>NC_092521.1:8995952-9302897 GCF_037038585.1 Patagioenas fasciata | reverse complement strand
GGAAAGGAAAGGAAAAAGGAAAGGAAAGGAAAAAGGAAAGGAAAGGAAAGGAAAGGAAAGGAAAGGAAAGGAAAGGAAAGGAAAGGAAAGGAAAGGAAAGGAAAGAGGAAAGGAAAGAGGAAAGGAAAGGAAAGAGGAAAGGAAAGGAAAGAGGAAAGGAAAGGAAAGAGGAAAGGAAAGGAAAGAGGAAAGGAAAGGAAAGAGGAAAGGAAAGGAAAGAGGAAAGGAAAGGAAAGAGGAAAGGAAAGGAAAGAGGAAAGGAAAGGAAAAAGGAAAGGAAAGGAAAAAGGAAAGGAAAGGAAAAAGGAAAGGAAAGGAAAAAGGAAAGGAAAGGAAAAAGGAAAGGAAAGGAAAAAGGAAAGGAAAGGAAAAAGGAAAGGAAAGGAAAAAGGAAAGGAAAGGAAAAAGGAAAGGAAAGGAAAGGAAAGGAAAGGAAAGGAAAGGAAAGGAAAGGAAAGGAAAGGAAAGGAAAGGAAAGGAAAGGAAAGGAAAGGAAAGGAAAGGAAAGGAAAGGAAAGGAAAGGAAAGGAAAGGAAAGGAAAGGAAAGGAAAGGAAAGGGCTGAATGATGGTAACATTTCAATTTTCAGAGTTGCTGTTAGCTGCGATGAATCCCTTTTGTAAATTTAGTGTCTTGAACTGCAAATACTTATCAAGAGTTTTATTATCAGCCATTGTGGGCTTGTGAACAAGAATTCCCACTGTATTTTAATGGCTGCTGGCCATATCCATCAAAAAGGGGACTCTAGCAGACATACAGTTATCATTGTTCAAATTTTAATGAATATATGGCATTCCCATTCATTATTTAAGTGACATTCAGATGCAGTTTCCATCAAAGCTGCCTCTTCATAAATGTTATTAGGTACAAATGTGCCTTTAATAAAATATTACACTGTGAAAAAAAATAAAGTGTTGTACTGATAATCAAAGGAAAATAAATGGAAGGCATTGAAATCCACAGTGATACAGTCTGAACTCCTTATTCACTCAAAAACCTCTTTGATTTTAATGGGCAATTTCTCAGAGCCCAGCGTAGGAACACAGGGTCAGGCCTATCAGATACACACAAAAACACAAGAAACACCTTCTTCAAACTCTTGTGGCTCACACACAGTCTGCTACCCAATTACTTGAGTCAGAGCAGGTCTATCTGTGGTCAGTTTGACCACAACTCAATAATACTGTCTGCAAATCCAATATACATGGCTCTCTGGACAGCTTTACATTCATTATCCAACAGTTTGGACCACGCACTTTGGAAAATGATCTGTAAATTAGTGTTCGGGTTGTTGAGCGAGGTTCAATGCGGTTAAGGCTCTGCTTTTCTCATGGGTGCTTGTATTTTTTGATAAACTTGTGTGCTGAGGTATCTCAAGTTAGGCACTCAGAACCGAAACATCTTAAATCTAATCAGGTTGTAAATGCTGGCCCTAGACTGCTTGCCATCCAAGCCAGGAAGCAGCTATTTATTTTCTCTAAATTAATCCCAGCTCAGCAAGACACTCAAGCACACATCTAACTTTATAAAGACAGAGTGGGTTTCCCACTCACTTAAATAATGCAGATGCAAATGCTCTGCTGAATCAGGTCTATAAAAACCCAATAGCAGTCAGTAATAAATACTGTGACATACAGGAGCAACCTCTGCTCCACAGCCAGGAGGTTGGAGTGCACTGGTGTGGTCTATAATACCGTGTCCCCACTGGTCCCCTGGGATCCTCCCCATTCCCTGCATCCTGCTCTGTTCCCCAGGGAGAGAACCACATGCACTCCTCCTCCTCTGTCTGGGAATAAGATGTGTCTCTATATAGAAGGCATCTATTATGCAAGACTTATCTTGGGTTTTCCTGCCCCACTCTTCTAACTGTGCAATTGAGATGACAACACTGTCACTGCCTAGGCTGGGTGTCTGAAGCAGGAGGGGCAGAAGCAGAAGTGTTTTATCTGCCAGAGCAGACTTTTCTTCTGCAACAACTTTGTATTAAATTGGTTTTACTTCTACTCGGATAAATGAGCAGATAATGGTGAAACCTGTCCCTGCTAAACCTGGTCAGCTCTGATAGACTCTGAACCAGGAAAGGGTAAGAGAGACAACAAGAGACTAAAAAGGATGCCTGAGCGCAAATTTACACATCTAAACCCTTCTGATTAGCAGCCCTTTTGCCACACTGGTACCTGAACTCTGCAGAGACTTTGTCTTAAATGAAAAAAAAATAATACCAGTAATAATAACAACAATGACAACAGTAGCAATAGTAGTAGTAGTAGTAGTAGTAGTAGTAGTATCAGCAGTAGCAGTAATAATGTTCCCAGAGGTATCTGGGAGGCACTCTCTTCACTGCTGCTCCTTGGGTAGAGTCAAAATGCTCTCCAAATCATATATTCATAGGCAAGGAAATACCTCAGTGCCTTTCTAGATTTAAAAATGAAAATTAAAGCATTATTACGAGCTAAGGGTCAGGCATATACACAGCCAACTGGCTGGCAATGACTCCACCTGGAACAAAGAGATCCCAAAATAAACTTTTTTAATGAGCAGGATGGCAAAAAGCCAAGCAGAAGATGCAGAGGATACCTCATTAAAGAAATTGATAAGCCTAAGTCAGGTCAATCTGTTTAAGTAACTCAATGGCTTCAGTCAGATAGGAATAGATCTGTTTAATTTGCCTTCAGAAAAGCAGCAGCACAGTGGGAGCGGAGGAGGAGACCTCGCAGAGAGCCATAAGCTTTCCATAAGAGTTGGTAATCACACGGGAAGTCGCATCTGTGGTTTACTCCCTTGGAAGAGAGACAGCTCACACAAGGCGAGCTGAAAGACTTGTAGTGGTGAGAGCAGCAGCACACGAGGAGCAGATCTGCATTGGGTGATGTGTTAATATCATGAGATGTTCCCTACAGAGCCACGGTCCATAGTGGGAACACAGAGCCAACCAAAAGAACTGATCTGACAAATGCAAAAAATTAAATTTAAGGCCTGAGCCAAAATCTGATTTCTTTTTACACCTTTGCAGCAGCAGCAGAGCTTCAGAAGGAACAAGCGAGCTGATTTTCTGCTGGAACAAAAATCTCAGAATATAGTTCTCATTTTAAAAGTCAAGCCTGGGGGCTCCAAATGGGAAAATAAACTCTTGCAATTCGAAAAGACTGTTCTGTGAACTAAACAGCCCCGCCTGGCCTCTGTAAGGATGTCCGCTCTGCTTTCGTTTGCCCATACTGAGGGCAGGGTTATCACGTCAGGATTTCCGTAACGCTGAGAACAGCACAGACACCAGTGTGCTGGAAACCGCCAGCAGCCAAACAGCATCTTGCTAATGATTGCTGCTTACAGGGCACCACATCAGCAGTAATTAGCAAACCGCTGCTAGGCTCAGAGACCTCATTTGCAGGTATTCTGGTGACCCCACTGATATGACTTTGGGGCTTATTTCATCACAGAGCAGAAAAATAATGTCTTTAAGTAATTGTATGGCTTGGTAATAGGTAAATACGGACTTAACTTCAAAAAAATAAAATAAACCTAACATTGGTTTTATTGGCCGGATCTCAGCAGCGAGCCAACAGGAGGTTTTATCATGCTCGGACTTAATCTACCTTTTAGAGATGATGTGTAATAAATTATCATAATGATTAAGAGCCAAACAGAGCACAAATGGAGTCCCTGTCACCCAGGCTTCAAGCAAACATTAAGCTTGATAATGTATGAGTGTACACAGTAATGAATAAGTATGTCTCTCATAGGCTTTTGTTCCTTGCAGGCATACTCTGAGGGGTTTGCTGCATGTCAGCAGCGCCAACCATTAAATACCCTTCTGTCAGGCCTCAGGAATCATGAAATTTTAAATTCTTTGAATAGACCTTCTGGTCTCAGCAGTGGAAATCACACCTCAAAGCTTCTCCTGATAATAGGAAAGTTAGAAGGCAAAATATTAAGAGATTCCCACATTCCTACCCAACCTGAAAAGGGAGTGTTTTGGTGAAACACCACTAAGATAACCATGACAACACCGTTAATCTTATCAAGACAGAAAACAACCACAGGACTAAAACCTGTGGCTTCAATGTTAAAGTGAAACCCATTTCTCTGGGATAAAGTAGATTATTTTTACCCTGGGAAAAGGCACTACATCCTGATTGAAGGCTCTCTTGATTTTCCTAAGGGGGCCATGTTAGGCACGTGCTTGACCAGGGATGTTGGGATCACAGGGGTTCAAGCCTCTTGCTGCACCGATATCACCTGCCCTACTTATGGCATAGAATCATGGAATCACAGAACGGTTTGGGTTGGAAGGGACCTTAAATATCACTAATCCAACCTCCCTGCCACAGGCAGTGACATCTCCTACTAGATCAGGTCTCTCAAAGCCAAATCCAACCTGGTCTTGAGCACATAACAAGGATGCCCCAATACCCCACTGCACCCACAAAAGCTGTTCCCTTTAGGATGAAAGGAGGCAAACCCAGGAGATACACAGGTTGGAGGGATGAGGATATTATAGCCAGGATTTTGGCTGGATGATTACTATAGACCATTAAGCTGTTCTCTTCTGGCTGGATTTATTGTTGACTCAACAAAGGAAAGCACAGAGGGCTGAGTACCTGCCAAGTGAGTGCAGAGGAGTTGCGCCAAATAAGAAATAAAGAAATAAGCCAGTGTAGAATCAGAAGGAAGTCACAAACTCTTGTTTTCTCTTATACCTGCAAAATTGAAGCTAACTTCACTTTTCTCTTAATGGAAAACCTGCAAATGCAGAGCCTTGGGAGAAAACCACCACCCTGCTCTCTGAATACTGAAAGTGGACGTTTAAAAACCCCATCTCCAACTTCACTTCCTGAAGTTGGGCACATTTTGTTTCACCTTCTCCTGGCAATCTGCATTTCCCCTTCTAGGGGATATGAGTGATAAAGCAATGAGGAGGGGGAAAAGCAAACCTGGTCAATGCCCATGTCCCCAAGTCAGCCACCCCTGAGCAGGTGGACACAGCAAGAATCACTTGGGTCTCAAGAGCAGCGAGAGATGGGTGATCAGGATCTGCAGGGAACCTGGGTTAGTCAAATGACTTTTTCAGGGCTTTGTGCCAGAACCAAGCAGAATGAAACAAAGATAATCCTCTGAAAGAATGCCCCATACAGCAGGGGAACAGCCAGATGCTTCCTGTGCATGAGATTTCAGGGTAGCATAAGATACTTATCAGGACACAGGTTCAGCATGGTCATCGGCAGCAGGTCAGAGGTCAGAGGGGGAAAAAAAGGTTAAAAAAAAATAGTCTGACACCGAAAAAGCAGAACTACGCGGTATGTGGTTCGTACTAGGAAGTTGTCACTCGCTGAGGTCTGGCACTGAGAAACAACAGCGGTTAAAGTAAAAGAGTCATCCTTGTGCAAAGCTGCAGGTGGGCAGATTGTCATTTGGGGGACTGTGCAAAACCAGATATTCACGAATGGTTCAGCATAAACCTTAAAAATAAGGAAAGCATCACTGTGAAGCAGACTTAGCATTCCTAGCAACCTGATATGCAACTTTTTGTTTAGAAGCTAATAATATTAAAAAAAAAAAAAAACAACAGCCTTCTAAAATGACATACAGTACATGTTGGGAGGTTGGTTGGTTTCTTTGTTTTTCTGGGAGCATCGGTATTTTGAAAGTCTAAGAATCACGCATGACTGTCATTTTAGACCTCAAAAGAACTGCCTCCAACTTACTGTCGGTTTGTTGTTTGGTTGGGTTTTTTTTGGTTTCATTTGTTTTTTGTTTTGTTTTGACATAGTTCCTTAAATGTCCCAAAATAGGTAATTAAGAAAATAGTGCCTCTAGCAGGCATTTGGGCTTTCTGCGGTCAGACTTTCCAGTTCTATCATGTGCTCTTTAGCAACATCGTTCCCTGCTTCCAAGTATTTCAGTGTCTCAGAGGATTTTAGACCACATCATATCTAAGGCTATAGCTGTCTGGCAAGTCACAAATACTGAAAATATTATGAGTTGAACATAGAGAGAGACACAGAGCAGAGGGTCGGCTGGCAGAGGTGTGATGTGGAATTACAATCCGAAATCTTCTCAGCGAGAATCATGTTTTCACATCCCACAGCTGCATTTGCAAAGCAGTGGTCCTTTTACAGAATCAGCAATATTTTTAGCTTTATTCTTTTACATATTTAGTTATTGGCAGAGAACAGAAATTATGTTTCTCTACTTAAGAAATTTCACTTCTGCATCCCCTCATCCCTTCCTGAGAAAAGCCAACAAAAGCACATTTTTGCAATGACAGTGAACATGTGTAAGGGCAATAGGCTATCAAATTAAAGGCAAAAGTGTTATCAGTGATGCCTTGCATATACAGCAGAGCTATCTTACTGAAAAAAAAGCTCATGAATCCTCTGCTACACAACATCAGACAAAAGCTTCTGAGTGGTGTGAACAAAGGGAAATTACCATGGAAATTACAAGCGATCAGACATTCATGCAGGAGAAATTCCTTCCCCAGGTTTCAGAAGAATACCGACAGAAAGTTGTGAGAGGCTCTTTAAGATAGGAAAAGCCATCTTCTCCTCAGCCCAAAGAATATCAGAAACCCAGTTTTTCTGGTTTACTCAAAACTGTAGCGCAGCAGCAAGTCTCAGGGTCAACTAGACTTTGACAAATCAGCAACAACTCACTGGAACTTAAATGTTGTTATTCTCTCATTTCAGAAAAAAAATCTGCAAACTTTTGCCCTGTGGCAGAGTGCTGACAGCATCCTTTCAAACAGAGGACAAGGTCAAGTATTAAATCTTCAAATAAGTTGTTTACTCACATGGAAAACAAACACTTTGCAAAAGACTTCACCAGTTGTATGTTTGGGCACCTGGGATCAGGTCAGTCTGGACCTCTCATCTATGGGAAGGTACAAGGGGGGCATCAAGTAGTGGGAAGGCACCATCTGGGTTAGTTTTCAGCTAGGCCATGCATCTTAACATGAGTGACTATTGGGAGTTTGACTCTTTTTTTATATGTAGTAAGCTTTTATGAAAAAGATTCTGGGTTCTGGTGTCTGCAGGACAACACTGGGTCAATCAGGCCAGTCATATTTTTTCTTCCCTACATAAAGAGAAGCAGAGTCTGTGAATTAAGACTATAAAGAAGCTTCTCTGTCTTTTTCACACTCATCTACAAGGGACACCACCTATGTGCTATTATTTTTTTCCAACAGATAACACAAAAATACATATATATTATATTTTTAATGCCATAAAAGAAGCAGGTGGGCACAGCTCTTGTTGACTTTCAGTAAGGTGCAGACAGCTCAATGCTGTTTGGGCTCTGAAAGCCTCCCATCAGTTCACCTGATGAACATAGTTTAGACCTTCAATCTTCTATAGTTGTTTGGGGTCACAACAACCTCATGCAACCTCCAGGCTTAAGGAAGAGTGGTTGGAAAGCTGCCAGGCAGTGCTGGTCAATAGCCAGCTGAACATGAGCCAGCAGTGTGCCCAGGTGGCCAAGGTGGCCAACAGCATCCTGGCGAAGTGTGGCCAGCAGGACCAGGGAAATGACCGTCCCCCTGTACTTGGTGTGGGTGAGGCCCCACCTCAAATCCCATGTTCAGCTTTGAGCCCCTCAATACAATAAAGACATTGAGGTGCTGGAACGGGTTCAGAAGGGCAATGAAGCTGGTGAAGGGTCTGGAGAACAAGTTCGACGAGGAGCAGCTGAGGGAACTGCAGCTGTTTACCCTTGAGAAAAGGAGTCTGAGGGGAGACCTTATCACTGTCTATAACTACCTGAAAGGATGTTGTAGAATGGAGGCTGTTGGTCTCTTCTCCCAACTAGCAAGTGGTAGGATGAGAGGAGATGGCCTCAAGTTGTGCCAGGGGAGGTTTAGATTGGGTATTAAGAAAATCTTCTTCATGGAAAGGGTTGTCAAGCATTGGAACAGGGAAGTGGTTGAGTCAAACCATCCCTGGAGGTATTCAAGACATGTAGATATGGTGCTTAGGGACAAGGTTTAGTGGTGGACTTGGCAGAGCTAGGTTAACAGACAGAATTGATGATCTTAAAGGTCTTTTCATCTTCAATGATTCTATGATTCCATGAAAATCACAAAACCAACTTCAGTTACTTCAGTTTTCTCAGTTTAGATACCCCGGCCTCTACCATGTGGCACTTTCACCCCTAGCAAAGAGGATGATGGGATCTCACTCCTAGCCATTCTGGGGCAGGATCCATCTAATCTAATGTTATACCTCAATGCCTGAGCAAGTCATCAAGGCTTCTTTGAGTGTCACCAGGGATGAAGTCCCACCTTCAGAGCTTATTTTTGTGTTTCCTCTAGAATGAGATGAATCACATGCTAAAGTACCTGTTTCTCTTTGCAACCTATAAAAGAAGGACAGATAACCAGCTTTGACAGCAGCACATGCATTGCAGATGCTTGCACTTGGTGGGATGCGTCCCACACTCATTTGCACTCTAAGCAAAGTTCCAGCACAGAAAAACACTCTGTGGTCCAGGAGAACAAACTGCTTCCCTCCTCCTCATGCCTGTCCTCCATGCCCTCCCTTTCATTTTGTAAGGAGAGTTGTTTTCTCAGAATTAAAAAGTAAATAAATAAATAAATAAATAAATTACACAGAGTATTCTTGAAAGAAAATGAAGTTCCAATTTCCTTGGTGACACCAGAGAATATACTTTCTTCTACAAGGTCATTTTTAAATTATGAGGTCACAGCAGTGTATTATTCCCGGTATCGATTCTGCCAATAGCCCTGTCAGCCGGCAGCACTGAGAGGGACAAATGCAGTAGGAGTCTAACCCATGAGAGCCGTGTGTGTGCGAGACCTGGAGAGAGACATAGAAATCAAGTTCTACCCTCAGCGCTGAAGGGCAGGGCCTGTTGCCAAACAGAAGCATGGGTTTTCCTTCATCTCTTAGTCATCTCACATGTTTGTCCTCCTTGCTGTACTTCCTAAGGAAATGAGTCCCAGGAGCCAGGTCTTTTTCCTAGGTTTTTATTTTCTCCTCTGAGCAATGACTCTGTTTGATGGCTTTCTCTCACCCCTTTTTGTCCTCACCACCAGCCCAGAACACCCAGGAGGACAGCGTTCCCAGCAGTTCCTTCCCTGAAAAGCCACAGAAATGAAGAATAAAGACATGCCTGGGAAAAAAAAAAATGTAATGGAGGTGAGATAGATAGGAAGCCCTGAAAACTTGAAACCACCTTCCCCTGCACAAGTACAACCACCACATCTCCATTCCCCTTCCCAGCGCTGTGACCAAGAGGACAGAGAGATAACACTGTTTCAGGTTTCATCCTGCCAGAGAAGAAAAGATGAGTGTTACGGTAGCAACTCCCTCCACTCCACATCACTGCATGTCAGGTGAAGTATGAGAGTAACATCTCTGAGCAGGTACCAGAGTAATTGCAGATCATACAGCACCTCAAATTATGGAGTTGCCTGGGCAGCAGTAGTTCCTCTGCCCACTAAGGTTTTCTACTTGAAATGCTGACACCTTTGCAGCTACTTTGGGCCTGGCAGCTCTCAAAACTATGATCCTACAGGGCACCTGGAGTGACCCATTCCCATGCCCATGCACCCTTCACTGCTCAAGGGTCATCGTGGCTTGATGTCACCTCTGCTTTCAAGGGCAGGCAGCCAGCAGCATCCCACTGTGACACTTCCTCCAAGAATGTTCCAGCTCTTTGCCAAGCAGGATCACTGGATCTTGAGGAACATCTACTCTCAACACAGAGCCAGCCATGCATTGCCATTTGCAATCATGGTTCCTACCTATTAAGAGCTGTTAATGAACAACATTAATTCTTCTCATCTTCTATATTGAGGGTTACAAGGTTGTAGCCTACAAAACCAAAACCATTGAGTTAATACTCTCATATACTGAGAGTTCAGGTACCATAAACTACCTGTCCAGCAAAAGGAAGCATACATTTATTTTATAAATAGATGTATTTATGATCAAGTAAGCATTAAACTCTCCCCGTCCACAAGAATGGAGTCTCTAGGAATGTTATTCTGATATATTTTGACATCTCATCAGTCATGTTTGCACACGTGATATGGAGAACCCTGAAAGAGAGGGAAAAAAAGAGCCCATAGTGTTATTTATGCTATCAAAGTCTCCTTGTACTGTAAATTCAGAGGTTCCTCATATGTCTTCATTACTTTAAACTTCTGGCATCTGTGACTAGCCCACAGAATAAGCCATCTGTGTTTCAGCTCTTCCACAGTAGTTGCCTAAAGATTGTCAGTACTTCAGTATACTCTGCAGACCCATACAGCTCTGTTCCAGAATTTTTTAGTGGGATAGCGCATTTTAAAAAGGGATAGAAATGAAATATTAATTAAAATAAGACATGCTCCGTAAAAGGTGCAAATTAGCAGTCACAGTCTATAGTTGGTAAAACCACATCAGCCAAAGTGGAGTTCCCAGCTCTTGTATGGCAGAGATAGAAATTAAACCCTATCTTCAATCCAGTGTCCTATTCAAAGTCTATCCCCTTTCTCTAACTTTTAAAATGATCAGAGTCTCTACCTAATCTCTATGAACAGGACCACTTCAAAAGCTGGAATCAGAGATGATGTTACAGACTTTTGTTGAAACAAAGATAAAGTAAATGTTATCTTGTTTCCCCGGCACTGTAGGTCACCAGTGCTCAGCCTGTGATTATACAGTAGTTAAGAATAAGCTCAGATCAATATTGTCGCTGAAATCCATTTTTTCAAAGCAGTGGCTATAGCAGCACCGCAGGCAGAGGGGCCAAGTGTTCCCAGATGTTGCTGGAAAGCGCAGCTGGCAGGCTGGTGATTCAGGCTTGTATCAGCAGAACATGTTACGTATTCTGGATATTTCATAAATAACAGACATCAGTCAGCCAAAGGTGGTTTCCTTATAAACCTGCCTCTATTTTTCTTTCCCATGCATTAGAAGGCAAGAAAGGTCCCATTTTTCTTGTTGTAATCTAGGACCTCACAACCAAAATCTTACTAGTTTGGTTTTTTACGTTATCACAAGTGGCATGGTTCCCCCCTCCCATTGTTTTCCACTGACACATTGTCACTGCAGGGGAAAAAGGAAGGAGAAGGAAATGACAAGAAACACAAGGTTTTAACCTGAAGTTTATTCTTCTTTGGCTGTCTGAGGCTGCCTGAAGCATGAATTCAGTTCTGCTGTTTAAAAAAGGAATTACCCAAGTGACTCACCTCTTGCTGAGAGAGAGACCACTGGCTTGTTCATCACGTGCCAGCATTCAGCACACGCCACTTGTCCGTGCTCGCAGCAAGAACCTGAGTCCTGCAATCTATTCCTGGATCTGCCGTGGATTGCATGGCTTTGGGGAAATCACAATAAAAACTCGAAAACTTGACAATTTTAAACGGATGCTTCCCTTCCCAACAGACGCTTCCTGTAAAGACTAGTTTAAGTTCAAATACTGAAGCTGAGATTTTAAACTCATGCTTACATTTTAAGTCTCGTTTACACAATCATTAGCGGCATTAAATTGCAGGAGAATCTGCTGTGAAATTTAGTCATCTGGTAATATGAAAAAGTGCTGGCATGGTTGTTTGATATTCTGAGGGGGGCTGGTACTCCAAATCAGGAGATACCAGAGCTTCTCAAGTCCTGCTCATTATTTGCTTTGCAATGACAAAGGAATCAGTAAGGGCTTTAATCTGTAAATAACCTTTCCTTCAGAGATCCTGGAACAATCTACAGGACATAGCAGTTGCATTTTGTTTTGTTCCATGAAGTGCTTCATTAAAGCATTGCTCACTTAGTAACAAGTTTGGGGAGAAAAAAAAAATAAATGGTGATGCATTTTTATGCAAAGCCAAAACTCTTGCACCTCTTTACTCTTGATACAAACAGTTTGCCTGAGTTGCAGGAGATTTGGCTTTGCATAAGAATGTTCCACAGAACAAGAGGGAAAAACAATTCTTACGCACAGGGGAAAAATTAAGAGGAAAAATACAAGATAAGACAGCCAGATGAGCAGTTAAAGGCTCCAACACCTTGATCTCAGCACATCAAATAGAATACATCTACTTACAGGCAGGCTGTGCCCTTCTCCTATAAGTACACTCCCTCCTCAGTGCAGATATCCAACTTCAGATCAAAGCCTTCTCAAGGATGTTTAGGTTTTTTTTAGCTATTTCCAGTCACTCCCTCCAGTCACCCTCACTCCTCCCCACATCCCTCGATACATCGGATACAGGAGAACACTTTGGATTTGAGGTTTTATGCTGTATATCACCATGACTGATCAGACTTCAGCAAAAAGAGGGTGTAATGATAGTTTCAGAAAGAGGGGGCATTCATTTTGGTGGGATACTGCAAATCAATCTTCATTTTAGAGTAATTAATTTTAGCACCTATTAGACTGGCAACACAGACACTACTGCTGCAGGTATGAAGTATCAGTACTGCTGAGGAACCCTGCAGCAATGCAAGCTACGGGCTTTGTAACTAAAACACATTTTTGATGGGACTCTTCTGCTCAGTAATCCCCCACTAGTGAGACAGCATTACTGCAACAGGTTGCCCAGAGAGGTGGTAGATGCCCCATCCCTGGAGACATCCCAGGCCAGGCTGGACGGGGCTCTGAGCAACCTGATCTGGGTGAAGATGTCCCTGCTCATGGCAGGGGTTGGACTGGATGAGCTTTGAAGGTCCCTTCTGACCCGAACTATCCTATCATTTTGTGATTCTTCTACCCTGCCAGCCTCCCCCTAAGATCAGAGGCAGAGGACTGTGCTTACAAGCTGTAGGAACAGCTAATACAAAAACCACCTAAGTAAGCCACAGTGCTCATCCAGGCAAAACGAGGTGAAATCCTGGTAACAGCAAATTTGGTCAAAGCTGCAAACAGTGGAAGGAACTTAATAGTCTGATTTGCAGTGGTTGGTTACATTAAGGATACTGGAAGATGCACTGAGAATCCTGGCTTAATACTTAGCAGCATAAAGCTAAAACTTTGGGCCAAATTATGTTCCCATTTTAGCTCATTTATATCTGTGAAAATGAATTCAATTACTCCAGATCCTCATCTACGTAACAAAGCTGGTCATTTTGGCATCACAGTCTGTGGTTAATCATTACAGAAGCTAAACCACAGGCTCGCTCCAGATGGCTTGTCTCTACGACGCAGCGTACATCCAAGGCACTTCACAAACTAATCACCTACTGATCATATCCCTTCAATTAAAATTACTCAATATTTCCAAGTGCAGACATCCATTTCAGAGATATCAGAAAATTATGAAGTGCTTGGCCAATAACATGTGGCTTTTGCTACATCGCAGAATTGTCAGCTGAACAATATTAACCACTTTGGTAAGGCAGTATAGTTTATATCTAGCACATGGTGTATTTGGAAGTTTCTCCACCTCTACATCTGCTGTGGCAATGGCTTTAGTGAGACCAGCTGAGAGCAGAGACAAATAGGGAAAAAAAATGTCTCTCACTCTACAGTGGGGATAAGATAAAGAGAATTTTTAGAGCAATTTGATTCAATCAAATGGCCAAAGCTCCAAAGGAAGCTCCAGAATCGCTCCTTTTCAATGAAACGGACTCAGGTTGATGGACTTGTTGCCACAGAGGAGAGGACACAGGAGGGGAGAGCTTTGCTGAGCAGTGCAGGGTTAACCAGGAGGTTTCATTCTCCCACTCAATTGCACATTTCCTTATGTGGCTGTGCCACTTATTCTAGTTTATATCAGATGAATATAGAAAAGCAGAAATGTGGGGATCTGAGAGGATGATAATGATTTTTTTTTTTTTTCTTTTTGGGAAACAGAAAAATACAGAGAGCTCACTACAGAGTTTTCTGGGTATCTCCTACAAACACAAAATCAACTAGTTTTTTGTTTTGTTTTGTTTTTTAATTCATGTAGACTCCTCAAAGCATCAGCATCAGCTATTTCAGTTTGAATCAATGAAGTCTCTTCTCCAGGAATACAGTCATTACCTTCTACAGTTTCTGCTGACAGAATCATAGAATGAGTTGGAAGAGACCTTAAAGGTCATCTAATTCCAACACCACTACCATGGGCAGGGACACCTCTCACTAGACCAGGTTGCTCAAAGTCCCATCCAACCTGGCCTTGAACACTTCCAGGGACAAGGCATCCACAGCTTCTCTGGGCAGCCTGTTCCAGTGCCTCAGCACCCTGATAGACAGACAGGGCTTACATTAGTTATGGTTAGTAACTTGGAGCAACTAGTAAGAAAGTTAAATTATGCCTTTGACGAAGCAGCAGACTTCCTTACTCATTATAAAGAAAAGTAAGGGTATTATCCAGCCAAATGGTTGTGCATGTCAAATTTGATTAAATATATTTAATGTAGTAGCCATGTTTTCAGCTACAAAAAAGTAGCTCAGCTCCACAGCAGGAGCAGATGTTTGTATAGGATAACTAAACCAGTGTGAGCAAAATCTTCCTGTATTGCACCTTTTGACAAGTGTCCCAGAATTCACTGTGTTTTTCAATATGTTGGATGAATTATGGGCTGTAGGTATCCTATGGTGAATAAACACAGGACCCTCTGTGGTCATCTAAACAACTTTATTTGTGCCTTGTCATTTCCCTTTGAGAATATACCCTGCTAGTCTGCTGAGACAGACAGTAATGAAGACATTTGATTCCGTCACTCCTGTCCCCCATGCTTTTAGCATTTATAAATATTAACGACCCTCATTGCTACATAGCACTCCTGTAGTTTAAAGCTTCTCAAATAGTCATGGCAAAGAGACAGTTATGGGGAAATCAAAGTTGACAACAGAATTCAAGAGTAAAATTTTCAAAGGGAATAAGGCCAGCCATCTTGTTCCCTGGCATTATATGGCTGCATTTAGGTAGTTCAAACATGGTTCAAGAGTGTCGCTACAGCAAAATTGTGCTTTGCAGCAATGACAAATGTGATGTTTGCTCCAGAATGTACACATGTGTATGATAACATACTGGTTTCCTTTAGAAAAGCGCTATGAAGAGGTGTATTCTACTTTCCCTTTATCACGATACAGACAGGTATGATACCAACACGTCCTTAAAAATAAGCACGTAGTAAATAAACATGTAAACAAAAAGTAAATCAATTTGAGGCTGTAAAGGAGTTGGCCATGATGATCTAAAGACAACCTGTGCTTTCCCACCCCAAAACTACACATTTGCCTTTGGCACTTGTCTCAGTGAACAGTAACTGAACTTGTGCTAATAAAGATCAGTTTTCTTCACAGCAGATAAGTATGCCATAGTCTTTATTCCAGAAACCCCAGTATTTTCAGCTAACAGCTTCACCTTGTTTTAGGTTACAGGCCTTTTCTTACAGATGCCACTCAGGATCAGAGACCTGCTGTACTAGCTTATTTTCACTTCTCTGCTAGCAACTAGAATCACTGCAGGTCTTTAAAGAGACTTGTCTGGCTGAACAGCTTCCAGAATTGCCATGAAGTAGTTATTTAATATCCTCACACAAAAGGTACTATGCAAATAAGAGCACTGTGTTGTATCAAGGAGGGTCCTCTGATTACCAGCTCTTATTAGTCCAATAGAGGTAAATGGATTCTAGACCGAGTTTCTGCAATACAGTTTCCTGGATGAAGTCCTGGATAAAGAGTCTTTAGTTTAAAGTAAACCCTGCTAAACAAGCTATAGTCCACTTAGCTCGACAAATTTAAACAATTAACCTGCAGGAAGCCAAGCTTCTTTTTCATATTTGCAGGTCAGCTGCCTTGAGACAATGTCTGAAGTACAAACAGGCTTTCAGGGCCAGATTCTGCTTTCATTCAGCCTGGTGTAAAACAGGAATAATCCCTTTAGAGATTAGTAGGAGTGAGATCAGAATCAGGCTCTTGGAGTTAAGCACAAACCATGTGCTTGCTGGGCTTATTCTAATTCTGCTAAGTAGAAAGCAATGCTCCTTCAGCACGTCCCTCTCCCATTCTGTCTAAAGGACTCTGAGCTGAGGAGCAAAGGAAGTGCTGCTGATAACACCCAAGAGAATATATTTGTCATTGCAAAATACTTTTGCCTACAAAGTTATTAAATAAGCCTTGAAATTTTTAGGAAAAGCAAACAAACAAAAACTTCAAATTATACAGGCAGAGCTAAGTTGTTTTTAAAAATCACTCCTGACTCCCGAATCAGGAAATGAACTACAGTAACCATCTTTTACCAGAAACCAACACATTTAATTACTTTGATTTACAGCATCTGTCCCTGATTCTGAGTATGTATAAAAGAACACATAAGCAGAGCTTTTGCCAGATACATGTAACATCCTTAGGAAGTGCTAAGTTCTGTTTCTTAACAGTAAGCATCTTAACAGGAATTCCAGCATTGTTGCGAATGAATACAATGTCATGTGAAAGTCACTTGCGTCCTTCCCTGCTGCTGTCTCCTTTGAAGGGTCAGGCAATAAAAAGTCAAACATGCCAGTGAGTACCTTGCTTATCTTTAGGCAAGATCGAAAAACAAGTCACCACCTTGATTAAACTGTGCATCACTGTGCAAATATACCATAAGGTTATAACTTTTGCTATTTATTGTGTTTGTGATACATCCCTGCTAACATCAGTTTGAGTGTGCACCTGGAGAATCCTGGTGGAAGAGGGTAAGATATAAACATCCATCCTGTTTACATCAAGATACTAATCTCACAAGTGATGGGGAACTATGAAGTTACCCACTGAGAAGGATAGCATGACCCTGCATAAATACTATTCTTGTGAGATATGGAGTAGTTTAGTCTCACTGCCATGACGCTCATATCATTTACCCCTCCCAAAATAGCCTACTGAGCAGACTGAAGGATATCTTTAATTCTAGATGCTAAACATGTTGCTTTGTTCTGCACTTCCTGAATTAAAAAACAAACCAAGCAATTTTAACTCTCCCAACATTCAAGTTACTCTGCAGGTTCCTGCTGCATGCCTTGAAGATCACTTATCAGGTTTGAAATCTTTTACCAAGTGCTGTTGACAAAGATCCCTTATCCCATGGCCTTTAAGGAAGAAAAATTCTGGTAACAATCTCATGTCCCAGCAACACAGGACAGGAAGTTGAAATTCAATAGGAGCTATAAGTGGACTGTCAAGGACTGTCACACCTATGAAAGAATTTCCTTTGGGAAGGGGAGGGTAACTTTGTAAGAAGGAAAAATTTCATCATTATTTACTTTCAACTGGACTCTTGGTCAGTGACGACTGATAGCTCTAAGAAATGAACTCTGCTGTATAAATTGAAGAGTCCTGTTGGCTTTGGGTAAGGAAACCACCATCAACAAGCCTGTTCATACAAGTGCCATGTGTTTTAAAGATTATGAAAAGTCACAAGCTTTGTAAGCCTCATTAAGCCGATGACAGCTTCAGCAATAGATTCAAACATACGTGCTGAGCACCATCCCTGTGCTGAGTCAGAAGGAAGCACGCTGCCCACTCTATCTCCATGGGATATTTCAGTCTTGCCTTCAACAGTCTCCAGGTAATGAGCAGATCAAGCCCTGATGAGCTCATTAGATATGACAAGTCTATACTCAAGGTTACTGTGCACAACCCTATTCTTTCTTGGAGAAAGGTAAAACCACCACACAGCATTTGTTACTGATGGAAGAGAGGATTAAAACCAAAACACAGCACTTAGTCCGAGATGCGGAAACACATTAATTTCCTTGGAAGTCAATGTTGCTGGTGTCAGTCAAAGCGATGCTGCCATGTACCTGCTCAGGAGTAGCAATCAGCTCAGAAGAGAGCATGGCAGCTGGAAAGGGAGATCTGAAAGATTGATTCTGACAGCTATAAAAGCAAGAGGGTTTTTAATATTCAGAAAAGTGTCAGCACCCTAATAACAGAATTTCCGTCTCCAGGAGCTACAATTGTCAAATCAAACCTGATTAGATCCAAAAGTTTAAAAAAAGGCATCGAGGCTTTGACAAATTCAGGATGGTTCCCTTGGTAGAGGTGAGGGACTGTGAAGGAGATGCCTTTCAAACCCAGCGAGTCTCACCTGGTTTTACCCCCAACTTGACCCTCAGGCACTGATGGCAGAATGCCACATCTCACAATGTAAGTGAGGAGCATGGAGCAGGTAGCACCAGTTTCAATGGCACCAAGTTCCACCCTGCTAAAGAGCTGTCTTGCAAAGCCAGATGGTTTCTTCTGAGAGTGGAAAGAGTTACCCTCCACCCTGATAATCCCACCTTCGGTGTGTGCACCTCTGCAAAACAAGCCTGAAACTCCCATAAGAAGTGCAGCAGGTTGCCTCAGGGTCTCTTATTCCACCTTCAGTCTGTCTCATGAGAAGCTCCCACTGAGAATACACACTGATATCTTCTGTGTGTGCGTATCACAGCCAGTAAATTTCCAAGCAGGACAGTAAGGTTGTAATTTTTTTACTGGCAGACAACAGCCAGACTCATAATATTATTTTCCACTTTTAGAGACATGCCAAAATTGTGGCCAGTGGCTCTGAGCGCAACCTCAGGGGAAAGTTACACCTTGATGAAATGCCCTTTTCCAAAATGAAACCATGCTGTTTCTTCTTTCATAAAATACAGAGAACCTCTAAGTTTGTGTGTGGTAAGATAAATCACAGAAATGACATTTTGAGCAAAGCTTATTTAAGAATTCACATAGCCACAGAAGAGGAAAAGTTGGGTGTATGGGTCCCTGACAGCTTGCCTGAGGAGGATCTAAGCATTTCTTTCTGCTACACTAGCAGCTAACTCTTGGTCAGGGTTGCTCTCACAGGACAACTGTCCTTTTTCCAAACTAATAACTTTAAATGGGGCAAACTTCTTTGGATTGTTTGTCAATTAGTGTGACAACAATCCCCAGAGACAGGACTCGGGTATTTTAAACCACAGGGACAAAGACTATCTAAATTGGTGGGTGGGGGGAGAAGCTCTTCTCCAAGAAACACTAGAGGCAGTGACCACACTGAGCACTTCTGGTTTAATCTGGGAAAATTTTGTTTCTATATAGCATTCTTCATCTAGAGCTTTTACAGGCAAAGGAAAACTGTGTGTGTGTGTTCCCTTTAGGCCAGCAGAAACAAATCACAGCAAGTGAGTCCCTTTCCCACTCTGGCAGCAGAGGAAGAAACCAGCAGCCTCTTCTCCTGGAGCTCTGTGAAACAGAGACATCCCCCTCAAAACAAGCTGGGATGGTAATTCTAACCTATTGATTCTTTTCCATCTTAACCTCCAGTTTTTCCTCTATTAAAATAAAAAAAATAAAAAAAAAAAAAGGAAAAAAATCCCAAAATGAATTGTAATTAAATAGCAACATCCTCTGCCAATACTCACCCTCAACTCAGTATTGACAGGAGACTCTTGCCTTGCAGAAAGGCAGCTTATTCTGAACTCCTTTGTTTCCTTGCTACTAGCAAATGTTTTAGCTACTTCTGCAATTACTGCATCACCTTGTATTTTTCAGCCACCTTGTATTTGTTTTTAACAGCCAGCATCCATCTCCTGTTCATTCACTCTTTGGCCTCACAAACACTTATATAGCTGCTCGAGGGTTATTTCTATTTGAAGCATGGGTCATTTTACACACCAGAGTTACGGTGATTTAGGAGAAGCCCAGGTAGGGCAAAAACTGGTGTCTTAACTGGGCATTTACACCCAAATCTTGGTGCAATTTAACTGTCTGCATTGTGAGCTTTATGTCAAATCACAGCAACACTTGGAGGACCAATATATACATTGGTCAATACATACATATTTCTTTTATTCCTGAAAACTTCCATGATTTTAAAGTACAATTAGAAAAATGTAGAAGTAGTTGTCTCAATTTCTATCACATTTATTTCCTATAATTTGAGTGAAATTCCCCCTTGTAAGAGATGTAAATCACCTTAGCCTGGAAGATGCATCACAGTTCTCCAGTGTCCTCAAATCTTTTACAGTGTACATATCCTACAGGTTAATGAAACGCAGTTTCTCAAAGGGGCCAAAAACCACGTGAATACTGCATAAAACTACATATATAAACAACTAATATAAAACCTTGTGTGGTGGCCTGGGGCAAAGTTTGTCTGTAATCAGTACATTTTTTTACTGGGTTTGTTTTGTTAGGTTGTCTCCCAGACAACACACACATCTTGCTGCCCTAGCAAGCTGATGACATGACTGTTTGAGATGGCAGGACAGCAATGCGCCACCATCCCTGCGGTTTTACCATGGAGTTGTGTAGCTGCTGCTGTTTCACACATCCTGCTACCACGATACAGGCTTTTTCTCTGTCTGAAGAAATTCCTTCTGGTCTGAAGAAATTTTTAATTTTGCTTATCTATTTTTGCATACTGTTGCAATATTCACAGAAAATTAGTTGTGACAGCCAGAGTGAGTCAATGACACTTTTCTTTGGAAGGTCTCAGGAACCAGGCGAGCAAAGGCAGCGCACCAAGAGCCACATGGAAAACATACCAGACTGCACAACCCTTGCAGCCTTACGGTGATAACCTCATTGCAGTAGCCAAAGCAGAAATATAGGTGATTTCTGCTGTATCAGCAGTGCTTTTGCACATCTCCGATGACTGCAGTACACAAGTGGCAGACTCTGAATCACTAAAGCCAATGACCCATCTCTAAAGATCTTCTGTCCATGTGTTTGAAGACTTCCTCTTACTTTCCCAATTCAAAATCAAGCTGTTGGTCAAAAGGGCAATGATTATATGTTTTCTGGAGTCTCCACACATTTTACAGACTGAACTTAACCTCCAGGAAACCAAAATGCTGTCATTTACAGCTGGCAAGACTAGAGCAGAGAGTTCAGATGGGATGGGGCTCAGCTCTCCAAGTCAGCTCCAGCTTCCCAGCCACAAGTGTGTCCTCCCACCACCACATGCTTATCTTCAGATTCAAAGTTCATGTGTCCCCAGCTCTTCCAATGTCTTGGTTCACTCTGACCATGGCATGCAGAGAGGAAGGGGAGTGGTGGGAAATGCAGGAGTAGGCTGTTTTAGCAAGCAGCAATTGTGGAAACAAGACTAATGAAAGGAAGAACACGTGCAAAAGAGGGACAAAATCCACAGAAGGGTACCAGAACAGCAGGACTGAAGGACATTTCAGTGACTACTTAGGAAGGAGAGAAATGGAGATGAAACTAGGAAAACTTTCCCTGAAGCTCTGAAGAACCTCTTGGTATCCCATACCCACTTTGTATTTCTACAGGCACCTCATGTCACCATGTTACTGACATTATTCTGATTGTTGCAGAGTTAAGTTTTTCACCTGAAGATGGGGTCTGGAAGTAAAGCCATATCCTCTGGCCCCACAGCTTTGGTTCCTGCCCAGGCACTCCCTATGAATCCATTACAGAGTCCCCAGTTAGTCGGGTAAGCCGTCCCAGAGGCATTTCTGGCAGCTCAGAAGAAAGGAACTGCCTTCTGCCAAATTTATAAAGCATCCCCCTGCTCTTCTTCCAAACTGTTTTCTTAGCACCACAAAAGAGAACTTTGTTTTCCATATGATACAAGAGCCAGTTTACATTTGAATATTACCTTCCTAAGCAAGAGAAGTTTCTGCACGGACCTGTTTAACTACTAACTTTTTAGAAAGGCTAATGTAATTTTTCCTTGCATTTTTATGTTGCCACTAGTGCATAATGCCCAGAGTGAGACAGATAACTCCGTTATACCTTCATTGCAGAGGTTATGGCATTCTCAGATGCTGAACTGTATGTGCCTCCACATTCAGTCTGCAAACTTACTATCTACTTGCTTTGTGTTTCCACTGACACTAGTGCTTGATCATCTAGAGATACTAGGTAGCACTCAGCATTAACATTTGTAGTTTGATGCTGAACTTTTGTTAAGAGGATACAGGGTAAGCAAAAATTTATTTTTGCTTTTTGAGGTGATTTTTTTTAAGCTAGAATTGAGCCAACTCTTTGGGAAGAGCAGAATGTCTCTTTGTAACATGCAGAGTGAAGCCACGGGAGACCTGATCATACAGTCATCACTTCTCAACAAGAGCAAATTTTGTCTGAAAGGGAAAAGCAGAAGATGTGGGAGTGGGAAAGAGAAGAGAGATCAAGAAGGATGATTTCTAATTCTTCTAATAAGCATCAGACCAAGAAGCAGGAGAAATCCTTTCTGTACTTGAAATACACAGTATTGCCCCTGAAGAGAAAAGCTGGGTGAACCTTCTGAAGAATAATAACTTCAATACAAAAATAGTTTCAAAGACAGAAGAAACAAAAACCCAAATTCAGGTATAATATCAGTATTGCCATGGGCCAACATACGCTTGTGTCAACACAGGTCACATCAAATTCAGAGGGATCATTCTGACATTTCTGAAGGCAAACTTTCTTCTTGGCTCTTTCAAATGAGGAATTTTGACTACCTGAGTGTTTAAAATGGACTTGCGACTAAGATTAAGTAAAACAAAAAGCAAGAATTCTTCACTTGGCCAAAACCATAATTACCTTGGCCTGCCTTTTTTTTAAATTAAGGTTTACTTTGATTCAGTGTAAACCAATATTTTTCTCAGTTTTGTCAAAAAAAAAAAAAAACAACCTAAGTCAGATCATCTCCACAAACTGAATTAAATCAAGATCTAATAAGAGAAAGCATTAGGTGCATGGAGCAATGGTGTTAGCACCTGAAGTCTCACACTAATGCAGGCTGCAGCCTGTATATCTGCCCAAGGGCAGGTCATGTAAAAGGCATCACCATATCACATCAGACTAAAGATATAGGCATGGATGCCCTTATCACACCCTGACAGCTTCAGATGCACTGAAGGATGTTATCAAAGAGACAAATACTGTAAGGTCAGCTCCAATTCAAGCTGCAGATAGCCCTATACCATGTTCTCTACGTAAGAGCTTGTAGAAGTCTCAGGATGAAGTAACACAGGTCTCTGTTTCAAGACTAATCCCAAAGGATTGTCTGTAGGACTCAAATGAATATGTTTCAACCCAAATATTCAAATGATATCTTTCCATTTGATCTGTGGTTTTACATGCCAGGATGTAAGCAGGTACCTTAAAAAAAATTTCACATCTGACCACATGTAATGTGTATTGAATTTGATCTGGGAATAGGGAACCTGATTCCTACAAAAAAACCTGGAGGTGATGGCTTATGCTCCCTTGGCAGGGTCATATTAACTGAGCTGGCAGATTTGATAGAATTAGATTTCTTTGTGGAGCTGGTACAGTACTGTGATGTGTCAGCACACACAGCATTTCAGATATGTAAGATTAAGTCATTGATTGAAGATCCAGCCTCCAGAAATAATGTAGTGTCCTTTAAAAGGAACAACCTTTGTTTTGTCTTGGTATACAACAGCTAAAAAAAATAAAAAAAAAAAATAAAAATCCACAGATCCTAGGAAAATGTCAGTAGCAATTATCTAGTCCAGAGACATTTTAAAATTGCATCCAATTTAATACCTCAGCTTCACCGTGCCAGGTTTTGCTGTGCAGAACAATCCTCCAAAGGGATGTATAAGGACTGATACAGCTCGGGGGAGTTTTGGGGATACCCAGAGGAAGCCTGGTCACCTCCATGCCAGCAGCAGTTGTGTGTCAGGTACCAGTGAAGTGGGAGAGGTCAACTTTGGACTCTGTTGGTTCTGACCACAGCCACTCACTCCTCCATCATTCAAACTCTTGGGGACGGAAAGCTACAGAGGGCTGAGCCTTCATCAAAAACTACAGCTGGGAGAAAGGACTTCCAAAGTCGAAAGCTACTACAAAAAACCACAACACAACGGCTCTGTTGAGATGATGTCCTCAGAGCAGGAAAGCTACACTCCAAACATTTGTCACCAGATGCAGGGAACAACTATTTACGTTGTGCCTCTTTTGCACCCTGTGATACCTCCCGATTGGACAACAGAAACAGCTGCTGTTTCATGAGGTTTACAGATCTCCTGAAATAATACACCCTTTCTCTGCCAAAGGCTTTGTTGCCTTGTACATGAGGCACAAGTCGTCTTCTTCCAAAGGAATGAGATGCACGTCGGTCCAGATAAAGCTACTTCAAAGCACAGCAGAGCCAGGAACGAATTGCTTTCCACCCTCCTTTCTCCCCAGAATTGCATTCTAACCATTACTACAGTCTTTAAAAATGATAAGACCCCTAATCTTAACTCGTACTTCAGAGGAAGTTCCTACTGATGTTATTGGGAGTTTATTTTTAAAAGAGCTCCCTGTCTACCCAGGGTCCCTATTTTCCCCACTCCATGGCTGTTTCACAGCTGTGGGTGTTGTGCAGCCCTGACTTACAGGAGCTTTTTAATAAGACATATTCCACAAAATTACTTGAGTTTGCTAGTTACAAATCAGAGCACGGGATGCTCAGCACCAGTGAGAAGAGGATGTTGGGATAAGAATGGGAAATGTGACCAGAATGGTGGCAGCAGTTCCTCTGTGGCTGGTGTTAATGAGAGCCAGGGTGGCCCAGACTCCTTATCAGAACAAGAGGAGTCAAATGAGTTAAGAGACAAATCCTCTTCAACAAACTTATCTCCTAAACAAAGGCTACTTACATTGAAAATGTTATCTATTTCATAAGTTAAAGATTAGTGCCCTGAAAGCACATCTGGCACAGGGTCAATTCATGTTTCAGATGCCCTAGACAAAGTCACCTTCCCAGAGTCCCAAGTATGAGACAAGGAGTCAAAGACTCACATCTTTCTGGACCACAGAAGGATGCAGACCTGTTCTGGATGGGCTGCAAAGGCATTTATCCATCTCACCAGTGGGATCAGGCATACTGTGCCTGCCAGGGCTTGAGAGGCAGATGGGGGTGACAACCTTCTTAGGCTAGCTGAAGTCTTCGTCAGTCTGTCTGTTGACACAGGCACTATAGCAATAAGAGCAATAAAAACATCTACAGCAGTACTTTATCTACAAGTCTGTATCTCTTGCATTAGTCATAATTCTCAGGAAACACCTGTATGGGACAGAAAAGTTTCTCACTGTTGTAAGTAATTCCACTCTGAGGTGTGAGCTGACAGAGAGTCTTGAAGTTATTTTTAACTTGCATACCCCTGATTTACTCAGGTTTTCATTTAGCAGTTATTAGGCATACGAGAAACACGACAGACAGGCTTTGATGCGGTCAAGCAGGGCTACAGACTTCAGAGCGGGGCAAAGGTACCTCTGCCTCACTTTACCTTATTTAGGGAAATTTATGCCCATGTTTTAACTTATATCAGTAACCTCAGATCAGTCAAAAATGCAGCTGCTTCTCTTCTCCTTGCAAGTTTGATTGTACACAGGCTGTTTAGCAAATACTTTATAGCAACATTTATATCACAACTGTTAGTACAAAGCTAACTGAGCTAACGCTGAAAGGTTTCGTCAGAGTATCTTGGAAGAGGGGTTGGCTATTAAAAATAATTCTTCCACTTCTGAAATGCTCCTAGGTGAAAACAAATAGTTTCTGGATGCCCACATTGTGATCTATGTCAGCATCATATTGCCTTTGGGGAAAACAGAAAAAAAAAGTACTGCAAGGAAAAGACAAGGACAGTAAGGAAGGAATTTATCTCCTTCTTCACCGATTCATCTGTCTGCAGAGAAGCGCTGTTTCAGATGAGACATCAATAGTCCTTTGCTGCCTTCTGTGAAGTATAGAATATACGTATGATATAGAAAATAAAGTCTGCTATGAGAAAGAAAAAAAGTTGAAGAAACTCTACATTTAGCATCTGACAGTGTTGAAACAAGACAAAAACTACATCCTTATTCAGACTTTCCTCAGCCACTGCCACAAAAAGCTCCACCAGGTGGTGGGATTAACAGTACTTGAAATATGCTACAGAGCTGGATCCGCTCTCACTCCTCTGCTTTTAAAAGCACATTTCTGCTTCACCACGTATTTGAAAACACTTCTAAAATAAACTCCTAATAAAAACATATTACTACTGTCATTTAACAGTGTTTGCAGTACACTTAGCGTAAAAGATGCTGTTATAATCTAGAAGATGGAACTGCCATCTGCATGACCCTAATTTCCCCTCAAATTACTCCTAGTTTTGTATAAACAGAAAAGCAAAACGATTAGCAGGAAAAAAAGCCTTATATAAAATGATGTTTAGTTTTACAAACTGCCTTCCTCAATTGAGATGCCATCAGCATTATTAATATCATCAAGTTTGGAAGAAAAACTGCAAACAAGGCTGCAAGCTCCTTTCTGGCTGGGATGTGTGAAAAATTCATACAAACAGGGTAAGTTGCTGTCTCCACTGCACAATCAGCCTATACACCAAGTGAACAAGCCAAAAGAATGAGGAATTAGTTTTTTCTCTCCTCTTTTGCTCTTTCAGAGACTATGCTTTCACATGTTACTAGCAGAAAGGTAAAATGAATGTATATTAGACAGAAGTGTACTTTAAAAATCTAGTGGTAGCTTTAAAGCTGGTTTGGCAGGACCATAGACCGAGACTTTGTTGAGGCATAGGATTTAAACCCACTGCTACTGAAATGTTACCCTACAGCAGCACAAAAATAGAGTAAATGAAGTGAGAAACTGGCAGATGTACAGAGCACCAAGTTCACTGTAGACTTATACAGGAGTTCTGTTGTTTCCAAGATAATCAAGAAAACAAGTATATAACTAAAAAAAAAAAAATCCACCTTTTTTATTCTCATCCAACCATTTCACCTCCACCCCCAGCCACCGCCCCAACACGTGTTCAAACAGATTAAAACCTGCCAGGATCCCAGATGAGCCCAGAAAGGACCCCGGGCAGAGCCATGCCCTGCAGATAACACCATTGCCAAAGGGGAAAGAGGACCCAAAGCCAACCCCAACTTCTTCTAGCATGAGAACAGCTCTTTATAGGCATTATGAACACCAGGTAGACCACCACCAGAATTGGATCGAGCAGTAAAAATTGAGGAGGGGTGAACATATCGGCTGCAGGAAGCGCTGGCTGCGTGGATCACACGGGATGCTATGGATGTAGCGATGCAAATATTTCAAAGCAGATACTTCATGCAGAGCCACCCCTCCAGCTAAAACTGTGTAAATAATACACAGGAGGTGTGTGCTGTTAATTGAGTATCTTCTGAACAGCCAAGAGACAGGAAGACTCCAGCCAAAGGTGACTCTTCATTTTATCTTATGTCACTGAAGAGCACCAACATAAATGAAGTCCTGAGGACAGGATCAAAGTAGAATAGGGACTTTCTTTTTTATACCCTTGAATTTCCTGTCTCTTTTCCACACTGAAATTTAATTTCCTTTTCAAAGAGAGCTTTTGGAGCTTATGAAAATTGACCCAAAAGATTACAAGGGCTTTGTCACCCTTCCAATCTCTCTGAAAGATCCATAATTAGGGAGGTTTTTCCTTTAACATGTGTGCCTAGCAGGCAAATATATAATTCAGACTTACAATGAAATGAATGAGTTATTTCAATGTATTGGATACATACAAGCCCAACCGTTACAAAGAGTTGAAGAGTCTCGTGTGTGCCAAACAAGTAAATATGCACCAAGGCATTTTTTTACTGGTTTGTTTTCATTAATGCCAAGACTAAAATCAATCACGTAAAATATCTAGGCTCTATGTTTGCTACAGACATAAATATATCACAGTGCAATCAAAACACACCTAACAACCAAACTGTTGGCCTCGAAGATTAGTTATTTACACTCTTCTGGAAATTAACTCCGCAAACAGATATGTAAGAGCGGGTACCTAAGACAGTTAGTCTGCTTTTTTTCCCTCTAACGGAGTAATGCTGGCGTTTCTCTCTCACCGCACAGCCTACCCAAGGGGAAAAGAAAATAAAAATAAAACACAATAAAAAAGAAACCAGGGTACAGGACTCCACCGAGCTGGTCTCTCCCGCTGCTCCCCGCCTGTCAGCGCCCACCCCGCAGCCGAGCGGCTCCGCCGGGCAGGGTACAGGGCAGGACCTGTCCCCCGTGGACCGGGGGATGCTGTGGGGAGGACACCCCTCGCCACCGCTCCCCGGAGCTGCAAAGGCATCGCCCGAAGGTGCGCCTTGCTCAGGAGCCGACCCCGGCACCCTCAACCTTTCCTTCTGCCCCACTCCACCGGGGAAATCCCGGCTGGATAGAGCGAAGCCTCCCTGCTTCGCAGTGCCGGGGCACCCGCCGGGGGATGCTGCAAGCTCCGTCAGTGCCGGGGACAACGCCTGCTTCTAAATAATAATAAATAATAATAATAATAGTTATAGAAAAAAAAAAAAAAAGGAAAAAAAGAAAGACAAAACTTAAGAGTCGAATGAGGAGCTGGAAGGGAGGGGGAGGCTCCCGCCGCGCCTTTTGCAGCAGGGGGGAGCGGGAGGATTTGCAGGTAAGGGGGGAGGAAGGCGGCGGGGGGGTCCCGCGGTACTCACGGTGGGGCGCTGAGGGGGCCGCCAAGCCCCATGGCCAGAGAAGGGCGGTCGGTCGGTCGGTCGGTCGTTGCTGTTGTCGCTACTGTCGCCGCTTCTGTCTCTGCCTGCGCTGCCCGCGGAGCCTCTCCGGGCGCCCCGTCCCTCCCCTTCCCTCCCCGCAGGGCTTCCTGCCCGCTCATATAACGCGCCCCCAGACACGTGGACGGCGCCGGGGGCCCCGGCGGCTCCTCCTCGGAGCCGGGCAGGGCGGTGCCGGGACGGCCTCCCCTCCTCCCCGAACCGCTGCGCGGGGCTGCGCGGTCGCGGGGGTTGCGCGGTGCAGGGTGCGCGCTGCGCCCGCCTGCGGGGGCGAGGAGCGGGCGGGGGGTCACAGCCGCCGACCTCCTGGCTCGCCCCTCCTGCGCCGGGAGGAAATCCCAGCTCCCGACACAACATCCCCGAAGAGTGATCACTCAGAAATATCCCTTTTCTCACCCCACCCTGAACCTTCTATACCTGAAATCGGCTGCGTGGATCCCAGCGGGGATCCCAGCGGGGGCACTGAAAAGAAATTCGGTTCTTCTCAGAGGAGAAAGCATACTTTGCATCGTTAGTAATATATCAGTGCAGCATCAGGCATTTTTAAGGTGACTATAAAATGCTGTAGAATTAAAAAGAATACAACATCATTAAAGAATCCCCCAGACAGACACATTCAACTGATGAAGTGTCTGCTAAAACTATTTAACAATATAATGCTGACTTTTTTAGTGTCGATGTGTAAAAGCTGGAGCCGAGACAAGAAGCGGGGAGGTTACAACACCTCCAGAGGAGCAAATAACCTCTCTGGTCTTCTCTCCGTTTCACCCGTAGGCAGTCTAACACGCACAGTGAATATCCACAGCACATGCCAAGGTAGAGAACGTATTCCTGAGCTCTGAAAAACATGTTTCTTAAAGGTGGACAGCCAGTGCGTAACTCCCTTTGTGAAGTAGATAAGTTTATAGGTTATTAATCTAGTTAATGAAACTACCCACGTTGTTGTTTTATTCCATCCAGCACAGCATACTTCCACTGGAAACTGTAATGCGCTACACAGGGGCTGTAAATCATCAGCCGTCACTGAGCTTGTTTCCATAGAGTTATATTAGTAAAAGCTTAAGTGTGAATTTAGACCGGTGTCACATCGTGTACCGCGCCGTGCAGTCATTTGTATCAGGGTGTGAGTACCAGTGACAGGCTGAGCTTCCTGCTTAGGAGTGTAAACCTGGACAAAACATTCCAGGGACTCACCCCCTCACTAAATCCTGGCCCTTGATACTGCAGCGCAACATAGTATTACATCCCTCATAAACAGGGCTTGGAAGGGATTTAATCTAAAGTAATGAGAGCTTAAAAAAAAAAAAAAAAAAAAAAAAAAAAAAAGCTAGTTGTTTTGGGTTTTTTTTAAACAAGGAATGTATCAACACATGGAATTACTGTGTGGGGGAAACAGTGTATAGTAGCTCTTCACTGCTTTTTCCCAGGAGCTGCTTGCCACTTTGTTGAAGGTGGGATAGGGCCCCTGAGGAGCCCCGATTCCATCACCTGTGACAGTTTCTGTAACCCTCTCAACTTGATATTTATACCTTCAGGGAAATTAATTGAATTTGCTGCTTCATTTCCTTCCTGATGATTGTGAGTGGGTCTGTTTATGAAAAAGCCACTGGGGACCAGCTCACCAGCAAAAAAAAAGGCAGTGCATCAGGTTTGAAGATCTCTCTCAGGCATTTCTGAGGGAATGGATGGAATGAGAGGGTGGCAAGGGGTCTGAGGAATAAACTATAAAAGCAACAGTGCCTGGAGAAGGAAAAGTCTGGGCACTCGGCATTTCACTACCTCTTGTACCATACCTGGTTTATCCAGAAGTTTAACATAGAAAAAAGATGATTATAGTAAAACAAGTGATTTCTTATCGTACAGTAGATTAAGTTTTACTAGTGTGTCTACAGATTGTATCAAAGCAAGCACCCTGCAGTCAAGAATGTCTTAATTAATGCTAGTTAATCAAGATGACACTGGAACAGGTTGCCCAGAGAAGTTGTGGATGCCACCTCCATGGAAGTGTTCAAGGCCAGGTTGGATGGGGTTTTGAGCAACCTGTTCTGGTGGAAGGTGTCCCTGCCCATGGTAGGGCAGTGAGAACTAGGTGATTGTCCCATCCAACCCTAATCATTTTATGATTCCATAACTGAAGACAGGGAGCAGGTTCTGAACAAGGGGTATGGGTGGAGCATGGAAAAGTGCATCAGGTCTCCACTGGTGTTATCTTGAGAAATTGGAGGCTGAGCGTGGTGCAGAGAACAAGCCCAAATTGTCCTGAAACAGCAAGTGTGGAACCTATTTATCTTTGTTATACCAGTGTTACACTCAATTAACTCCTTTGGATGCTCTCAACTTCACCAATGCACCCCAAGGAGTGTGCAGGTACCAAGCACCATCTGATCATGCCATAGTAACTACAACAGGTTCCAATGCAGAGGGCTAGATCTGCTCCCCTTTATACCGTAGCATTTTCTTAGCAAGTGTCATTTAGATGTTTTTGGGAAAGAATCCAGGATTTGTTTCACAGACAGTATTTCCTCAACAGCTCAGTGAATATGAAATAGCTTGAACTAACCATGCAAATCTCACTTGTCTTCTTATGTAGAGAAATTATATCTATTCTAAACTCTGGGCCAGGGCTTTCAGCTGCTGATGGAGGACAGCTATGCAGACATCAAAAGAGCTATATCAGCTTTCACCAAGTGGGGATCCAACCCTTTATTCATATTTAAAAATGCAGATACTGTGTCTAGGCAAAGCATTTTTCTCTATATTTTTAAGTAGCCAGTACTTTATTTTATAGCTGTTCCCTCAGTAGCAGGATTGTTTCTCAGTAGTCAATGTTTAAAGGCCCTTCAAGGCTGAAGGGATTAAAAATGAATAATTTAAAGCTGGTCTATGATGCAGAATTTTTAACATATGTTTTACAGGCCATGTAGAACAATCTTGGTTTTTTTTGTCTTGTCAGTAGATATTTTACAAACCTGCTGTGCTGGAACCAAAACTCTTTTTATTTAAGACTCAGATTTGAGCCCTCCTATGCATCGACACAGCACCGTGGTGGTGTGTACAAGCCATAACAAAGAAATCATTATCACCAACACTGATCAGAAGAAAAAAAGATATGAAGCAATTTCACTGCTTTTTCCTCTTACATACACTGGTAAACCAGATGTGGGCAGAACTAAGGCTCTCCCATCTCAGAAAGCTTCATCCCAAGTTTAAGTCAGAGAAGCTGCGATTTGCTTAACCTAAAGCTGCAAAAGAACTGGACCCAGGTGGTGTTGGAGAAGGCATGAAAGGTTGACTTTTGGCTATTTTTTTTGCGGTTGACTGGAGTATTTTTTGCCAACCTCCTGTTAACTTCCTAAACAATATAGCTCTAGGAACACCAGCTTAGTCACACTTGGCAGTTTTAATAGGCAATGCTAATTTCTGGTAAATCATTCACCTTTTATGTATTTTATTTCTTGCCCCTTCTAACTCTTTGCAACAGCAAAGGGAGAAGGTGCTTACTCTGTGGATGCTAAAAATCAGCCTGAGTTTCAGCCTTACACACTGGTTTCCACACTCTTCCTTGCTGTCCTGGATTATCCAGCTTTTCATTTCCATTTTATAGTTACTACAGATTTGCAATTAAAAAGAAATTGTTTTGATTATTTTAAAAGCTCTTTGGGCCCCAAACCAATTTCAAGTATTTCAGCAAGACGTAAGGTTAGGCACTGTGCTGGAAGAGTGCAGATTCAGGCTTGTGCTTATTCTCCCCTCAGTAGATAATCTCTCATCTTTCAAACAAGCCAATTGCCATTGTGTCTAGGCCAAGAAGAAGAAGTTAAAATAGAAAATCAGCATTTGGTGTGTACATAGTTGCCAAGAAGCTATTTCTCCTCGCCTGTGTAAATAAATTGTCATCAGAGAAGGCTGGCTTGCTCTGAAAGATGTGCTAAGTGCTACTGCTGCACTGTGCTCCTGATGGGAGGGAAGAGGAGAAGATCCAGGAGCGTGGCCAACTAATGCCCCATCCAGAGCTTCCCCCACTAGTTCTGTTGAAGACAAACATTCTTTGCACAGGTTGAAATTTCATTGGATAATTGCTGTCGTAATTAACATAGTAGGAGTGATGACTGACCTTGCCAGTTATGTCCCCAGTCCAGAACCAAGCTCCATGCAGGTGGATCACTTTACAAGGCAAAGTGATTCACTGGTGAATCTAGTTTGCATGGCAAGGTTTTGATAGTCAGTGAGCTACAGGGGTGGCTTTTGTGGGAAGATGCTAGAAGCTTCCCCCATGTCTGATAAAGCCAATTACAGCTGGCTCCAAGATGGACCCAGTACTGGTCAAAGGTCAGCCCATCAGCAATGGTGGAAGTACCTCTCTGATAACATATTTAACAAGTGAAAAAAAACACCTGCACAATAGCAGCCAGAGAGAAGAGTGAGAATATGTGAGAGAAACAACCCTAAGGTCAATGAAGAAGGATGGGAGGTGGTTCTCCAGGCATCAGAGCAGAGACTTTCCTGCAGCCTGTAGTGCAGACCATGGTGAGGCCAGCTGTCTGCCTGTAGACCATGGAGGTCCATGGTGAAGCAGAGATCCACCTGCAGCCCATGGAGGATCCATGCCAGAGCAGCCTGAAGGAAGCTGTGACCCCATGGGAAGCCTACACTGGAGCAGGCTCCTGGCAGGACCAGTGGCCCCATGGAGAGGGGAGGACAAGCTGGAGCAGGTTTACTGTCTGAACCTGTGACCCTGTGGGGAACGCACGCTGGAGCAGTCTGTTCCTGAAGGACTATGGCCCAAGGGAATGACTTCTGTTGCAGAAGTTCAGGAGGACTGTCTCCCATTGAAAGGACCCCACACTGGAGCAGGGGAAGAGTGTGGAGTAGTCTTTCCCTGAGGAGAAAGGAGCAGCAGAGAGAATGCGATGAACTGACTGCAACCCTCATTCCCTCTCCTTCTGCACCTCTCAGGGGAGGAGGTAGCGAAATCAGTAGTGAGGCTGAGTCTGAGGAGAAGAAAGGAGGTGTGGGGGGAAGGTGTTAAGGTTTAGGTTTATTTCTCCTTATGCTACTCTGATTTGGCCAGTAATAGACTGAATGAATTTCCCCAAGTTTAGTCTGTTTTGCCTGTGACAGTGTTTGGTGAATGAAGTCTCCCTGTCCTTATCTTGACTCACAAGCCTTTCATCAGATTTTTTTGTCCCCTGTGCAGCTGAGGAGGGGAGTGATAGAGTGGCTTCAGTGGGCAATGGGCATCCAGTGGGGGTCAACCCCCTGCAACTGCTATGTCTGTATCATAGAACTGGAATCATAGAGTTGGAGGGGACCTTGAGGATCATCTAGTTCCAACCCTTCTGCCATAGGTAGGGACACCTTCCACGAGACCTGGTTGCTCAAAGTCCCATGCAACCCATCCTTGATTTACCTTTAGGTAGCTAATCATTCATGTTTGTTACGTATTGTACAGAAACACACCTATTAATTGACATGACTATCAGTGAAAGAGATTAAATACATTCAACAAAGATTTATAAATGTGAAATTAATAATATTGACCACAAATGAACTCTAAAAAATTTAGTTATTCTGATTGGTTAGAGAGACAGATGGTCTTCGTATATGTCGTTTCCACTGAAGAGATAAAAGATGGTTTGTATTTGAATAAGAGGCACTGCCCTTGTTATACATAACTTGTTACAGTATCACATAATACACAGTGAGAACAAACTTTATAACACTATCTGATGGCAATTGACTTTACCATAAATAAGAACTGTTTTATCTCATCTGGTTTGGTCTTCTTGGCTTTTTATTTTTTGCAAACATCACTCTGCACTTCTGACAGGTGTTGGAGGACTGTGACAGCCTCCTTTGATCCAAAGCTTTCTAAAGGCAACTGGTAAGAGCTCAGAGGTTTAAAATGGGCTTTTAGATCACACCCTCAGCCTCTGTAATTCACAGAATCAGACTCTGGCATTGAGGTGCATCAAAAAGCAAAGAGTAAAGAAACAAAAAAGCATATAACATCCTTCCCTGCTTGCCCTTGGAGTTCAAATGGCAAGGTGCTGCAAGAGCTCAGTGGTACTGACATAGAGCCAGTGCTCTCCGCATCTCCTTCACAGCACCTCAGTGCAGGACCACATCTGAAATAGCATTGACATCAGGATGGGATTTCTTTTGGGACATAACTATTACACAGAGATATGTTTTTACCTTCTAGGACTCATTAGTGCTGCATACGGGAGTAATGACTGTGGGTGAAGTTTGTGAAATGGCACAACCTGGCTTCAGTAAATATCTGAGAAAGTCAGAAAAACATTTTTGTATTGCAGCACATAAAAACACACAGTACACACCAAAAGCTCAATTTGCAGAAATATTCAGCAAATGTAGAGCTCAAGCAAACTCACATAAGAAACAGTCTGGGCTATGAAATACTTCTTTGATTTTGTACTCATGGATAAATACAATTTTTGCTATAAGGACAATACAAAACCTGAGAAGAATAATAAACACTAAGTAAAAATAAAACAATGTGAGGATATTAAAATAGCTAAAACAATAGTACCTCTGTCAAAATACAGAAGGTTAAATTCATGTAGGAACGTTAATCAGCCATCAGTATTTTACTGCAGAACAAATAAATGACCTAAACACAGAAAGTGAAGATAAAGACAAGTAACCATATGGCAAAGCAAGACAAATATGGTATAGTTTTCAGGTGTTTCATAAACATGTAGCATATTAATTCTCCCCATATAAATAGACCCATCTTGGCAGTTCAGGCATCAGCTCTGAAAAGTCACAATAGTAAAATTCACCTGATTTACCTTTGTGCATCTTGATCCCATAGTGACTAAAGTACCACCTATGCCCAGGCAATTCAGCTGAAAATCCTCAGTTTTTCCCAAGCAAAGACTTGAAAATATGTCAATTGATCGTGAAGTTATTAACATAATTTGATTTTATTCCATTTTGGCTATCCCCTTGGATAGCCAGGACTAAACTGGAAGGTGAAATTCGACTTAGACTCAGAAAATAAATGTTGTTGATTAGGTTAAAGTGCCTATTAGGCTTGTGTTTGAGTTTCCAGCCCACAAGAAGAATGGCAAGCAAAGCCTGTTAGAGTAACATTTTGACAAGAATGCATTTTTCTGTGGCTCAAACAAAATAAAGACAGTAACACAGAAGAACCTTTTCAAAGTCAGGCTTATGTGTTTGTCTGATCAGCACCACCTAACCGTTTCATGTCTCTTTAATGTCACAGAAGCACACAAGATGTGCCACCGTGCAGTTTTCAAGATAAATGTTTTTCCTCAAAGGACATCGCACGCATATCAAGGGCTGTACATGCTTCATTAACATAAACGCACTAACAAAACAAAATACTAATTACATGTAAAAGCCATCCCCTGGGAAAATGATGAGAAAAACAATGAACCACACCTGGCAGATGTTAGTCACATAATTTAGTATGGAAAGGCATTTATGTTGATAATCAGACAGATAAGGTAGAAAAGTTTTTTTCTTGCCAGATATAAAGGTTGAAATAACGTTGTGTAATCCCTTGCAGCTGATGGGACAGGCTGCACAGGGACAAATGGTGTGGGTAGTATTCCTTTGGGCAGAGATGGTGAGTGGTTGTGCCAGGGTAGAGCTGAAGATCTGCTGCAAACTCACAGCTTGGAGCTCGTTGTAAGACAGAGCATCTGAGATGTTACTAGAGGACAAAAAAAAACCCAAGGTTTAGAAATAAATTTTCCAGATGTAGACTGGAAAATACTTAGGTTGCATTATTTTTGTGTGCAAAAGCTAGCAGAATTCTTCACTAAAGCAGCACTACGTCAGCTGTAATGCTGTTTTAGATCTGATATTAGAAAATCAGTGATTAGAGAAGTGCTTGTCATCAAAGATGTCTTCGGAGTAGCTGATCATGACTTTTTTCCACTTAAGTTGGCAAGATAAACAAAAGCAAGACTACAAGTCCAGTTCCCTGATTACAGAAGAGTGAAGTTGGGTAAACTAAGGAATTGTTTTAACTGTTAGAGAGAAGAACTGGACAAAAGATTTCAAAGATTTGAAAATGGTCTTTCTGTAATTTGTAAGTTTATTTGAGGCAAGAAGCGATGCTCATGAAAAAATTAATGTAGTGGCTTCTGTTTACCTGGTCTTCGATGTAGTTGATCAAATGAAAGCTGTTTTCTTGGAAGCTGGGGATGCTTCTTGGAAAGTGGGACAAGACTGGTAATCCAAAGTCCATAGCACATCTTCATGCTATCACAGAGGTAGAATCCAAATCAAGCTAAAATATAAGCCTACCACTCAGGAAGAGGAGGTAGCCAGCTAAAGCACAGTTTTGGGGTGTGTAGGAAGAGTTACCTGACTTGGGAGGTCACTTGTTTCAGAGATGGAAAGCAGCCAGCAAATTTGAGCGAGGTGTCAAGGTTCACTTTAGACCAAGGTAAGTGAGGTGACCCTCACCCTTTGGAATCTGCTATCTGCCTTGAGATAAGAGCTCTTCACTTGTTTCCAACTAAAGAGGGGGAAGATTGTGGTATACAGGATGACCATAAGCTGCCAGCAGGATGAAGCCGTGAAATGGCCAGATGGGATTTGCTCAGCCTTACAAAAGGAAAGCTGAGGGGGAATCCGATTGCTGTCAATTGATTGGGAAGTAAATGTCAGGGAAGGGGGCAACGTATAGCAGCTAAAGGAGGAATGAGCATCAACCGCAGATCAGTGTATTCAGATTGTAAATTCAAATAATGTTACTAACTATCATACAAAAAGACAGAAAGATACAAGAAAGCCTCCAGTGGATAAGGGAGAACAAATTGACTGGTATTTACACATGGGGCTTCATGCATTCTTGCAGAATATTTTCTGTGGTTTCCTGTATAGAAAAAAAAAAAAACGTACTTTGATGAATTAGAGCTACAACTCCTTGTGTAAGGAAATGCAGCTTGATGTTGCATATGCTGAAAGATATACATCTCTACCAAGTGGCATCAGTTATACAGTGCTAAAAGCAATAAGAAACAAAGACACTAAACAGCCTTGCAGAGATTCTGCTGTCCCTAGCAAAGGCCACCATCAGGTACCCATTCCTAACCTCTCTGATGGGCAAAGAGATAAGTCTGGTTTGCTCCTATAAGAGCACTGAAGTTATGACCAGCCCAAAGAAGGCTGCAAATAGTGAGCTGCTGGTCATGGGAAGTGCTGTTGAGATCTGATACTGTTAATATGTTCACACCAATAGTCTCACACTATGCAACATTGAAGTTTCCTAAAGATATTGATATACAGCATGTTCCAAAATGCGGTTTCTATAGGCTTATTTTCAGGAGAAAGAAAGATTTTCATTAAAAAATAAAAAAAGGGAAAAAAAAAAGCTTGCTGGTAGAGCACAGTAATGTTTCCATAGTGTAACATGAGCTATTGTTCCATTTCTTGTTTCTGCTAGTTTGTGTTATCAAATGTACTTTTTCTCTTTTTCCTTACTTATATGGTACTTTGAGCAGTTTGAGAATTCAAAATAAGTTTTGATCAAGATGCAGAGGCAAAAAAAAACCCCTTCTGCCATACAGGCTGACACTCCAGTTTTATCACTGCTAATTAAGTAGGATGTGTTTCAAAGTAAGCTTCATGAATACATACAAGGTTGCAATGTCTTTGCAGTTGTCCCAGTCTTCTACTATTTCTGCAGGAGGACGTTTTTCCCTGGTTGAGAACTCTCCCACACAATTTGCCTGAGCATTGAAACTTGATCTGTTGATAACTTCAGACATAAGGACTCTGTCCTCAGCTAGTATAAATCAGCTTTTTGGTGCCTTCTATAGATCTACAATGATGTGTATCAGCTAGGGATCTACCTTCACCTTTTATTTTGTAGGACATTTATTATGTCTTTCCTTTCTTCTACTATTTACACCATTAAAAGTTCCGTCCACCTATTAACTCTACGCAAAGTATGCATCATAGGAACACAATAGACTAGGAGCTGAAAATATAGAGTTGTCTAAGAAATGAAATACTGGGCTGTTGCATTCCCTTTTTCCCAGTGGTATCTTCCTAGGTCTTCTCAGTGATATACCCTTCCTCTCTTTACTTCAGAAATATACCCATCCTAATACATACAAAATGCTGTGTCTTTGTTCCCTTCTGTCATGGTTATCCCCAGCTGACAACGAAGCACCACACAGCCACTCACTCATTCCCTGCTGGTGGAATGGGGGAGAGAATCAGAAGGGTAAAAGAGAGAAAACCCATGGGTTGAGTTAAAGACAGCTTGATAAGTGAAGCAAAATCCACACACACAAGCAGAGCAAAACAAGGAATTCATTGACTACTTCCCATGCACAGGCAGGTGTCCAGACATCTCCAGGAAAGCCAGCCTCCATCACACATAACGGTTACTTGGAAAGATAAACAACATCATTCCAAACATCCCTCTCTTCCTTCTTCTTCCCCCAAAATATATACTGAGCATGACATCATACAGTACGGAACAACCCTTTGGTCAGTTGGGATCAGCTGTCCTGGCTGTGTCCCCTTCCAGCTTCTTGTGCACCAGCAGCCTCCTTGCTGAAAAGTCCTTGAGTTGGTATAAACTTTACTTCACAACAACCAAAACATCAGCGTGTTATCAACACTCACACTAAATCCAAAACACAGTACTATAACTAGCTAATAGGAAGAAAATTAACCCTATCCCAGCCAAAACAAGGGCACCTTCTCTATACTGTATTAAAGCCTACGTGTTGTCATCATTGATATCTGTATCATTTATGCTCTCATCACTCCTAGCAGTCCCCATCAAGGGTCAAGGACCTATTTGGTACAAACACATTTCCTACTGCAACTGGCTTATACTTCAGCCACTCCTCACCAAAGAGCAGTTGCATTAGGAACTGAGATACCATTCTTATGGGATACTCATGTCTCTGAGCACTGAGAAGAAAGATGAAGCTTACTGCAAAACTATTTCTTGTTTTACACCAAGGAAGATGAACAAAGCAGGAAACAATACATATAGACAGGAGGATGGAGCACAGCACATATATCACCTCCCATCTAACTCTGCTCCACAAATGAGTCAGAAGAGATGGTTAACATCAGTTCACGTGAGGCCGTAGAGCATGTTCTACTGAAGTAGATTTAAACTGAGCCTTAAATGCAGAGGTCTGGGCAAATATTTCTGTTTATCGCAGAAACTAGAAGGCTACTGACACTGGTGTTACCAGAAAGAGGCTGAACAAACTCAGTCCTTCTAATCTCCGTTTGTCACTTTAAGGACATAGAAGACTGAAGAACCACAGCTTCCAGGGGCAACAGCTCAGAAGACTTGTCCTATTTTGCTTACAAAATTGTTCCTATCTGTGCAGACCAAATCCTTGTGACCATTCCCATGACTAAGTAGAATGTAGTTGTGTTCAGAAAGGATTAGCTCTCTTTTTTTTTAGCAAACAAAATAATTTGCTGAGTTTTTTTTCTATTTAATGATTTATTTCCCTTGTACAACAGAGGAAAAAGTGGGGTTTTAGGTATATAAAAGTACACAAGCTTTAAGATAAATTTAAGACAGGGATCAGCCAGAAGATCTGGGCAAGTCATTTGATCTAATTTCTGTATCAACAGTCTGCAAAGGTCCATTCAGTTAACCCTTATTAAATGGAACGAGGAGCATTGGTCTGAACAGGTGTTTCAGAGAGACACCAGAGGCTCCCAGAGATCAAAGCAGCACCTCTTCTCTTGCTACTGTTTGACAATGATTTTTCTCACTCATTGTACAAAAAAAATATTTCTTTTCTTAGCATGTATCTGGCTTCAGCATACAGCTGTTAATTCTTGTTTCTCTCTGCTCTATAACAATGCCCTTTAAAAACAGAATTGTCTTCATTTGAAGGTCCTCCATGCTATAATCAAGTTAGCATTGTGATCTGCTTCTGATGAATTAAGTAGATTGAGCATTTTCAATCTCTCACATCTGACCAGATGCGAACTTCTACCCAACAGATGACTATAAAGCACTTGTCACCATCCTTTTGAAGTCAGCACAGAGAAACCAGCCCTTCTGTGGTGAAGTTCATCTCTCTTAAAATGTGTGTTTAAAACAGAACAGATAAATGTCCCTTTCAGCATTCCTATTTCTTTCTAGCAACAATCAAGGAAGCCTGTGCTGAATACCTCTCATGTCACTGCCTGCGTTATACACCTCTGTAGGTCTTGTATACACAAGATGGATCTGACACTTCTACTAAGTCATTTTCCCAGCTTTGAATAATTTCCTTGGCCTTATCATCTGCACATCGCACTGATGACATTTTTGAAGCATCTCCAGCAGATGCATGACTTCAAACCCTCTGTATGAGGAGGCTTCACTCCTAAGTGCTGGGAGTGCACACTGGGGCCATTCACTGAAAATCTGGTTAGGGAGATATAGCTGGATTTCAATAGGTATGTTGCCTGTACTCCATGCTTCCTATTGATTGTTACTTTTCAATGAGATACACGTGGCACTGATGAGAAAACACCTTGATAAGTACTGACCTCCTGGAAAAAGACCGGATTACGTAACTATAAATCTTGATATTTTTTTCCGTATCTGTTTTCCCTTTTCCTGATACTAACAACCCCTGCAGATTTCAGTTTCTACCACCCAGCCTCATTTTCTAGCATTAGCCATTCAGCTGTATCTAATCATACCATGCTCGGTCACTAGCCCAGCCAGACAGCTGCCAGATGTTTTATTTTTAGATAAATACTTACGTTTGTTGAGTTATAAAGTAGAGAGCAATGAATTCATTCTTGATGGCTTTTTTTTTTTTTAACTCTGCAACTTGAAGAAGACAAGAATTACATAATCTCTGCAAGAAAAGACAGAGATTCATGTCTCTGAGCAAGTTCCATTTAATTTATAAAAAGCATGTTCAAGGGTTGGTGTGTTTACTGTCACTCCATAGTGGTTTATCAAGTCTGGAGGAAAGAACTGTAATGAAAAATACTTTCTCTTGCCCCACACCTTATCCCTGTTTTAAGTATGACTGGTTGTAATGATCTTATCTGATAAATATGATTGCTATAATATGTTTTATATATATATATATATATATACACACACACTGGGCAGCAGGCATGACTGAGTGGGAACCTGCATGTATTCCTGGTTGGGAGAAATCAGAAAGGGCTTTCCCATCAGAGTCCTGCTGTTCTCAGGAACAGCAAACCAAAGGAACAACTCAGGTGTGGCTCTCTCTTCCCTCTGTCTTGCCAACCTTCTCTCTATCCCTGTCTTCTTCACTCCACCACGTTTACTAGCTCTGATTGCAGACAGAATCACAGAATGTTAGGGATTGGAAGGGACCTTGAAAGGTCATCTGCTCCAATCCCCCTGCTGGAGAAGAAACACCCAGATGAGGTTACACAGGAAGGTGACCAGGCGGGTTTGAATATCTGCAGAGAAGGCACAACCTCTCTGGGCAGCCTGTACCAGTGTTCTGTCACTTTCAGGAAAATGGGCAGCACTTTTGGGTAGGTGTTGCCATTTTTTGTTACCTGTGGCTGCGTCCCCACAGATGCACGGTCCATGTTAGACAATCAGGTTTCAGCCTACACTTGCTGTGTCGTCTCACATCAATCTTAACCTTACCTTTGAACTGGTCTAATTCAGATAAAGAAGGCAGATTGCACTTGCTGTTTATGATGTTGCCTTCTTACATGCTCACACCATGGCTTTCTTTTAGGGAAAGCAAGAATGAATCATGACAGAGAACAGATTCCTCCAAAGAACTGATTTTTCTTGGTAAATTTTGCTGCACGCTATTGCGGTCAGTGAGCAGAGACAATTCAGGTAAGACCACAACACCCCTGAAACTCTTTCTCCATTGTTCTAAAAGTGATTTGTACCCATTTAGTTTTAGTTTGTAGGAATGAGCTTCAGTTAAATCATTATAATGTGGGCTTCCATTGATTTGTGAAAGTTCATGAGATGAGTTGTCCTGGTTTAAATAATAATTTTCAAAATGTTTGGTATCTTTAGTATCAGCTTGAGAGCCACAGGGGTATTAAAGAACTAGGCAAAAGTGAACATCTTGTGGGATAAATGTGAAAGTGTTAGAGGCATGAAATAATTCAGTGAGAATTCAAACCATGCCTGGTATTTCAAAATTAATCTTTACTTAGCTAATATAATCCTGTATGAAAAAAAAAAATAAATAAGGTGTTCATTTCTTCTCTTTTTTTTTTTTGTCTATTTATATCAGAAGATTTTTATAGTCATCTGTTCACAACATCATACAAACAACCCTATGACAATTGGAATAACATATCCCAGAGGATTAGGCAAATTTGTGTAAAGAATCATTACTTCATGTGGGAACAATCAAACACTCATTGCAGGCATCTTTGTTCCTTACTTTCTTTGTGCTGGTACCTTGATTTGTTTCTCAAATTTAATAAAGAAGGGTACAAAGCCACTAAAAAAATCTAAAATTACAATGTAACCATATGGAAATATTAAGTTCAGGAAGTCTAAGCACTTGAACCAACTGTTCAGGGCATTTTCCCCTTAATGTGCTTACATAAATCACATTAGTTTTTATGAGAGTTATTTTTCAAATTTATAGACTTTTTCGGGTGGATCTTTAACTCCCAAGATAGCATATGCAGAGGCTGAGTGTGTTTCTGCAAGTTAAAGACTATGGAGTTCAAATTATATCTCTGACACTGGATTTGTGGATGTCATTGCATACACCAGTTAGGCCTGGACTTTAGTAAATAGATTTTCCTTCGTAATGCTTAACTTTAGAAAGCTGAATTGTCATTTCTGAACACCCAGTATTCAGATTACTGATGTAAATGCAATATTTGCGTGGCAGTTTTAGAACTGATCTATGTGATGGCTCCATCTATAACAAAATCTGAAGGGGAGAAAAATCACTGTCACTATTTGAGCAAACACAGTGCATAAAACTGCTGTCTATCTTGGTTTTCTCATCAATGTTTCACTGAAATCCTCCATTTCTGGAAACAGCTGATTTGAGGGTGTTGTGGTTTGACCCTGGTAGGCAGCTCAGCCCCTCCAGTGGGATGGGGGAGAGAATCGGAAGAGTAAAAGCGAGAAAACTCGTGGGCCGAGATAAGAACAGTATAATAGGTAAAGCAAAAGCTGCATGTCCAAGCAAAGCAAAGTAAGGAATTTATTCACCACTTCCCATCAGCAGGCAGGTGATCAACCATCTCTAGGAAAGCTGGGCTCCACCACTCTTTATTTTGGAAGACAAATGTCATCACTCCAAATGTCCTCCTTCTTCTCCCAGCTTTTACTGCTGAGCTTGACATCGTTTGGTATGGAATATTCCTTCGGTCAATTGGGGTCAGCTGTCCCAGCTATTTTCCATCCCGGTTTCTTGCCCACCCCCAGCCTACCCTGGTAGGGTGGTGTAAGAAGCAAAAAGGGCCTTGATGCTGTGCAAGCACTGCTCGCCAATAACAAAAACATCTCTGTGTTATCAACACTGTTTTGATCATAAATCCAAAACATGGCACCATATGAGCTGCTATGAGGAAAATTAACACTATCACAGCAAAAAAACAGTAGAGGGGAATATATAATAATTCAGAAAAAACATATCTCTAGCTTTGATGAATTATATTAATATTTATGTATTTAAATTTTATATTTATAGAATAATAGATACAATATAAATGTATATTAATATATTTTTATTTATATATACTATTTCTGGTTTTGAGAAGAACACATGCTGCATGTGCCCTGAAGGTTCAGAAAACAGAAGGCAAATCAAAACTTTCCAACATTTATGATAATTTTGAATGCACAGTTGCTTTAACAATGATTTGGAGATTTGGGGATGACCAAGTTCACCTGTTTTGAATTTGGCATTATTGTGAAAATTGGTGAGAATCTCTTGAGTGCATTCAGCTACAGTAAACCCAACACACAGCAAAGCTTCCTCGCCACCCCACAGCAAGACTGCACAAGCGCACGTTGATTCCCAACCCTTGCTACCACTTGTAACCATGTGGGCTGACTGGTGGCCTCGCATGGTGGTGCAGATACCTCACATGGAGCAGGCAGTGCTCCGTGCCTGCAGAACACTGAGGGTCTAAGGAGAGACTTTAGATGCTCAGCTTGCAGTTGAGAAGCAGAAACCACTTCAGACGAACTGCAAAGCTCTGAGTACCTCACACAATCTGCCAGCCAAACCAGATTATGTCTTGGACCTCTTGAATTCCCCTTAACCTGCTACTTTTGCACCACTCTTGTGCAGGTATAGGGGTAGATTTTGGAGGCACAGGTCACCTTATACTTCCTATATACAACCCCAACTCCACCATACCCAGTGAAGTTCAGTGTACAGAAAGTGAATTGAAACATATTTACAACATAAACAAGGTGCAATTTTGCCACAACAAGGCTGTTGAGCAAGTAGGATGAACCATGGAGGTATGCTGCTAGCTAGACCTACCTTTGGACATAGGCTGGATCCTGACTCATATGTCACCCAGTGCTTAAGCATCTTTGAACTTTGGTTAAAGCATTCCATCTTACCCCATGAGACTTGGATATTCTTCAGAAAAAGGAGAAGAAAGACTCACCAAAAGGTCAAAGCAATCATCAAGAAGTTTTTGTTCCACCTTTGATACAGACAGTGACTCAAACAAACACTTAGTAGCTAGCAGCCCTCATAAGGTGCCATTAGCTGCTGCCCCTTAGGGAGGCTGAGGGTGGAGACCACACTCCTTCCTCCACACCTGTCCTTCCTCAAGGAGGATTAACTCCTTAGTGACTCCTGAAGTCTTTTGACTAAGAGACATCAACTGACAGCATAATTTCTGAAAAAGTTCAAGGGCTACCAAGTTCTCTCTGAGACAGGAACCAGGCCAGTTCTTGTGCTAAGAAGTGGTTAGTCCTAGTTAGGACATGAGAGCAGTGGGTTGAGAGGTTTACCAGGCCAAAGCCAAGATCACCCTCTAACACACCCTTCCTGAGGGTAGTGGGGTATTATCTACCACTTGACATCTTTACTGAAGGTTTAGAGCTTAGACTGGCTCTGTGCCATCCTAAAGAGATTCATGCTTCAGTTGTGAGCCGCAGGTTTGCAGTTCAGCAGAGATGACCATGATGATTCCTGCTGGCCACTGTTGTTGTTTAAACACTGTTATTCTTCTTTTTGCCCTACATGATGCTTGCTACCAGCTAAACTTTTGCTGACTCAGGACTCCTCAGACCTTCTTGTTTTATCAGTTATCACAGTCCTATCAGCCTTGAGAAAGTTTAAGGAATGCTTGGATTTGAGTTTGAAATACTTTGCCTTCTAGGTGTAGCCTGGTTCCTGCACCTCAAAAATGAGCATTTCCATTTAAATTCAGACTTTCATGGTCATGAAGTGTTTTGAATAACCAAACCCTCATTTCGGTTCTTTTCTAATGTAGGTGGGTTGGACTGGTCAGTACATGTGAAGAATCCTAGCTCCCTAATCTGCTGTATTAGTGACGTGAACCAGTGATTGTGCAACCCACTCTGAGACAATGTGGACATACTGAAATAATGGGAGAGGCATTGAGTGATTAAACAGGATGGGTTTTTTTTTGCCTGCAGGTCCAATCCTCAGCTTCTTATTTATTTTGGGGAACTTTTTTTTTTCTCTTTCTTTGCCAAAGCAATTAAATACAAAAGTAATTCCTGTTCCGCAGTGTTGGGAGCAGTCATGTACATCCTGAACTGGGCAGGTACATATATTACATTTCAGTGAGACAAAAATCATTGCTGTGTACTGGAGAAAAGAGCAAATTCCTTACCTGTTTTGATGGCAGGCGACATCTCTACTGCCAAATGGACTGCTCAACAAGGTTTTTAAAACAATCACCTCTCAGTGTAGCTCAAAACTCATTCTCATCTCCTTCTTGATTTCTTTTGCTACCATGGATGGGGGAAAGCTGTGCTGTGCTGGGAGGGCAGCAGATTTACAGCGCAAAGTAACAACTGCCAGATGCCTTCAGCTTAAATGACATTAAAATAAATTCTTTCATTGAACGGAAAACAAAACTAAGAAGCATAAGAGGAAAGTCTGTGTGAGGGAGCACAGCAGGTTAACCAGCTGGGTCTGTTCCAGCCTGTGCAAGGGGACGTTTCTCAGGAGACAGTTCACTTTGAAATGCAGAGGCGTGACAGAGCCTGAAGTGCGGATACACCAGTGCATGTCCCAGTGGGCTTGTTGTTGCATGATCGCTGCACTTCTTGAAACTGGTTAAAACAGTCTGCGAATTCATCCTAAAGTTGTTGGCTTGATGTTGCTACAGAACTTAATGTGTTGAAGCCTCTCCTTTTTGCAGACTTTCCACTTTCTCACCCCTGTCCCATCTCCAGGAAACACCTTTGAAACAGCTCAAGCTGCTCATTCCTCTTGCTCTCCGTAAGCAGGGATGAGCACTTATACACTCTCAGGGATCTCCATGGGGAACTGTCTCTGCAGCTCACAGGCCCCTCTGCTCTCTGTTCCAAGTGATGGAGAGCACCTGAAGACCTTCAGACTCATTGGAAACTGGAAGAACAATCAAAGATACAACCCTCCATGAGTAAAGTCTTGAAATACATCCAGGAATCTCAGCTATGTTTTTCAAAGCTACTTGACACCAACAAATGCAGAAAGTGGGATTTTTAAGATCCTCAAGAGCTTAGTCAACCAACTTCCATTATTCCCCTACTCTCACAGAATCACAGAATCAGAGAATGTCAGGGATTGGAAGGGATCTCAAAACCTCATCCAGTCCAATCCCCCTGCGAGAGCAGGAACACCCAGATGAGGTTACACAGGAAGACATCCAGGCGGATTTTAAATGTCTCCTGAGTAGGAGACTCCACAACCTCCCTGGGCAGCCTGGTCCAGTGTCTGGCACCCTCACTAAGAAGAAGTTTCTTCTCAAATTCAAGTGGAACCTTTTGTGTTCCAGTTTGCACCCATTGCCCCTTGTCCTATCATTGGTTGTCACGAAGAAGAGTCTGGCTCCATCCTCCTGACACTCACCCTTTATATATCTGAAACATTAATGAGGTCACCCCTCAGTCTCCTCTTCTCCAAGCTAAAGAGACCCAGCTCCTTCAGCCTTTCCTCATAAGGGAGGTGCTCCACTCCCTTCAGCATCTTTGTTGCCCTTTTTTTTTCCTTTTTCCTAATTTTCACAGAGTTTCTGCATGTACAGACAATTTTCAAGATCTACCCATAAATATGTTTCCAGACTGGCAGTCTGTAGTGGTCTGACACTGATTAGTGCTCCAAGCAGCACCCACATCAGAAGCAGAACTGCTAGGAGCACACAACATCTCCCCATCACCACTACCATTACCCAGAGCTATACTTATGATTTTTTTTTAATGTTTTTGCAACAGCAAGTGCAATGGGCCCCACTTCTCTTTCCTTTTCTGAGTACCATGCAGCAGCAGGCAGAGCAGTTTGGGTAATGATAGGGTGCCTCTGCAAACAGCCTGCTGTGAAGTGACACATTCTGAACAGCAGAAAGCTCTACAGATGTTCTCTCATTTCTATGTCACCCTAGCAGGGAGACCGTCCTTATTACAGTATGTCAGAGGAACTTTGTTCTTTTTCATAATATGCTACAGCACAACTTAGTGTGCCACGGTGAGCAGCACCAGGTAAGCAAACGTGATGACTGAGCCATCAGTGGACGTAATAGACTTAACGAGATATTTGTTAATCAAACCGGTCTAAATGGATATGTTATCAGTGGCTGTGAAACCTGAGCATATAACATGATATTAGTACATGCTGCCATTAAACAATGCAACCTGTATGCAGTCTTTGTAAAAAAACTTGTTCCACAGATATGTGTAAAAGCCTAATTTAGTGTACCCTGCAGAACATTTAGGAAGAGACTGACAGAGATAAGGGCCCAGTTGCATCCTTGTGTGAACAGGATAACAGGGGTCTTCAGCACAAAGCGGAAGGAAAACCAGCTCAAGCCGTTGGAGCCTTGGCCAAACCCAGCGTGCTAGGCCAAAGATAAGAAATGCATGACAAAATAGACCGCAGCCTTCATCCAAAAGACCCCCGCGCATGACCACCCAGAGACACTGCGCAGGCACGACAGGAAAGAGCCAAAGCTGAAGACTATAGATATAATTCCTTAGAACTCATTTTCATAAGAACGACCTTTTTGAGGAAAAGTTATGCATATATATAGGCATTCCTGGAATAACCATGAATATGTAATCCTTTACTACATTTAACCAAGCTTGCTGCTACTGGAAAGGCGCGCCATGGTGGAGCTCAGACTCCCCAGTCGCTCAGCGCTGTTTTGCCCGCTTGCCGCTTGCTGCAATAAATTCTAAGCAATTTACTCTGATGAGTGCGTGCTATTTATTGTGATCGTCTATAACAGTGGACAAAAAGATTCATTTCTGAAGAAAAGGTTGAACGAGATAAAATTGCCATGGCAATGTTAAGGTATCTGAGGCTCCAGAGATTATGAACAAGCAGCAAGGTAAAGCCAGACACCGTCAACAGCTGAGTGGGTAACTCACAGCAAATCATGGTTTTGATTAAGTTCACCCTTTTCTTATCCAAAGACAAATTGTTAAAGCTCTTGGAAGTCCTCTACTTGCTTACCGTAATTATAAATTGAGCCCTTTATGCAGAAGACCAATGTCAGCACAGCGTATCTGTTAAATCCCCCAAGCCCTGGAGACAGATAGTATTCCAGCATCCAAGGTATTTCAGAGACTTTGAGGATCTTGTCAGTGAGTAAATTCCACCTACTCTTGCCTTTTGCAGTCAAGAGAAGAACTCAGAAGTCCCCTTGTCTCCTGTGTTGGAGACAGGAACCTGGTAAAATGAAAGCAGCATACACTGTAGGTAAGCAAGGAGGCTGGGAGACAAAGATTGTGTTGCTGCTGTCTTCAGAAACATCACAGGTCATTTGTGCTTGTCCCCTATGTGTGGAGGTGTCCCCTATGTGTATAGTTACATGGAGACACCCAAACAAGTTCATAGCTAGTGAAGAGCAAATGTCTCTTTTTAAGCTATAGTCACATTCTGTGATCATCCAGCCATTCTTACATGTTGGCTTGGATTCTGGCTGTAGTCAGGAGCCAGCAAATGTCAGGCACAGCAAGAACCAGCTCACACATGAGTATGGATGTAGCCTAAGATAGTCAGGAGGCCCACATCACCATAGTAACTGCATGCTGTTGCATTCATTTTAGCAAAATAAATGAAGCTTGTAAGTCAAAGGGTATCTACACAGACCAGTGTGATAGCACATAAAGAAACTGCAACAATTCTGAATGAGAGAGCCAGGGTTTCCTGTCTGGTTATTCTTGTTTGTCAGGAGGGTTTATTGCCTGGTTGGAAGACATTGTTAGCATGGTTAGCCTGCTTTCAGTATCTGAGCTGGTGTGTTGAGATATGGCTTAAGTATATGTGCACAGCACTGCACTGAGCCATATAGGACCAACCAGAAGTATGAAAAAGCCTCTGCAGTACTGGGCAGATTTTCAAAATTGTTTTAATAGAAGAATTTAGCAGGTTTTAGTATTCCCCTTCTCACTGGTGAGGTTTGCTTAGCATCTTCTACATATTGATAAAACCAGGGTGAATTGTTCTTTATGGGGAAAATAAGAAGCTAGCTAAGATGGTCTGGGATCCTCATTTTCTTGCTGTTGCCAAAAGCCCACGTTGTTTTCTTTAAAAAAAAAACAGAACAAACATACTCATCAGGGGCAAACACAGGTACTAAATTCTGCTTCATCAAAGCTGACTTAAAGACAGCCTTGCTGGGAGGGGAGCAGGCAAGCACATGGCATGTTGGCCACTCTAACTGCCAAAACGCACCAGCTTCTGGCAGCTGTGTTGACTTCACCTTTAGTCAGAAGTTTGCAGATGTGTGATAAAAAGGAGAGCCTGACTAATACAGGAGCTTTGGTGTAAGAAGGAAAAAACAAAAAGCACTAAAAAGAAGAAAGAAGACAATAAAGAATTGGCATCAGTGACAAACATGCTGCCGATTGCGAAGTTGGTCTCCAGGTCACATTTGAATGGCTTTTATGTCATGGTACTAGTTGGTCACCCAAGTCTGTCCTCCAGGCAACCCAAGGGATTGTGCAGCTGAGCGTATTAACTCTCCTCCTGGCAATGCATCCAACCAGAAGTGAGGCAGAACACAGGCTATCTTGCTTAGAGATGTTCCAGAAGCTTCTTCACACCTGATATTTTGGCAGTGACTCAGGAATACAATCTGAGTGAGGACTCCAGGCTGCCAGCCACCTTAAACCTCAGCAGAAGTCCATTGGGAGGATTATCACAAAAAAAGGGAGATAGAGGACAATCCTTGGCCATGACACTTCTTTGGTTTGGGGGTTTGTTTGTTTGTTCTTTTTCCTTTTTATTGTTGTTTTTGTTTGTTTGTTTCTTTTTATTTATTTTCATTTTCAGTTTATTGAAAACTAGAGCTGCATCCAAATAACTTCAGGCTGAGGAATGCATTTGGGGGGGTTTAGCTGAAGAGGAAGGGCATGAAGGCAGTTTGCAGCACCCCTGACCTGTGGTTCACATAGACCAGTTGCACTCGGCAGCCTGATCCATCATTAAAGATGTTCTGATCGTGTCCTCTTTGATTACGTGCAATATAAGGAAGCAGGCTTTTTTCCTTTTATTTTAATAAATGCTCTGCCCACCAGTCTGTTTTATTTTCCCTGGAAATCTATCAATTTTGCAATAATCCCTCTGGCAGCACAGGTGATGATAATTCAGGTCACAGGTTCTGACAGAGAAACCACATCCTCAGCATGTCATTGCTAATGAATATGTTTTTTCTTGCTCCTCATGGATTTGTTCTCCTGTCCAACACTCCACTGCTTGGAGTGGGAGTGGGTGCTGGTTTAACTGAAATCAAGTAAATTTTCTTCAAGCAGGTAAAAACTCTTCTTTTTCATAGCTAGCATGGTCATTGTTTAGATTTAGCTTGCGAATAATAACATAACACCCTGGGACAGAATTAATGTTTTTCTTAAAGTAACTTTTCTGTGTTTTAGAGCTGGAATGAACAGAATATAAGAACTTACTGTTATAATGTCTTAGCCATTGTCTGGGAGACCAAGGTCTTTCTGGGCTTTCTGTCTACAGGTGTGAGGCAGCTAGGAATGGGAACATAGATGGGACAGACCTTGACTGACATCCAGACTGATCAATAACAATATTCCTTGCCATTAACATCACGCTTCATATTTAATGGCAGTCGGGTTCTCCGGCTGGTCAGAACCATTCCATTTCTGTTCTGTTCTGGTTGAGTTCCGTTTGGGAGTTCTTTTTGTTCATCTTTTTTGCTTTCTGCCATTTTGCAGTAGACTCTGGGACTTTCTGCCTGTTTGGCTTTTCTCTGTCTGTCCCCAGGATTGGCTGTTAAGGGCCAGGGTGTTCTCTTCCCGGGACTGTCTGCTCAGCATGAACAGAGTTCATGAGGAATGGCATCAAGTATTACTTATTTTATATAATATTTTTATTTTACATATATTCTTAGTAGTGTTATTAGTGTATTAGTATTATTTTGTTATCTTATCAAACTGGTTTATCTCAGTCCGTGAGTTTCTCACTTCCTTTTTGATTCTCTCCCCTACTTTGGGGTTGGGGAGGAAGTGGCTATTGCGGTTTTGATTGTTGGCTGGAGTTAAACCATGACAAAGTGAAAGATGTGTTGCAGCAGCAGCTTAGAAACCCTTAAATCCTTGCATGGGGCTGCCCCTTTGCTGAACTTTTAATTCCATGAAGGGGAGTAAATCGAGGACATGAACAAGGTGATCAGCAAAGTCACACTTCACGCTGAGAAGCCTGGACAAGCACCATGAAACAGAGGGAACATCTGAAGACATCACCAGTAGCTCTGCAGAGACCAAATGAGAGTGTGGGATGGCGGGAACAGCACAGCAATGCCACAGGGCAAGTTTTGGTTTTCATGGAGAAACGCAGGGGTGTTTTGGCTGCCTCTCAGCTGGGAAGGCAAAGGACACATTCTTCTGCTGCTGGCCACTTGCATAGGGCTAGGCCATCATACAGCAATAATCTTATAGCGAACATGACACTTTCCAATCACATCATGATATTTTACCCCAGAATCAGTGCATCCGATGGCTGTTTTTTTAGAAAATTAAACTAAAAAGAGTAGATAACTAGAGAACAGGTCCTGTTGCACATTGATTTCAACACCTGTGTGAGTATCCCAGGAGCTCTGGGCTGAGCTGAGGCCACAGACAGACTCTTGCAGTGAGTCAATTGCTGCTGCCAATGTCTTCTCTATAAATCAGCTATATCTCAATTGATTTCAGTGACATTTTGCTGAATTTATACCTGAGAGCAGACACTGACCTTAAGCACATTGTCTGAAAGGGGTGCAGTCCTACTCAGGCAAAGCCATTTGGAGCTTTCCCAATACCATTCAATTGACATTAAGACTAGATCCATAATGAAAGAGTATATGATAGCCTGAGAATTGAATCAAATATATCTAACCTGAGTCAGACCCTCAGACAGGATTGTTGATGAATCTTCAGCCAACTCACTGTGTTTTAACCAAAATTAAGAACATGGTTCTTTAAATGTCACTGTGAAAGGCTCATGTTTGATTGCGTAACAATATTGTTTTAATTTGAGCTTGTTCCTCAACAGCACACATCTTACTTGCTCATTAAAATTAATAAGCTACTTTCTCTAGGATAGACAAAGCCTTCACCTATGTTTCAGGAAGAAGGTGACAAGAAAACAAGGACAACATGACAGGTCAGGAATGCCCAAAGCCCTTCCTCGCTTTAATGTGATGCAGAGAACAATTTTGCACAGTTCCTTAGCTGGAACAGCTCTCTCCCCTGGGCTTCCCAATCTCTAATTTCTGTGACCCTGTGAATCTAGTGTACACACAATGCGTGACTGATGCTTCTGCATGGAACAAGCCGCATTAATTTTTTATTCTCACCAACCACAGAACTAGAAAATTGCTTCCAAGACTGTGTGAAAGTTCATCCCTGGAAAGACACATGAATTTGGTGGGTGGATTTGATCAGAGATTAAGTTTAAGAAGTCAGGAAGGAGGGAGGGAGTAAAGTGTTGGCTAGATCTGAGGAGTAATTACAAATGTTCCTTTATGAAGACAGGAGCTTTCTAGGATGCAGATGGAGGACAAAGGAAGGGAAGAGGGGCTATGAAACCCACAGATCAGATGGGTTTATGGCTGACAGATACAGCTCTTACCACAGCCTGGATTTTACAGCTGTGCTTTTCGTTTTCTTCTTTCCCTGGCGTTTTCTGCTGGGGCAGTAACGTTGGTCTGCCAGAGATGGCAAGTGACTCCCATCTGTCCCTAGAGGTGTTCCCATGTCAATGGTGATGGTGACCGTTAGGAGAGGCTCGATCCAGCAGCCTGAAGGAGGTGAGGCTGGGGCAGCTCCATGCACCATTAGCCAGGCTGACCACATGTCCCCTGCAGGCACACTCACATGGACCACGCTTACACACCACATTTATAAATACTACACACCACATATATACAAACATATGTGGTTTGCCACAGAGATTACAGACACATAGAGAGCTCATACAAATGCAGAAAGCGGTGATGGCCCCATCCTGCTTCACTCTCTGAGCAGGACAATGGTCAGTTAGCAGGACTATATATGTACACACACACAGATGTTCAGTTTGGATTCCTCCAGCAGCTGGGCTCAGATGTTCCATCTGCCCAGTAGCTGTCCCTGGATCCCAGGCTCACCAGTTGCAGCACTTGGAGATACAAGCCCCCTAGGTCACAACTCCAGTTGCTATTACAGAACATATCACTCACACAGAAAGGTGTCTGGCACTCCTCTGGTCTCTCCAAGTCTCCTTTGGTCTTGACCTCAGAGAATCACTACTGTCTTGTACCCTAGTCATGTCTCCTACTTGGTGACTGGTCTAGGTCCATCTTCACTAGTGATCACAGACTCACTCCCACACCCACACTCATTCCAGTTGATGGACCATAGACAAGAGGGCCCCATGATCCCTGGTCCTGTTCCAGTTGCTGTGCTCTGAGGGCCCCCTGCCATATGCACACAGATCATCTCTCATTCAGGAAAAGAGAGTTTAAATGAGGTTTAAATGAGGTTTAATGAGAAGGAAGAACAGATAGCACTCATGAGGTTCAGGGCATGCCCACGCAAGCATACTGTCCAGCAGCCTGCTTACATTTGGCCAGCCGTTTATCCCTCTCTTTTCCTATGCTGTTCCTCCCCAGTCTTTACTAACACTTTCCTTGCCTTTGATTACTCCCCTAAACATCCCTTAATAAGTCTTATGCAATCTGAAAATGCTCTTCCCCTGCATCCCGCAGTGTCCTGTAACTCTTCTGTCAGTGAGGAGACCCAGAGAGCTGCTCATGTTGCCCCCAAGGTTGGTGTCACCCCCAGTCAGTGGAGCTAAAACTCCACTTGGAAAGCCCTGGCATATGTGGGTGCAGGGGCTCATGTTTTTGACTGGGGTATTGGGGCTCCCTTGCTCCCCACATGCCTCTGGACTCCTTTGTGTGCAGAGATGAGCTTTTTGTCATGCAGTAGTTATGAGGGGGTGGAAGAGGGAGTGGATGGGGTCACCCTGCATGTGGTTCTACATAGCTCACGGGTCACCATAGTGGTAAAGCCATGTTGAAGTACTTCATCATAATGTTGGACAAAATAAATATGTGCTTGCATACTTTTTAAATTTTTACATGAAGCATTAGGGCTTTAGGGAAGGGCCTGATTGTCCAAATCCATTCATCTCCACACTTTCATTTGGTGTGAAGTGATAACAGCTTTCAAGTCCACCTTTATGGTGTTGTGTTGTCTCTGTTGCAATCGCTCTTCCTCCCATTCTATTTGCAAGTGTTGCTGCTATGAGGTGAATGGAGAAAATCATTCATGAAAAGGACCAGAATGCGAAACTCAGGAGTAATGAGGACACTGTGAGCAGAGCTGATGTTTGAGGACTGGGATGTTGTTTCTTTTAAAATGAATTTGACATTTAGAAAATACAATATCCCCTTATATGCTGCAACAAGCCAAAGTTAACACTTGGGTTCACTGAGACTAATTTTTCACACTAGTTTGAATAATACTTAAGGCAATATTTTTCAGGATCCTTAGATCCCAAACTCAAGCTGAAAAAAAGGGCTTTGAAAACTCTCTCTGAGTCCACTTCATTGCATAGGAAGAGATTTGACCAACAGTAAAATTCTGTTTCATCCTGTCCATTTGGGACTCCATTGCTGAGCTGTGAGACACAGGGAAGATAATAAGGAGAGGGAAAAGGGATCAGCATTTTGCTGGGTCACATCTGTTGCTTTTATCTCCAGAATCAGACATTAACTGTCCTGCCAGCATCTTCTGCCCTGAAGTGGTACTAGAAAAACTGTAAAGATACAGTTACTAAATTTTAATGAAAATATACTTTCTCAGATATCTCAAATCTATGCACAGAATGGATTTAGCAATTCAGTATAAGGGTTCAGCAATGTTATGCTGGATAATTAATAAAATTATCAGGGTAATGCTCAGGCTAATCAACTCCAGCCTAATTGGAATTTGCTGTTGATCATTCTCAATCACAATGTCAGGACTTACTCTCTTAACATAAATAAAATGAGTGTAAAGGAAGTAAAAAATACTGCTGGATGAACATGAATTTCCAGTTTCTTTGATATTACCCAATTTAAAAACACTGTGGCAGGTGGTGTGCTGTTAAGAGAGGCTCTTCAGTGGTCAGGCAGTCAGATCTGACCAGTGTATAAGTTTCAGTCAGGTTCATTTGTGACTCTTGGGCAGTTCATACTCCCAGGCTACCTGGGGACGTTGGGCTTTTGTGCTTCTGGAGGGCTCAGCCTGAAGTCAGGCAACATGGGAAGAATTAACATATCTTATACAAGGACAACTTTTGTTTGTTTGTTTAAGAGATGCTAGGATTTGAGTCTTGTCTCTTAAACTTCAGATTCTTCCATCCACCTCTGATAGCACAGAAGGTATGAAAATCCTATGTCAGCCTGGGACTTTCGGGTTTTCCAAACTTTTACAAAAGACTTGGGAGTGATAGCAAAATTCAAGTCAAAGTTTTTAAGGATTTGAGACTGCTTAAGAACTGATGGTTGGTTAAAGACCTTAGTACCTACCAGTACAGTAGAGAGCTCTGGGGCCTCCTATAATTTCCAAACTCAAAGGTACCATGCAAGTTTAGAATTTAATGAAAGATTGCTGCAACAGACACATTTCCGAGGATATTTCAAATTAGCATTTTGTAGCAAAATTAAATTCTATAGACTGCATCATCTTTATTCTCTCCTGACTGTACTCAATTTATAGCACTAAGTTCTATCCCTCTAAAGTCTACATTATTGTGACCAACAACGGGGAAAAATAGGAAGTCTTCCAGGAATTTATGAATCTTCAAGGAACAGAAGTGTCTTCAGTGTCTAATTTGAGATCTGCTAGTCCTGTTTCCCATCTAGAGCTATCAAAGTATCTTAGATTGCTATTCTGGGACTAGTTTTATTTTCAGCCCCCTACAAACACTCCATTAGATCTCTCAAAGCCTTCACAGTAGTGTTTTACCATCGTCTTCTGACTATGAAGCACAGATAGACCAAGATCCTCCCTCTCTCCCTTGTTATGTTACTAGCTGTGCTTGGGCTTTATCTTTCCCTTTCATTCCTCTAACTTGCCTGATTTATACATGCTTATGGATTACAAAAAAAAAGGAATATAGAGAGGAACCAGGTTGATTGTTTAAAGTTAAAGATTAACTATTGAGGCAAAACCAAACAAACAACAACAAACGATAATAATACCAAAACCAAAACCAAAACCCACCACTTGTTGGAGTCCAACTTTTCTTTGCCTCTTTGGGGAAAGAAGAAAGAATCCCAAGGAAACTGCTGCTCTGGTGTCTGGCTTCATGCAGAGCAGCAGATTCATGCTGAGCCATGAGAAAGAGGCAACTACTCTGCCCTTTGGAAAGGACATGACAGGATTCCTTTTCTTTCTAGGTGAACAACAGAGTAAAGGCACACAGGAACGTTATATAGATTTGCTGTCATATAAATATAGTTTGCACACAGTGATGAATTTGGCAAGTGTAGTAGTGCTTTCCTTTGCCTCAAGGGAGAAGATGAAAGAAGCATCAAGACCTGAGTTTAATGCCCCAAATGACAGACAGTCTACAGTCCTCCAGGGCAGCAGGGCTGGTATTGAAACTTGTGCAGTATGGGATAAAGGGTTTGTGGTAGGACATGGTAGTATGACTCCTGGATTCTGGCCTTATCCTGTCCTATGCCCCCCTGGAGGCTTATTCCATGGGGCACAGACCACAGATCATTTCCATATGATGAAGATTTCCAAGTGCTCTTTATATGAACCCAGATGACCCAAGTCCCCAGAGAGTATCCTTCTCCCAGGAGAGTCCTGGCTCTCTCTTTCCTTTTAATTTGCAACATACCCTGGAAGAACACAGCCCTCTGTGTTCTCTTATTTAAGCATTTTCTCAACCAACTCTTTGACAGTATCTCACAACCATTAAAAAAGTAAACAACATCACCCTTCTGTACTCATCCAGTGTGTGATACACCACGCAGCCCTAGTAAGTGTCTTACTCAAAACTGTAGAGGAAGGCTGCAACACATAGATGCAGAGCCCAGCAAGCAGTGGGGCAGCTCCAGGGCTTTGTTCGTTGGATCATCCTTCATTTGATGCAAAATATTTTGACAGAACTGTATTAGATTGTGTGATGAAAGGCTCATCTCCACTCACACTGGGAATCCAGAGGCACAAGGGCAAGAGGGCCAGCCACAATGTCCCAGTCAGAGATAAAAGCCCCTGAGCTGGGCTGGAGCTATTCCAGGAGAGCCTCAGCCTCAAGGGCTGGACATGGCACCTTCCCCAGTGGAAATAGGAGCAGCTACCCAGCTTATCTCACAGGTCAGACAGAGATCACTGGCTGGGTATGGGACAGGTTGCAGGATGCAGGGGAAGGACATCTGGGGATTGAACCAGATCTAGTACAGGCTGGGTTAGGGAAGGAATCAAAGTCAGGAAAAGGGAGCAATCTAACTGGTCTAAGGAGGAGAGGTAAAAGGGGATCTAGTAGCCAGTCCCATTTAATCAGGTTGCTGGTTGGTGTGCTTGTGTTCAGGTCATGCTCCCGAGCAATGGGTCCAGGAGAAGAGATTTGTTAGGAGCTGTTAGCAAGGAGGTGGCCATATTTTACAACTTCTTTCTTTTGGCAAGTAATTGCTTCAGCTCACACTTTGCTCTAGCACAGCACAGCAAGTGAGGTGTTATTCCCACCCCAAATGAACACTAAGGAGTGGTAAAGAAATGAATGCATCTCACTTCTCTGTTCTAGGTTTCTTTTGTGTGATTGTAGGGGCACTGTCAACTGACCAACAGACTGAGGAATTCACCTTCTGACTTCCCAAAGCTAACTGCACTTCTCGGGCTAAACAGCTCATTGAAAGCAACAAAACAAAGGGAGTAATTCGTATTAAACCAGACAGATAGAGACTCTAAAACAATTCCATCATATAAGGAATTTCCAGCCTTGAATAAACTTAAATTCAATTCTGTATTTTCTAGTTTAGAAGTCTGAGAAGTCTGAGAACTCCCAAAAGGACCTAATCCTTATAAAACAACAAAACACATAGGTCCTGTCTGTGCTAATTGTTTAGCAGATGACTACTAGTGTTGTTACATTATACGCAAGTGTCTGTGTTATGGTCGTGAGAAGCTGATAAATATAGCCTGCTGATGACCAGAATTTCCTGATGACTATGATTTATTTGTTTTTTTATTTTAGTGTGTTTGGCTTCACTCTGGATTAGAAACATGATTTCTGAACCTGGAAGCCCTCCAATCTTTTGGTCTCCACCAGACTGATGTTCTTTTCAGGTTCACAGGAAAGATCAACTGTAGTGAAATGGAGCTTTGTGTGTTCAGGGTCACAGGGACACAGAGAAGACCCACTGGGCTCAGAGCCCTGTTCTGGGTTACGTCAGGTTCCTTCTCAAATACCAGATGTTGTCAGCGAAGCAGCCTGGCCTCTGTGGGCTGAAGGTCTGTACAGAAAGACTTCCAGTAATTTTTGCTGCCGTACAGCAAACCTACAGGGATTATTTGACTTACCCATTTATACTTTCTTCTTTGGATAGTTTGTTAGTATTTGCAAGTACTTTGGGATGCAATCTTTTCTATTGCCCCAATCTCAAATGTCATTTTGTGTCAGACCTGCTTCTGAAACAGCCTGATTTGTACCACTCTATCAAGATAAAATATAATGCAATGAAGGATAAGTATATTTGAGGTCTGTAGGCAGTTTAATACCACTCCAAATGTCACCCTTCTCCCTACAGAGAAGTGTGCAAACTTCACTGAAAGACAGTATTTTCCAGTTAATCTCACTAACCTTTGCTTCTTGGGTTTCAAATCATGGTGAGGATAAATCCTGCTTTTGTAGGAAAAGGTCTTCTGCATTTGAGAAACAAAATTAGGTTATTTGATGACCAAAGGCCCAACAATGAGCACATGTCCATCCTCACACTGGTGACTTTCCTTCTTATGCACACTAAGCTCCTCAAGGCAATTGAGACCCTCAGCTTTCATTGGAGTCCGCAGGGGATGAAAATGATTTGGCGTTTGCTTGGAGTATTGCAGGATGAGGCTTCAATTTCATGCTGGTGTGTTGAAAGACCTTAAAGTATTTATTTTCGCATTAAGCTATTCTTTCGTCAAACAACTGGGAACAATACGCCTCCCTTAGGGTGGAAGTTTGTTCTGATGATATATTTAACACTTTTCTGTAGCAGGTGGTCTTCTCAAAATATCACATTAAATTGCTAACCTTCAAGGAAGCATTGTACCTCACATGCTGACTTCTTGGTGTTTTATCATGACAGTGAGAGTTGTTTTAAGATCTTCAACCCCTATAGGACCTGCAAGGAGGTACATGACACTCATGTGACACCTGCGCTGGTGGCTCAGGCAGCTCTCACACCAAATCCTGCATTATTGGCACCTTTGGCAACAGTCCTGGGGCCACTCCATCCCTGCATGGCTAAAATAATGTTTGCAAGCTGCAGCATCTTCGTAAATATTTCTCTCAGAAAAAGAGCTGCTTTAATTTTGTGAGCTCTGAGTTATTTCATGGTCATTATCCACTACAGAGAAACCAGCATTCCTGAGTCAGCTTTGTAGAAGGGCTCGCCTTCCCTATTAAGACTAATTGAAACTGATGCAGATATGGGGATGTATATTTTCCTTTGGGGGTGGAATGCTGAGTTATTTTGTTATCCAAAATCTTATCTACCAGGGAGTTTAATTAGAAAAAATAATAATATGATATATGAACTATCAAGGGTTTTTCCTAAGCTGTCTGAAGCCAATAGACAAGGCCCTATAATCCTTACCAGTCTCAGTGATTTGATCATACGCACCCACTGTTCTGAGGTTACAGACGTTTCTGTTGCTCTGGTGCTGAGAGATCTTAAATCTATGTCAATGAAATCATTGTCCTAGTTTATACGTGCACTTTGGACAGCAATGTGGTTTCTGTCTTGCAGACTTACAGTCTTCTTGTCCATGTTTTTAATAACTAAGTAAATTCCCTGTTTCCTTGGTTCTGTGCATGTATCCCACACAGCTCATGCATAAGCATTTCAAAATAGTCAAAATACCACCAGTCCTAAGTCAAATTTTATTACATTTTCTTAACAGTTTATTTTTAGAGTTAGTAGGATGGACAAATTTAACTTCTGCCAAGCAGTGCATGACCTTTAACTTCCCTCAAAAAAAAAAGAGGCCTCTCCATCTGTGTGATCTTTACGAAGCAAAATGTCATTCAATTAAATCTAATCTTCCACTTACAAATCTTGCCAGAGTGGCTTCCACTGCAGCTTTCAGTCCAGTTGACTCTGTATGGACAAGCTTCCTATGTGAAAAAAGCACATGGACTGAGGAGGAACTTTCTCAGTTGTTATTTAGGCTGGTGTGCTACACTGCTCAGACTTATCAGCACTGGAGCAGGACAGGGTTAAGTCACCCCAACCACAGTGTAATTTTATTAATATACACTACAAACAATACTAGTTTCATAGTCAAAACAATCTTCCTGTTGGCATAGTATGAGAGGCAGGTAATTGTTACTGAGTCTCTCTATGGCCTGCAGCAAGTAACTTAAATTTCCATTATTCTTCCCCATTTCCTCTCCAGGTCTTTTTCTCTCAGCCTGCCCTATAGCACAAGGGAATTGATGCTAACCAAATTAATCTTTTGATACTAAAGCAATGAACGTTGTGGAAAAGAAATATCTATATGTATACATCTGTGTATATATATATCTGTATATATGTAGCTCATATTTCTGTGCATCTCTTCATAGTTCAGTGTGTCTCCAGCCATCTTGTCTGTACCCTGTGGCATATTTCAATATTACTAGATTTCATACTAGGTACCAACAGAGCCCAACCAAGTTTAAGAGTATTTTCCTTCTTTCAAAAGACAAAGTTAAACTGTTTTAAAATAACACTGTGCACTTCTGTTCCCAGGGACATAGTTGAGTCTTGGTGCAAGATCATGAACAACTGTGTGACAGACTTTCATAGTAAGGTTAACCAAACCAAGTTTAATCTGTATTTATGCTCTCTGTGAATAAAGGTTCAGTGACCTGTTTCTCACACTCGCATTGTTACATACAAAGGGGAAGGAATACAATAAGTTTTAAAATCATGGTATACATTCAGGTCACTAGGAACAGTGCCTGAACTTGCCTAGGTGTAGTTCTCCCTGAACACCTTAAAATAGACCCCAGAAACATGTCCACGCTTGTTGCCAAGAAGATAATTTTTTGCAGTACAGTCCTTTGTCTTAATTGCTATAGCAACTGTAACAAAGCCTCTTGGAGATGATTCTTGGCAGTTGCAAACCATTGTCATTCTTTGAAAGAGAAGATTATAGGGTCACAGAATCATTTTGGTTGGAAGAGACCCTTGAGATCATCGAGTCCAACCATTAACGTAACTCTAGCACTAAAACGTTTCCCTAAGAACCTCATCTATACTCCTTTTAAACACCTCCAGGGATGGTGACTCCACCACTTCCCTGGGCAGCCTGTTCCAATGCTTCACAACCCTTTCCATGTAGAAATTTTTCCTAATATCCAATCTAACCCCCACTGGCACATCTTGAGACCATTTCCTCTCATCCTATCACTTGCTACTTGGAAGAAAAGACCAACACCCTCCATGCTACAACCTCCTTTCAGGTAGTTGTAGACGGTGATAAGATCTCCCCTCAGCCTCTTTTTCTCCAGGCTGAACAGCCCTAATTCCCTCAGACACTCCTCATAAGACTTGTTCTCCAGACCCTTCACCAGCTTCATTGACCTTCTGAACTCACTCCAACACCTCGGTGTCTTTCTTGTACTGACGGGGCTGAAACTGAACACAGGATTTGAGGTGGGGCCTCACCCACGCCAAGTACAGGGGGACAATCACTGCCCTCGTCCTGTTGGCCACACTATTCCTGATACAAGCCAGGATGCTGTTGGCCTTCTTGGTCACCTGGGCACACTGCTGGCTCATGTTCAGCCAGCTGTTGATCAATGTGCCCAGATCCTTTCCTGCCAGGCATCACTCTCCACATCCTGGTGTCATATTGTATTATGCAGAGGGATGACATATAAATAGCCAATATATGTGTTGCATTATAAGTAATTTATTGGTTCCCAGTAGACATTCCACACAACAGCAACAGACAAACTCCAGGACATACAGCAATCTGATGTTCTCACTGTTTTCACCGTGAGAACAGCAGGTGCACAATCCAACGCTAGAAAATGAAATAACCTTGTAAGTCATGAGCACTGACTCACTTCATCTTTAACCTCACACATCAGTGATCTTTCAGAGGCTCTTAACTGATACGTAAATGAAGTTCTGCTAACTATTTTAAACAAAACTAGATGAAGTAACTTCTTGAGTTTTACTGAGTGAGAAGACAGAATGCTTTTTGTGGGTTTGTGATCAAGCCCCTTGCCTGATAACAAGATTTAACAGGTAGCTGAGAAATAGCTAAGAGTGGCATCACAGTAGAGGGGGAATGTAGACATATAATAAAGGATAGCAGCAGTGACAGAGCCATTCTCTGCATGCAACAAACAGCTAGAGCAATACATGGATGAGGACTCATTTAGGAAGCAATAGGTTGCTTCATTCAGTAAGGCGATAATCTGCTTCTCTCTCTCGCCCTTGATGGATAAAGTTCCTGTCTGAAGGCGTAGTGGATTATTCTGTATGCGGAAATGGGATTATGGCTAAAGAAAATGGAGCACTCTGCTGTTACGGGTCATTGGAGAGAGGCTTAAACGTCACCTTCCTGCAGATCTGCTTGGTTCAGGTGCTGGAGGCACATGCTGCGAGCAATGTGGTTCAGGGTGCAACTAACAGCACTTGGCAATTCCTTTGCTGCTGTGGATGGGAAGAAAAGGACCAAGATCTGCCAGCTGTTCAGAGAAAAAACATCTGCTTTTGGGCTTGACTAGTTCCTCAAGGTTTGTTTTTTTAACAATTAACTTATTTACATAAATCATATCCATGTTAACCTCTTTCCCTCTTTTTTTTCCACCAGGTGTTGGAGGTGGCTTTTTTGTCTGAACAAGTCAGTTGATGTAGGTAAACCACTGGATCTAGCTCAGGCCCTTTATGAGCTTTTGCCATCACTGCTGCACATTCAATAGGCTGAAGGCAAGACTGGAGCAACTGTCTTCTTACCAGCTCAGGCACCAGGTTACCGAGACCTTTCTCAGGCGTCTCGTCTCTGGGCTGAAGGTGGATCCTGTCAGTATCTTTCTGGCTCAACTCAAAATTCATTGCACACCTGCACTGGAATGCCTTGCATGAAAGCCACATGTTCTTCCTCCTTCTCATGTCCATTAACATTGGTGTGCTTGAATATTGTCTTTCCAGTCTGCTTCACACTGAAGCGGCAGATGACATTTGGGTGATTTTCGTCACATATGGCAAGCAAATCTGAACTACATGCCTGATGTACCAAAGGAAAAGCAAGATTTGATACTGAAGGAGGATATATGACTGCTGCCATATGGCTACTGAATGAGCATCAAAGGAAACTGAAGGACCACACACAGCTGAGCAACAAGATATTATGTCAATAAGGTCTCTCAGCTCTTATTTGGAGAGACTACTTCCATAATAAACCTTCCCTGAGGATAAAATTTCCTCTGTTTTATTTTTCCTTTTTTTTCCCCCTTCCCTTCCCTTCCCTTCCCTTCCCTTCCCTTCCCTTCCCTTCCCTTCCCTTCCCTTCCCTTCCCTTCCCTTCCCTTCCCTTCCCTTCCCTTCCCTTCCCTTCCCTTCCCTTCCCTTCCCTTCCCTTCCCTTCCCTTCCCTTCCCTTCCCTTCCCTTCCCTTCCCTTCCCTTCCCTTCCCTTCCCTTCCCTTCCCTTCCCTTCCCTTCCCTTCCCTTCTTCTGTCTTTAAAGATGTGTCTAGTAGCACAGGAAGCTGTCAATTTTTTTCCTTTCCAAAATAAGTTAAACTAAAGTTTCACTAGTGAAAGAGCACCACTGGCAGCCGTAAACTAGATGTCTTGGAAGTAAAATTCTTTCTGTTTTATTGCTGAGGATGGTTCTAATGGTATGTAGGGGCTGTGCGATATTCACAGAAAGAGGGCTGCAGGGAGCGAAGTGAAATCAGCAAGACCCTTTCCCAAAGTTGGGTTGCAGTGATTGATGTGCAGTGGTAAGCATGTATCATTCATTTATCATCTGGGTTTTTTTAAACCATCCAAGGCTGTAACTCACAGTAAGTTCCAAGGTTCAATTTTTGCATGCCCTGTCATAACTTCTTATAAAATATAAGCCACCTTTTAGTCTGAATTTGGCAAGTGTGTGCTACAGGCATAGCAGAAGGTTACAAGTAAAAAGTGATTTAGTAACACAGGATACTCAAAACCTTTGTAGAATGAGCTTTCGGGGAAACATTCCTGAATATAACCTTCACATTTCATTGTGTGTATATATAAATATATATATATATATATATGGGGTTTTTTTAATTCAACCCTTAACTAAACCACTGCTTGGGTAAAGAATTTCCTTGTCAATTAATTGTGCCCTGCTCATACCTGATCCCCGAGGGCATTCCTGGCTGAGGTAATGTCATGATGATAAGAACTACTCATCACAGAGAAAGTACTAAGCCCACAACAAAGTCATACTTTCTTCACCTGAAGATTACCTGTGATTGCTCTGGTTTTGTTCTGTGATGATGGCTGCACCTAATCCTTACAGAAAGAGCAGGTGGAGTGTGACTTGTGTGCTCTTTACTCCACTTCGGAAGCCCAGTGGCATGTAAACGTTGTTTGGTCACCTGGGGTTCAGCAAGTTCTCAGGAGGGGTCCAGGTGTGCTTTCAAGGCTTTACAGCACACCTGAGTCTTACGAGAGGATGCAGACCTATCTTCCTTCCTTCCTTCCTTCCTTCCTTCCTTCCTTCCTTCCTTCCTTCCTTCCTTCCTTCCTTCCGGTTTGTTTGTGGGTGTGTTTTGGTTTTTGTTTGTTTGTTTTCCAAATAAAATAACGGCCAGTTCCTGGCTGACTTATTTTGAAATGTAATTTCATTTAATTTCCATTGTCATTCCATATCCAGTATGCTATTAATTCCACTCCATGTGTAAATACTCCTCATAACTGTAGTTGCCGAGAGATGCCAGGACAGAATCTGTAATGTAATTCAGATATATCTTGGTATTTCCTTAAGATTTTTCATCGTGAAGCACCTGAATCTAAACTGATAGCAAATTTAAATCTCAAAACATTTTATGTGTCAATTCCTTTATAGAAAAAAAAAAAAGTTTGGAATAGTGAAGAGAATATGTTTGATTAATACATATACTCCAGAAACACCTGCTAGCCTGAAAAATTACAATGGGTGGTAAGAACAAAAATGGCTGATAAATTGTCTGATGGGAAAAGCTGTCTGCAAGTTCCTGCTGAGGGCAAGTGAGTCTTTAATTTCTTACTTACCCTCCATCTCAGATCCCTGTTTCTCCTTAGAAATATGAAGCTACAACATGTGCTTTCAAGCAGTGATCACTTAATTCCCAGTATAGGTAGTGTCTGTCCTGCAGCATGAGGGAAACACCCTTAATGATTTGGTCCCAGCTCTCTACTTGCTGATGCTGGGGATGGCGTATTTGTATACAAATTCACCTTGGACAGGTCTATACCACTTTCCACTTTAATCTTATTTGTATGGATACATTTGCTGTTCTGAAAGTCTTGTTTGTTCTTCTCCCTAGTCCACTGTGCTTTCTTCATTTCCTTTTTATGCAACACTGTTTCATGCTGCTTCTTTCAAATTCCTTTTCTACTTCATTTCACTAGCCCTCTCTCCTGCCCCAGTTTCTGTTTTCTCTCAGTTTCCTCTCATTTTCTCTCACTTTGCTTTTTGTCTCACATTGTAGTTCACTGTCCTCCTCCCTCCCCACCCTCACTTAGTCTTTGATTTTCCATCACTCTTTATTGACTTTGTCTTCTGCACAATTCCTATCACTACTTCTTTTCTTTTTTAATGTTCCCAGACTCCCCTGATGCAGAACACTTTCTGCTGATGTGGCTTCTCTAGTGGCTTGAAACAGTGCTAACCTCTCCATGCAGGAGCCAGAGATCAGAGTCTGATGTAAAAGACCTCTTAAGATTTTGATGTTTTAACTCGTGGCAGCAGAAACTTCAATTGCCTCTAGAGACTTGACTCTGGGTCATTTAAGCTGTCACAAGAGGTATCTATTTAACTGCTGCAGTTCTCCTTGTCTGATCTTTCGTTTCTCAGCCTGTTGCATCTTGGACCATTCCCCTGTGAGTTGTGGGTGGGAGCAGCCTGTTTCCTTCCACCCCTCCATCATCAGGAGCAAAAGGACATTTGAAGCGAGTTTCAGTCTGTCTGGTTCTCAGGGAAGACACTTACTTGAAAGGGACATAGTTCAGAAGGTGACTTGGACCACAGATATGGCACAGACCCTCGCTAAGCAACAGGTGTCCTAGGAAATAGGTGTTTTTTTAGTGGCAACTTTTCTGAGAGGGCATCAGAGAGGCTGCCCAGACAGGGAGCTCTGGGAAATGTCTCTGAAGTAGACCATGAGGTACAACACACACACAGGAAGTCAAAGAGGAGACTAATTTATTAGTGGAGGGCATGATTGATGAAATTACAATTGCTTCATATCTCACAGACAATTTATTGCCTGACCCTCTGTCTTTCCAATTGAACCACTTCTGCTTACTCAGCAAGAAATTTAGGTCTTTTTAGAGCTCCAGACCTATGAACGAAGATACAGAATGTTCTCCCAAATTCTCATCAGTCTTCAGCTTTCAACTTCTTCGTAGCATAGCTTGACACTGAAAAAACCTTTTTTCAGTGCACATCTATAGGTGAGGCAGCAGGGTCTCTGGGGATGCCCTGCTATTGGAAAGCAAGAGCAACCCTCACTCTTCTCAAAAGGTTATGCCAAGTTAGCAGCTACTTAAGCATAGTTATAAATGAATCTCTTTTAGACTTAATAATAGCAGAGGAATTCTCTGCAGAAAACTCTCTCAGATTTCCTCTTGCTGACAATATGTTGCCCAATATAAAACAAGCCAGATTCAGAAGACACCATCTTTTGTGTAAAAGTTTACATTGAAAGAAAACCAAACATCCTACATTTATACCTCACTTTGTGCTCTTTTTCCTTCCTCTCCCTTGATCCCATTTAACATTCTCATGGGGATGTATTGAGACTAACTGGAACTGTTCTGGACTGGACTAAAGTGACAGTTTTAGTCCCAGAAAATACAGGACTTTAAACAAGACAGAGCAAAGGATTGGTAGCCTAGCTTATTGTAATATTACCATTACACATACACAGCACAATAAAATATCATATAAACTCATCTAATTTGTCAACACAAAATGAATAAGAACTAAAAAGTTGAAATGTGTTTCAATTTTTCTCCCATTAAAAATGCTTTCAAAATTGATAATTTGTTAAACCAGTGACTGCTTGTGAAACATTTTAATTGGAAAAGCAATACCTTTTCTAACAGGAAAGTCACATTGTCACAGCTCCTCCAGGACTAACTCCAAGGGGGACTCTCTTGAAGAGAAATAGCCATGACAGAAATCATGGATCTCCCTGTGTTTTTTTCCAACTGCTCATGCCTCCCGCACACAGAGACACGCTTGCTCTGTACTCCCCAGGGTTGGGCATGCCAGCTATGTGCCTGGTGGCTGTTGTCCGCCTGCAAATCTCAGCAGGCGGTGAAAGGGAGCTCAACAACTTTTGTTATGTTTGAGTCTTTTGGCAAGGAGCAAACCTCATGTCATTTATTATGGTCTATCTGCAGGCATAGAGTCAGTGGACTGGACAGGACCCAGGCAGGATGGGGACAGGGAGAATGAAATAGCTCGTCTCCCTTTATGTTCCTCACTCTCCCACTAAGCAGTTCTCCAGTAGGGATGTCCTCCATGATGCTCTATTTATTCCTATATTTCGGCATTTCACTTTGCCTCTTGAGTTTCTTCTCTATTTGAAAATCACTTAATGGGTTTATTGCTAAAAGATGGGATCAGTTTTTCTACAGTAGGAAGCACAGATTCCTGCATCTGGGCAGGAACAATCCCATGTAACCAGTGAGTACTGGAAATCACCATGGAAGTCACAGCTGGAAATCACTTTTGCAGTACCTAGGAGTCCTGGTTGGCACCAAGTTGAACATGAACCAGCAGTGTGTGCTTGCAGCAAAGGGGACTAATGATCTCCTGGGCTGCATTAGGCAGAGTACTGACAGCAGGTTGAGGGAGGTGATCCTTCCCCTCTACTTAACACTGGTGAAACACATCTGGAGTGCTGTGTCCAGTGCTGGCTGCCCAGTACAAGAGACATATGAACATATAGGGGAGAGTTCAACAAAGGGCCATGAAGATGATGGACTGGAGCATGTCTGTATGAGGGAAGGCTGAGAGAGCTGAGACTGTTCAGTTTGGAGAGGAGAAGGCTCAGGGGAGGTTTTATCGATGTATATAAATACCTGAAGAGAGGGTGTAAAGCAAAAGGGGCCAGGTTCTTCTCAGCAGTGCCTAGTGACAGGGTCAGAGCAATTGACACAAATTAAAATAAAAGGAGGGTCCCCCTCAAGAGCAGGAAACACTTTTTAACTATGAGGGTGATTGAGCATTGGCACAAGTTGCCCAGGGAGGCTGTGGAATCTCCACCCTTGAAGATGTCCAAAAGCCATCTGGAAATGGCCTTGGGCAACCAGCTCTAGGTTGTCCTGCTTATGCAGGGGGCTTGGACAAGATGACTTCCTGAATTCCTGTGCAACCTCAATCCTTCTGTCATTCACACTGTAAAGATGCATATCTGTAGTTTTTCTTTTAGTAAAGAAAAAAAAAAAAAGCCTCCATGAAAAGGTAACAACCTGAAAAGGTAATAGCCTGAGATTCCCAGAGGTGGAGACCTTCCTCCCCACACCCCTGCCTTTGGGGGACACCTCCACACTTCACAGATGATGGAACAATTCAATTTTCATGACCGGTCAGGCCGCGGCTTCTCTGCTGAGTCGCTCCATTTGCAGCAGCAGTTGCTGCAGCCTGGCCAGCTCCATTTGCTCAGCAGCGCTGGGCTGACAGCAGGGAGCTGCCTGCTGGAAATAGAAGAATGAAAATTGATTGCACATGTAGTGAAGATGGTAACATGTTTCTTCAACAGGATTCACAAATGCCTGTAAGGCAAAACACCCCCTCCAGCCTGCCCAGAGATGTTGCTACAAGATCAAATAAAATGTCTCTCTATCCTGCCTGTCTTGGTCCTTTTGGTGTGCTGGAGACAACAGAGTGCAGGATATTGGTGGAGGCAGATGCAGCCCAGCTGTGGTGGTGATGGGCACCTTCATGTCTGGCCAGGGTAAAGATCACATGTTGGTCTATCTCAAGGGCCTTTCCCTGCAGTGACGAGTCAAGGCAGCTGGTTTCAACAAAAGAGGCTTTTAGAGCTCAATTTTTCAGGAAGGAATAACACAATGTAAAAATGTCGTTAAGCCCACATGGTGCTTCAAGAAAAGCTTGTGGATTGGTAATGCTGTGTGAGAGAGAATTATGAACATCTGCTCTGAACAAGTCAGCATCCCCTAGCAGCTTTTGCACTTAGCCGGGCTTCTTTCAGAGAAAGGTGTCTCAGACTCCTGGTCCCTGGAAATGTCCATAAATCACCAAAATTTCTAGGCTAATGGTCAAGCTGAAGCAACAGAGCATCATGTGATTCATAGACCAGAATCGATCACCTGCAGCAAGTCCTCTTGCTTTTCTCAGGAATATGCTTCCCTGCTCCTTAAGGTTGCCGGGAGAAGGAAATGGTGTGTGGGCTCTGGGGTGAAACCTTCATGGGCATCTCCTCTGCCACCACTGCACCTTCACTGGTGCCTGGACTGATGTTCACTCTTCTCTCACCTTTGCAGCAGGGCTGGGCTGTATCATCATCCCTGATTGCACAGCCCACCCCATCTCATATGGAGATCTTTGCTTTTTCATACCATGATTACAACCTAGAAATATAATTTGTTTATCACTAAAGCAACAAGCATTCATTTATTGTCTCAATCAGGTTACACTAAACAATATATTTAGCTACTCTCTGACTCCAGGATGTGACCTTTTGAGCTAATTAAATTTTGCCTATGTGTCAATTTGCTCAGAATTTTCCACAACTTTTAATCCGTTACCACTCTGTAGGCAGATGCAGCCTTTAAGATCTACACTAAAAGACACTATCCATTTTTTGTTTTCCAAGTGATTTCTAAAAAATGGGAAAGAATCCCAGCAGCTGTCTTCAGGTGCCAGGATTTAAAACAAATTCCTTTATTTTAACTGCTATCTCAAATGTTTGTGGAAAGTATTAGCAAGCTTGAGTGACCACAGACATTTGTGGGTTTGTGAAAATTGACTTTTGTTTCAGTAAAAAATACTAACCATTGAAAGATATATTTTAAAACCATGATGTGTTTTCAAATCTCATCGAGGTCTCCAGATAAGGGAAATGTTTTTTAAAATGCCACATTTCAATTGGGGTGGGGGATTTCAAGCAGTTATGAAGTTAAATATTTCTGGATCAGGAAGTATCTTTATGAAATATGGAGAAACGATCTCCAACTGGCATAAATACAAATCAGAGACAGCTGAGATCTCTGGAATTTATATCCACTGTTAATCACTGGGGAAGGCTGGACTCTGCCTGTGATTTATTGTGAGGCTGGAGGGAAGGTTGCAGCCTCCTTCCTAATGTCAAGGTCCTTGGTGGGAGCAGGGACATCTGCATGGGCCAGTTAGCGTGGGCTGTGCTTGTGCCCCAGGGCTGGCAGCCCGACCAGTGCTCAGCAGCTGCTCCTCTTGCCTGGAGAAGTCAAAATCAACAACTGCACCTTCTTGGAGATGGTTCTCCAGTAGAACTGGCTGAGTCTTGCTCTTTTAGCCCATTTTGGAAGGATTAGGGTGATTTTTTGTGTGTGTGTCATTATTTTAAAGTAATGTTTAAAGTTTTTACTCAGAGGGGAGGGAATGTGTTTCTACATTTCTGCGTTTCCATCTCTCACTGTCACTGTTACTTCTCCTTGTACCTCAATTTCCACTGCACCAACTTAATGGCACATTTTGCTCTTAATGCACACTGTGCACAGTCGCACTGTCTTCAGCAAGGCTGCACCTTGCATAAAGAATAGTGAAAATTCACCTAAAAGCTGTCTCTGCCCATCTCTGAGAAGGGAAGTACTTTTTTTTTTTTCTTTTTTCCTTTTTTTTTCTTTTTTCCTCTCTTTTTCTTTTTTCTTTTTCTCTTTTTCTTTTTTCTTTTTTCTTTTTCCTTTTTCTTTTTTCTTTTTTCTTTTTTCCTTTTTCTTTTTTCTTATCTTTTTCCTTTTTTTCCTACTTTCTTCTTTTTTTCTTTTTTTTTCCTGTTTTCTCATTTTTTTGTTTCTTTTTTTTTCTGTATTTTTCCTTTTTATTTTTTCTATTTTTTCTTTTCACTTTTTAATTTCCTTTCCTCTTTTTTCAGTTATATTTTTTTATCTTTCTTTTTGCCTTTTTTTTTTTTTTTAATTTTTTCTTAATTTTCATCACCTGGGTGAAATTCTGTGGTCCCATGGTCATCAGTGAGGTCAGGATGTTCCTTCGGGCTGATTGCAACCCACAGTCACATGCTACAAGTCAGCGTGTATATGCATCTGTTTCTGTCTATTTCACACCTACAACTTTTAGATTTTAGATTAAATGCCAAATGGGTCACCTTTTACACAAGAGAATCTAAAACTGCTACAAAACCTGGATGTCCTTAGCACCAGCAATGACAAGTATGAAGATATCTTCAAGATATGGCTTCACTTGGATGTTATTAATGTTTTAAAGAGGAAAAGAATATACATGAAAGGAAAAGAAACACCACCCATGTAGACAAGTATTCCCAAGAATTATGTATTCTCTGCTTTGATTGCCAGTTTTTAACCAGAGTGTAAGATAAAACTGCTTGCATAGCAAAAATAAGACAGCTTGTTGCAGTACAGCCAGACAGAGGAAACAAAATGTTCAAGACCCTTCTTTTTCCCCTGCTTTGCCCAAGAATGTGTAAATGCAACCCTGGCAAATGCTGCAAAACCCTGTTTGAGAAGCCAGATCGTTACTGTATTGAGTGTGATACCACTAAGTCATCCACAGCCGGTACATAACTCTCAAATCTTGGCATCTTGGACAGGTATTAAAAATATTCATCTTCACCTGTGTAATTTGTGTATCTTTTCCTTGTACTGGGCAAGAGGGTTTCATGGAAGGAAACCCTCTGGAGCTCAATGAGTCTATTCATTCCTTGAGATGCCCATTACTTCCATGGTTGCACAGATCAATTAAGGATCCAAATTTTTGAAAGATGCCTTAAAAGACACCTATGTCCCCTCAATGACATTGAGATCTAAGTGCTTAATTTACCTTTTCAAAGAACATGAATGATGACAAAACCATGACATGATTTTCAGGATAAGACATGGATGTTTCTCTAGAAGGAAACAACAATGGCAGACTTTAAAACAGAGTCTTTTAAGCATTAATATCCACATTTCCATCCCAAGTCTTCAAAACGTCATTAGTAATTCTGGGTACACATCTTGTATCATAAACACTGGAGAGGACACTGAGCATGGTGAATCCTTAAAAAACAGATCCCTTCAAGGTCTCTCAAAACAGTCATCAAAAAATATAGTCAATTTGTGTCACAAGTCACTGTGCAGATCTTTTATTGCTTTTGAATAGCTGTTGTTATCCTGTACCAAACAGATATCGAAGCCAGATACGTGCTATCCAAAAAACTGTCTTTGGGGTGAAACTGTTTGGTAGCAAGCAATACTGTACACCCTACAAAATCCATAAAGTGTAATAATGAAATCAGTGAATTATTTGCAAACTGTCATTTTTTATTTATATCAAATGATATGTTCCCTTTCAGTCTTCCTAACTAACAGTACCTTTTTTTTTTTTTTTTTTTTGTAGTGAAACAATATCTGAGAGTATTTACTATATGTCAAATGCCTTATTTCTGTCATTCCACATAATTATCAATTTGGGAGATTAGATCATTGCTAGTTCTGGAGATATTGCTTTGAATTATTTGGAAGGTATAAATCTGTAAAATTTAATGAATTTCAGGAGTACTTTTTCATTAAAAATGTATCACAGGGGTTCAGTGTGTGATTTCCAGAGTTGCACTAGGCATTTTAAATTAATTTTTGAACCTGGTAAAGTGATTTTTCTTCAGTGTGAATAAGTTGTCTGCCAAAGAGAATTTTGGGATGCTCTGAAATATATGTCAGGCTCTCCAACTTGTGCAAGTGCAGCCATTTCTCTGTGAGGCTCATGGAGTGTTGCTCATTCTGTAAATACTCTTTTCTTACACTGCCCACTTCATGATTTCTAAAATCCTAAGCCAAATCTCAAATGAACCACAACACAGTCCACAGCTTCTACATAGTGGGACTTCACACATTCTGTAAGTGAAGATGACTGAAATCTTGTTTAAAAATGTATAAGTGAGGTTGTAATTAAAATCACTGACTCTAGCTTCTTGTTTGGTAGAGATGTTTAAGAAACTTCTGATGGAAATGGCCATTTTTCAAAGGCATTTTCATGTTTCACCAGGAAAAGCTGTTTTACAGTCTCACAGCTGTCACAAGAGAACGGCAAAACTGTCATGAACATTTCAGCTAAGGGAACTGCAGACAGACTGGGATTAAAAAAGGGAGAGTGAATCTCCTTCCTTTGCCCTCCTTCCCTTCCAGCAGCAACAGAAGGTGTGAGGGAGCAGTACTCTCACCCTCTGGCCATCCTGGAAGGTTTGGCGGGTTTAATTTTCTTCAGTGAGGTCTGGGACCCACAAAATGTCATTTGACCTCTCCTATAATTTAATTCTGGAGATAAACTGTCCCATAAAAAGTGCTGGGATTTTGTTGTTATTATTGTTGTTGGGATTTCCTTTTTCTCCTGCCCAAAACAGTTTCTACTGCACAGAAATGCCACTTTCATCCTTCATCTGCTGCTTTGTCCTATATGGGACACAGAGCAAGATGCTAGATGAGGATGGCCAGGGAGCAGAGCATAAGTCCTTGCCTGTGTCACTGACTTGAAATAATCCCACAACACTGGTAGCCTTGTGCCATCAAAGCAGATGGGAGAGTATCAAGCTTCCACCTACCAAAACTCTGTTCTGGATACAGAGAAGAGGATCCAGCCTCCCTGTTAAACCCCGCAGAAGCTGCTAACAAACATTCAGATCCATCAGAAAACAGATCACACAAGTTCTCAGTTAAAAGAGGTGGCATATATATCTATTCGTGCTGTGACTTACAACCCCTGGAAGATGTCAAAATCTTGTGGAGGAAGTATTTGCTGATCTCTATCAGCAGTGTAATGAAATGAGTGACTCAGTGTTGCTCTAATTAATGCACAGAAAGACCTTTTCTAAAATACATTTGGTATGTTTTGCCCTGGAGACAAGAGATATCTGCAGCAACCACATCCTCCCACACCTCTCTGGGCACTAGAACTTATTAGCAAATCCCCTACTGATGATTTTTATACTAGGGTAGGTACTGTTGTAGCAACCATGATGGGAAATGCAGGATAAGTAGAGCTCAGGAATGCTGGCAATGGTTTTTAATTTCATCCTGTATCATCTAACCATGAATCCTAATGGCATATACTAAAGGCCTGTGATCATACTTAGCCTGTAAATAAAATGACCCTGTGTGAAGGAGAGAGGGTAGACCAGCGAAAGATGATGATATAAATCTCTGCCTCTCTGGCATCACCTCTAGAGTGTATGGGGTATCCTTGGGATACCCTCATGGAAATTCCTTAGTGGTTTCACAGAATTACTTGCACAAGGAAGTCCTTAGATCACTGGAAAAAAAACTCTGTCCAACCACACTGCAAACAAAGAGATGGTTTGAGTGGAATAAAACCCCAGCAGTGCCTTAGTAAAGCGTTTTGAAGCATTTACAGACTAGAGGTTAGCCTTGTGCCAATTTTTTCTCACTGGATGGACTGGCAGGGTTAATTTGTTTTCATAAAGTAGCAGAACTTCACAACTCTGATATCTGTCAATACCTTTGGCCAGCAAGTTCAGGGGTTCTTAGTATGGACCACACAGACACACACAGAGCTTAATCAGATAAACCCAGTTAGGTTGGTGTAAGCAGACTTTAAACAGAAAGAGAAGCAAAAGAGTGTTTGGAAGCTGGGACTGAAAGAGAGAACTGGTATTACTTAGGGAGTGTGAGATAATTTCTGTTGTGTTCTCATCACCCCCTGAGGTTCATACAGCTGTTCCTGGGATCCTTTGGTAAGGACCACTAACATATGGCAGAGCAGAGAAATCTGATCTGGGGCTACCTTGTGCCAGGCAGAGGGAGGCCAGTGAGACCACCCAGCAAGCAGGGAAGGGCTCTCATCCCCATGAGGAGAAGACAACAATGTATTACACGACAAAGTTTCCATTAATGACTTTACTAGTGATGAATTAGAGCAGATCCTGCCTTCCCTAGTCTTACCGTTCTTCCTCTGTAGTGATTTTTTAATTCTTTGCTGGGCTCATTTACTTTAGGTTCATTTACTCATCTCACTCCAGGTTTTACAACCCTTTTTCATGTGTATCGCTGGCACCAGGGTTTGACACCATCTCCTGTACAAGCCATTGTGGCGGGTTGAACTTGGCTGGCTGTCATATACCCACCCAGCTGCTCCTTCTGTCACCCTCTTCAGCAGCACAGGGGGAGAAAACAAGATGAAAACTCATGGGCTTGGGTCAAGATAAAGGCAGTTTAATGAAAGAAAGCACAGACCATGCATGGAAGCAAAAACAAAACAAACAAACAAACAAATTATTTTTTACTTCCCATCAGCAGTCAATGTCCAGCCATTTCTATTGTGGAGCACGACATCATATGACATGCAAAAAACCTTTTGGTCAGCTTATGTCAGCTGTCCCAGCTGTGTCCCTGCCCAACCTCTTGCCTACACCCAGCTTACCGGTCTTTGAGGGGGGATTTGAAAGAAAGTCTTGATGCTGTGAGACACATCACTGTGCTAGCTACAAATACAGAGCACAGAACTAAGAGGGCTGCTATGGGGAAAGTTAACTTGACCCCAGCCAGATCCAGTATAGCCACACAGAGAAGACAGGTTGAGTGGGGACTGCACATGGCATCACACTGAATTGACCAGGGAAACTCAACCTTTTCCTTAGACTTAAACCAGGTACCATCTCTAACAAGGCTGTGAGAAGCACCAGTTCCCTGCTGTGACATTCATGACAGGGGTTGGTGTGAACTCTGCCTTGGATTTTACAAGAGTGCGTGCTCAAGACAACCTCAAACAAATTTTACTGGCTGTGTGAAAAACATTAGTATCCTAGAGAGAGTCCTCGAGAGTGCTTTTCAGGTTCAGTGTATGATGTATCACAAAAACCTTATATCTGCATGATCTGAAAGATAACAACTACTGCACCTGGATGGGAAACCTGCTTGTCTTGTCTCTCTGGGGAGTTGTTGTTGCGGGAGGGGAGGTCAGATTCCTGTGTGGCTTTTCTGTGTGTTCCTCATACTTCTGTGAAAACGTAAGCTGTGCACTCACCCAGGCCAGCAACTCTCCAGGGAAAGTTACTGCCAGGTCTAAGGTCTTTGTGGAGATACCAAAACAATTAGAGTTTGTTGCTCTTCTCTTCCTTTATGGCTAATAAGGAACTACGCACTGGGGGGATACTGTTCTTCTCAGTGGTTTTTATGTACTCCATGGTCAGATGAGTTGTATCCTGCTCTCCCTTGTTTCTACTAACTACTTACTCATTGAATAAAGGGGGCTGAGGATGACTTCTTCAGATGTAGTTTTCTATACAATGGAGATCTGTAGGTTGTTTTAAGACAGGCCTGTCAACATGTGGAAGTAGCCATGTTAGACCAGATGAAGTGCAGTTACTCACAACTGATAAATTCTGCCTATGCTATTCAGGAGTTTCTACACAAAAGCACAGGTGTTTCTGATGCTCCTTAGTGAGATACTTGTGTTATCTCACACTTAGTATTCAGGAAGAAGAATTGAGCGAGTAACTGAGAAAACCTTATTTAAGTCATCACACAACAAATCCAAGTTTTCTTGCTGACTTCTCTGTATCTTCTATTGTGTCAATGGAGGGCCAGCCAGGTCATTTCTGTGAGGTATTTTTGGTCATTACTAAACACTTTGATCTAGGAAGTTTATAGTGGTCTGGTAAAAGTCCTCAGCTGGTGTTTATCACACTGATTTACCCTAGCTGAACACCTGTCCTGCTGTGCTTCCCAAATCAATACAGACTTTCTGTGTACAGTTCCTTTCTTGGTTTAGGAGCAAAATAACCCACATCCCACCCTATCAAATAAGAAAGAGCACTTGATGCACAAAATAAGCTTGCAAAAGGGAGACATTGTCTCTTGGAAGAAAATTGAAACTCTTCTGAGCAAGAACATTATAGCCTATGGCACTGTCACGTAGCCGCACTTTTATAATGGACACAATATAATGAGTGCTATTCATGAAAGCTGGTTATTATATCCTTGCTGGAGGTCATACACTGGCATATATAGAGCCAGTAATTTGTACACAGTGGGAGTTCTGCTGCTCTTCTGGTTTTCTTAGGTTATGTCTATATCACAAGGTATCTGCATATTCAAGCTCAGATTGCTCCCCAAACTATCCTATTACCCACAATTGAGAGATGAGTATTTGAAGCTCAGTTTCAGGCCAAGCCCTGAAGCTCTATTGATGTCAAAGCTCTTTCTTTGATCAGTTTGTAGAGCAGTTTTAGTGTGGCTCTGAGGGGGTTGTTACTGAGCTTGAACGCAAGCAGTCCTTCCTCTGGTCTCCCACTGGTTTCAGCCCTTTTGGATGCTTCTGCTCCTGCTCTATGTGATGTTGCACATTAGGTTTTCCTTTTGTACATTTTTTCCCCCCATGGATTGGAGTTTAAGAAGAAGCTGTCATCAAGCTATTCAGTCCTCTCAGTGAGCGGCAGGGTTTGGTCTATCCTCACAAGGGTATTGGCACAGAGATTGTAAGATGGCTACAGGAAGGAAATGTTTTTGGCTGGGACTGTCTTGTATGGTCCCATCCGCGTAATCATCAGTTCCTCTTCAGTGGCAAGGTACAAAGCATTCATTTCTAGTTCCACCTCTGTTATTGTTCTTCTTGGAGGAGATAGATCCAGTCTCTGGGTACCAGTGAAATGACACCTACATCAGTGGCTTAGCAATGTTTCTCTGGCATGTGCCTTGGTCCTGGGAAATGCTGTTTCTGAGTCTGTCATGCAGCAAGAATTCTAGCTGGTGGAGTGATCATTGAAACAAAACAACTTCTGCTGGCAGTTTTGACTGTACTTGTCTCTGTTGTATGTCTTTGGGAGCTCAGTAAAACCTCCAGGGTTTTTATCTGAAAACTTTACAATGTTTCCTGTTCAACTATGAGAGAAAGGAAAACAGAAACTATGCCAGAAGTTTTACTGAAGTATAAAAATCCAACAAGCAATCTAAAATGGCTAATAAAATAGCGCCCTGTGCCCCAAACTACAAGCAAGAAATGTTATGTTGGAACTGATGCTTAATCTAGTGGATAAAGCAGCTCTTGTCTATACATAAAATTAATTAGGCACAAAATGCTCTGTACAGGCAAGCAATCCTCATTATCCCTGAGGTTTTATTCTTTTAAGTAAACAGAAACAGAACCAATGTTTTAAAAGTGTGATCTTTTTCAGTAAAGGATATTCTGCAGTATTTTTCTCTCAGTTACATAACAGGTACCTTATGTTTCTTATTAAAAAGACTGATGTGCTACAGATGAGAGGGCATCTTGCACCTGTGTTGTCCCTAGTGTTTCCTGATTTGGAGCTTGGACAGGGAATAGAGACATTTTCTGGCTGTGCCCTTTAGTGTACTTGTTCTGCTCCAGAAGAAATTGCTGACTGGTACCCTCAACAGTTGCCTCGGAGAACAAGAAGTTGCACATCTCCACACAGCAGCAGTACTATCAGCACCCAAAGTTGTAGCATCTGTCTTCCTTCATTTTATCACTGTATGGCAAAGCTACAAGTAGGGTCTCAAGTGTAAATCAGTGAATGGACCAATAAGGCTTCAATTAATCAAAATTGTGATACAATTTCCTTTCCTTCTATGTGCCTGCTTCTTATTCAAGCATGGTCCTCATCTTTTCTTCACAGAGATAGTCTTTGTTGCCTCTGTGTCTCTTCCCTTTTTTCTTCCTATGCCCCTAGGGTGGTTGAACAACACATGCTGCATCTCTCCATGGTTGGTGGCCTCATCATGTCACTTTACATGCAGTGAATCACATAGACCTCAAAATAAGGGCAAACACATTTGCAACTGCCTACTCTCTGACTATGGTTTCATACCCTGGGGCAAGGTAAGGTGTTCATGGATTCCCCTGAAGCAAACAGAGCAGCCAGAAATAATTTACTGTCAAGTTTTTACATGGAAATAACATTACAGACTACATAAATATGTAATGGCATCTCTGCATGACAGGGTACTCTATGCAGTTTACAGATATCTCTACTAGCACTACAACAGGTTTAGCTACGCAAGTCTTGTTCTCAGTATTTTTTTTTCAAGAAAGCCCACCAAGCCCATGGGAACAGGATCCTTAGCAGTGCTTTTGTTGTGCATTTTGCACAAAATATTTTGTCATCTGCATGTGGGAGGGAAGCTATGGGCAGCCAAATGTCACCCAAAGCCTGCATACGGTTTGAACACTGCATTGCTGATATTCAAAATGTACATCACTTTAAAGCCAGTAGTCATTTCTAATATATTCTTGATGCTGGCATATCTTGGGAAAACTTTCAAAGAACATGGAACGAAACATGTCAAGTGCGTGATGGACCACTCACAGGAGCCAAGAAGTCATGGAGCAAAGATAGTTCCTATTTTCCTTCAGTCCACAGGGTCTCATGTCAGGGCAAGTTTGTGCTGTTATTTTTGTCTCCTGTGGTACCAGAAGAGCAAAGGACAAAGTAAAGATACCTTGAGGAGCAAAAATGTCTTCAATCTGGAGAGCGGGCATGCAGGACAGCATGGTCAGCAAGCCACTTAACACAAGTGTAGTTCCTGAGAACTGTTCTAGCTCCCCAGCTGTTCCCAGGGTACTCTAAAAACACCTGGATTAGAGATGAAGTAAGAGTCAATGAAAATATCTTTGAAGTAGCTGAGTAGTGATGTCAATGTGCATCCAGCAAATCTGCTGTTCACAGGGAAGTAACATTCTCAGGCTTTTTTTTTTTTTTTTTTTAAATTTTCTCTAAGGACTTTGTTATTTAGAGATAGTGCAAATGAGCAATAAGTTCAATAAGTTCCTCCTTGGGATTTTTAAGTGCCAAAAAAACCCCAAACCCAACCAAACTAAACTAAACCAAAATAAAAAAACCAAACAGAACCAAACAATAAAACCACACATACACAACCCAGTTCCCTCAACCACTGCTCATCAGATTTGTGCTCCAGGCCCCACACCACCTTTGTAGCCTTCGTGTGCATTCTCTCTAGCACTTCAATGTCCTTCCTATGATGAGAGGTCCAAAACTGGAGGGTAAACACGTCAAAGCATTTAGGAGGAGTGCTGCCCCAGAGCAGAATGAAGGAGGCAATAATGTGGCCAAACTGATAAGGTGTCAGGTGTACATTGTGCCAGGACACATTTATCACATTGACCATCTACCTCCAGGAGGGCACAGCTGCTGTGTTAAAACTACACTTGGGCTGCACTCCTCTGTTACAGTTGGATCATTTGATCATGACTATGCACATCTTAATGAACAAACTGAAGTACAAGAAGGCTGCTCTGCTGACAGGCAGGTCAGTGGTTGGGCAGAGGGCTCCATTTAGATCTAAATCTGGTGTCTGCGGGAAAATAACTTTTTTCATCCTGAATGTGCTGTGATGGCTGAATTGAAAACACTTTTTTCCAGGCAAAACTCGTTTCCCTATCAAAGCAGTAAACAAGGTAACTTCTGGGGTTAAAAGGGTGATTTTGACATAACATTTCCTTCACTTTGTATTACATTTTTTAAAAGACAAGGGATGGCAACATACTTATAAGGTATGCTTTCTTCTGCTAAGATCAGACTGCTGAATTGTGTATTTTTTATTTCAAATATTTGTATTTTCAACTTTTGTATAACAAAACATTATCAAATTATTTCCTTTCATATTCTAGCTCAGCAATAAGGCATTTTCCAGCACAAATGTATTTTTGACTCAGCTCTTCTTAAAACCCCATCAATTATTATAATTGCCCCTTGCATCCTGAGGACATGTAATCAGTGGTAAACTGGAGGGAGGCTGAGCAATATAATTTAGCAGTTATCCAGATTTCTACAGTCCTTTACTAAATGTTCTAAAGGATTTGTTTCTAGAAGATTGTTAAAAATACCTACTAAAACAAAGGAGTAAGCAAGATTGTAATTATTCATGAGACAAGTGTAATAGGTGTTTGTAGAACAGCTCATGCACCAAAGCATTGTACAGGCAGTAGACCAAGAAACCCCGTGTTAGCGCATTCGCCAGTACCTGGAGTAGGAGAGGAAGAATTTAAGAAGCTCCTCTCTATCTCATTAGTGGTTTCAGTCCCGGATTTCAATTACTGTTTCTGCAGTTTACCCAGATCAGCATTTTTCAGTGACTGAGGCAGCAGGAGACAAACTGGCATCAGTGCCCTCTATTTCTTGATTTCAGAAGAGTCTTGCCATGCATTTCATGATGCTCCTGTGCTGTGCTCCTCTTTCTTTTGTTAGTGATGGCAAAGTAAAATGATCTCTATTTGTTACTGGTAAAAACTGATTCAGGGCTAAACTAACACAGGAAAAAATAAATTCCATGTCTATCAAGAGCTCATTACTGCAACAATAGGATATTAATAATTTGTTTCCGCTGGGAAAAGCAGAAAGAAAATGTCAATAACATTTACCACCGTGAATACTCTCAGAATTGCTCCACATTTAATTGCTGCTTTGGATTTAAAAGTCTCTTCTCTCTTATTCTAAGCAAACACAGTTTGTTTAACCAGGAACAAAATTCCTCTCTCAGCAGAAACAAAACGAAAGTTCTCAGATCCGTCCTCATGGGAAGCAACCTCAAATATTTGTAAGGTAAGAAATCATTCTGGGGGGATGATTTATCTAGTTTTTGGGCTTCTGGACTCTGCTTCCTGGCTGGCTATTTCAACTTTCCCATCCTTGCTAGCAAGCCCTGCCCCATGTCACCTATCCTAGCTTGGCCATTTGCCACCTCGTTTTCCAGTTTCTGCAGCCTGGAGAGAACAACTCTACTCCCAGGAGTGACCACAACGGTGGTGAGGAGCCTTGGACATGCGCATCACTCCCCTCATGGCCAAAGTCTTTCTGAAGGCTGGGTTAAAGTGCAGTGACAAGAACAGCGACAGACTCAGCAACCTGTCATTTTAGTTGTTATGACAGGAAAGTCAGGCTGTAACACAGCACAGCCATAAATGTACAGCCTGAGGTTAATAACCACATTGACACAGTCTTCTCCATGGAGGTTCTTGGAATGGCAGCTTCAGAGTAAAACCCTGTCCCTCTTCCTTGGGGACTCCTTTCTCGTTTACCTTTTCCACATTCTCTCACTTTGACTTTGGACATGTATCCCTGGAAAATACACCGATTTTCTTCTAAAGCAGGTTACTGCTTACAATATCTGCTGTGTTTGTGTGAGCTGATGGGCCCAACAAGAGAATGACCTGCAGTGCAGCTTACACTCCAGAAAGCCTCCAGAAAACACCATATGTAAGTGAATATGTCTGTCTATATATATACCCTGGGCTGAAACACTGGAGGTGAAGCTCTCAGAAAACCCAGGAGATTGCTTTCGTACTTTAATATGGGCCTGTACAGGGTGAGGTAGTGTTTTGTTAATTAAATGATGTCAACACAAACTCCAAAGTCACACCGGAATCATCTTATAGCATGGCTGTAGCCATAAGTTAAGAATGATCCTGTCATTAGTGAAGATAATTAGGACAACTCAACCTTGTCATTGCTTCTCTTGAGTTTTTCTCCTTTTCAATAGTACAGGGCAGAGACTGCATTTTCCAGGCTGTAGTGTCCAGGAGATTTCCATCTTGTTCTGCATGACTTCTTCAGCATTTTGAGTCAATAAGTCATTCATTTTACGTCTTAGTTTCATTAAACGATACGACCCAGTCTGTGCACAGAAAACTGCCTGATTTGCTAACCATTAATTCTTTCAAGCATTAAACTAGTACCTGATCAGCTTCTCTTGCAACACACAGCTTGCCTTGCTAATGTTTCAACATACAATTTGGTTTAGGTATTATGTAGAAAAATGTACCTGTATATGGTTCTTTCTCCCATCAGTCCTATGATAGCCCAAAAGAGGGTTATAGGCAATATCTATAAGTCATGAAAAGCTTACAGAAAGCAAACAGGAACTGGTTTGTGGCTTCGGGTTTTTTTTCAAGTGAAAATTGGGTGACATCAAATAACACCATGGAGAGGCAGAGTAAGAGCACACGTAAAGAAAGGAATAACTACTTCACACAGCATATATCTATGCTGAAGAGTTCCATTTTGTAGCTGAATGTTACAAGTGATAATTTTCTCTGCAGCTCAGGCAACTACATGTTAGCACTCAGAAAAATCTGTCCTGTTATGGACATGATGTTTGCACTGAATGCAAGCTTCGTGTGCTTTTTTCTTCTGTCCAAATGAGACAAAATAAAATTCCTCCTCCTCATGGGATTTTTTTTTTTTATCAAGCTTTGACTGTGTCCCCTGGGATATAAGTTTCCCAAAATTCCCGGGAAGCAAGTAACACATCTGACAAACTTTTAATCTATGATTAGAAAGTAGAACTGAAGTTCTTTTCACCTGTTGCCTCAGAAGAATCTCAGAGCATTTTCATCTTCTATCTTCCCCTTCAAAAAAGATCCATCTCCATTCAAAAGCTTTTTAGAGGTTTCATGTTTTCATGTAGACAGTAAAATTAGTCCACCTATGGGATTATGCAGCATGTGAACAGGCTCAGACTTCCTTGTTATTAGCTGAACTTTTTTTTTCATTGAACAGAGAGGCATTCCGATTTCATCTGTTTCCAGTTTGAATTACATAAAAACTTGAAACCCATTGGAAATCTTGAGAAATTTCAAGCAGTGTTGTGAGTTGCACTTAAGTGCATTTTATAGTAACACAAGGTAATCTCTAGACCTCTGCTACATTACAGTTTACCTTGCATGATTAGGACTGTTTAGCTCCTTCTTCATAGCAAATTACCAAGAGCAATATAGTACTGTCCATACTATCTGTATCTTGCAAATGAAAACACCTGGATCTTGATGGGAAGGAACCTTATTTGGATTATCCACTCATTGATGGTCACGTTGTGTCACTGTTAGCACAGTCTGCAAGCACAGAGGGAGAAGGCACAAGCTCAGAGCATCAGGATAGAGCAGGCATGCAGGAATACTCTGTGCTTTGAAGAACAAGGTGCTTTGGGGTGCAGTAGTTGGATTTCCCAAAATGGCTGAGAGCTTTCTGACAGTTAACATAGCCAATCAACAAATACGATCCTGACTGCATCTTACTGTTGGCTCTTAAAACATTTTGTAGACACGGTACTGTTGCCATGTGTCATGGATCAGTAATTTTTAGGATACTTTGGGAAAATTCATCATTCTACATCATCCCATCTGCGTGTGTGTGTAGCTCTGTGGTTAGATGAACATGCTGTGGCTCATCCAAGATCTTTAGAAGTCCTCTTGTTTCTGTGATCTCTCTCTGCCTTGAGCTGATAGGATTTCTTGAGGACCCAGTAGACTGTGGCTGCCACAATTAGTGGCATCTTGGCAGAAATGCACATGTCCCTGTTGTCATCCAAGCTGCAGCTGAGTGTCTGTGGGGAGAGAGTATGAGTAAATCCTCGCTGGAGGAGACGGTGGTCTTCTAGGCTCCATGGACACGTCTGTGTAACCTGTAGGTGGCTGAAAATGCCTATCGATTCACTAGATGAAGAAAAAGGTTCTGGGACACTTTATGCAACAGAAGTGTCTGGTGGAAGGTGGCTGACATTTAATAGAAAGAATCATACAAAACAACCGATTCTGCACAAGCCAGGTTAAAAATATCCATGTGCTTTTTTTTCTTAGTAGTAATGACCTTGGCACAGAGCACTGCCTACACACAAATGACCAGCTGGGATCAATGGTCCTTGACTTAATTTCTGCCCATCAGTGCCTCCCAGCTAGTCATTAATCATGCTAAAATGCCCTGTGCATTGATTATTATTGATTCATTCATTGATTGTGTTCAGGGTCTGAAGTTAGAAACTGAAGCACTGAAGGCACCCTAGAGACTCTTCTAATAAGATGAGCTTGCTTAATTCATAGATGATTTGAGGTGCTTCAGAAAGAAGCATGACAAAAAGAGGTAGAAAAGCAAAGAGCACTTATAGGACAATGAGACATAGACTCCTCTGGCTATTATAGTCTATGGTATGTATCAAATTACCTTTAATAGAACTGGTATCTAAGGCAGGAGCATAGAAGAATCTGACATGCATTGTATGTGTCACCTTCCAAGGGACGGTAGGATTCCAAGCAAGAAAGCCCATCAGATAACTCTTGCCTAGGGCAGAGAATGTATTTGTGGGGTGAAAGTCCCACATTTTTCATTGGGGATGTCACTTTCACCTTTCTTTTCCTTCAGAAACACGGTGATGCTCTTTTTCTACAGATTATCTGGACATGTTCAGTTTCTTGTCCCCTTGCACTTATTGCTGTCTGAACTCATCTGTTCTTCAAGGAGCTGCATCTGAATAATTAATGTAGCACCCCTCAGGAAATCGGATTGATTGTTTTTAATACCTGCTTTATGACAGGATTTGCAAATTGCAAAAGAGAGGGAAAATGTTTTAAAAGACAATACGGTTTAATAACCTGCCACCTCCATATTTTCTCTTCAAGTTGCCCTTCTGGGATTCAATGCAAAGGATAAATTAAAAGTGAACAGCAGCATCTTTGGGTGAGATCTTTCATGTCTTTTGATGTTGCAGTATGCATCAAATGGCAGGAGTGTACATGAAAGAGAAAAGTTGTGGTTGAAAGTGTTCCCAAATACACTTTGCTGAGGTGCTTCCAAAGCGCTGACAGCTGCCAAGCACCCCATGGTGATGCAAACACTATTAGACAAATTGTCCTGCTTATGAAGAATGTGGGTAGATTTTCCACAGCAAAAACAAAAAGTATGGTAATGTTAGCTGAGGAATTGCTCTTGTGTTTATGATTTGCAAAGCATTTAAAATAACTCAATTATTACAAATGAGCCCTCATTTTATTCACTACTCGGCCAACAAGAGGAAAAAGTTTTTAGTTCATAAAGGGCAGAGAGTTCTAGTTCCTACCTATCTCTGCCCACTCATTTATTGCTGGCTTTGTGACCCTATTTAAATTTTGTAATTGTTTTCTGTTTCACATACCTTACCATTAAAATATGATTAGTGCTTTATTCTTCCATAGGACACATATATTTTAATGATGGAGAGTGCACTGAGGTCTTTGCATAGGAAAGGTCTCCTACTGTGTTATTGTGAATGAGCAATAAAGGAGCTTGGGGAGATTAACTGTCTCCAAGCTATAAAACTGCGAACTATTTCTTCAGAAAAAATCAAATTTGCGTAATCAGTTTCTTATAAAAATACCTTCTTGTGTGGGAGAACAAAAAATGGACTTGAGAAAGCTGCAATCTCTAGGACTCTGAGGTCAGTTCTCTAGAAATACATTTTTCTTTTGAAACTATGAATATACAATAAAAACTGTGATGTCTTAGAGATATTGTGGGTACCGGTATCAATACATCCATCAGAGCTCATTAGGGTCATCCTCAGTCAACAGGGAGAAATAAGAATTTTCAAGATGTGATTTATGTTTTATGCATCCACCTTAAGATGAGGTGGCACCTAAAATCCACAGCTTTGTTTCAATTCTAATGGAGTCTAAGTCCCTAGTGTTATTTTAAACATCCATAGTTAAATGAATATCATATCTAATGTATGCCAAATGTCACCAAATCATCCACAGTCTAATGAATAAGAGATGAATCAACATAACAGGATCACAAAAGAGAGACTGGGTCCAGATCATCTTCTAGACCAGAAGGCTATCAATCCCCTTTCTTATCCTTCCACTTTTTTGTAGACCAATGAATGTCCAGCTAACCTGTTGATCTTGAATCTAGGTTTTCAGCCTGTTGAATGAGGTTTGTAATCAGTGAACTATTGGATAAAGGAAGTGGAAATCTATTTTCTCCTGTATTTTAGGAAAAAGATGCAGTGTGGTTGTGGGGACTTCTTGGAAATGTTGATTCCTTCGAGTATCTCCCTGGAGCCCCGAGATAAACACCTTGATTTAGAGAGCTGTGACATATGTGAACAAATCCTCCTGGGCAACATAAGCAGCCTCCAGCTAGATTTTGTATATCACACTCTAAGATGTTTGACTTTTCCTGACCTGCAACAAAAACCTAGGTGTCTAATGGAGTCATGTGAATTCCATGAGGCGGAAGACACCTAATAATTAAGTGCCATAATGGTAAACTACGCAAAAACTACAGCTTCTGTGGTTTTAACCTTGCTTGTTTACTTCTGGATATAGCAACAAAGCCTTGCTATCTCCTTGCAGTGAACATTTTATCTCCATGTGTTTGCTTACCCTCATTTCCTCAGTGTCATGGGACAGAAACCATCTGGGGAAATACCAAAAAGGCAGGAGTTGGCAGTAATGCTGTAGTTGTTGTTTTAACATATGGAGACATCCATGCCTAGACATTAATGAATGTAATCCATGCTTTGTGACAACCTACTTTCTTCCCTTTGACTGGATCTATTGAACTTTATGTGATTGTTCTCCTTGCTTCTGGGATACTGCCTCTGATTAATAGTAATGTAACTTCACCATGCTCCGAAATCTCCACGGAAGTTTACTGTCTTCTTTCAGATATTCACATAGTTTGCTTTTCTCAGTACTGCTTTCCTCCTATTTTCATTTTTTAGAACTGCTGGAAGGCTTTTTTAGCCTGCACAGTCCTGTACAAAGGTAATCAGTGGCAAAGGCAAGTGAATGTTACTGCTGGTATCATCTTGAGCAGTGAGCTCCCACATCTTACACTCACTGGCCAAGTCTATAAATCTATATAGCTGTGAGATCCCCAAAGTAAACAAATGTAATATTTAATGGAAGATGTAATACATTGACAGGTAAATCTTAATGATAATTGCCTCTAATTAGCACTCCCACCAGATGACAAATGTTTTGGTTGCAGCAAAGTGTCGCTTGAAGATGTCGATATTCTTATATTGTCTTTGAAAACATCAAAGAAAAAGAATAGATATTGGTTTTACTCTATTGCTGTAATTTTTCATTAAAAGTAGGGGGAAGAAATGAAGGGTAAAAGACAGAAAATGAGATATGGCTTTGACAAAAGGAATTTTATTTTGAATGGAGGATTGTACTCCATTCTGCATCCACTTTCCTATTTCTAACAGGTACTGTCTCATCATCTTCCACTCACATACAAAATTTTTTCATGAGCATTATGGAGACATTTAATTGTGAATAGTTACTGAGAGACAATGGGTTCACTGAGCCAGGCTTTCCCTGACGGAGGATTGAACACCCTCAGTGACTAGCAACATTTTGAACGAGGGCAAAGCGGGGTGTAATGCAAGGGCTACTTCAAACTGGGTTACCTTCACTAAAACAGATGAAAGACATGTTTTTCTTCTTGTTTTCTTATTGCCTGGAAACTAGAATGGCACTGAAATTTACTTCTATGACAGTCAGTTTCCATCTGAAATGGGACTGCATACAGCTGCTGTTCTAGATACCTATACAACAGACAGTTGACTCAACTAAAATTTCTGTGAATTTCTTGGAAAAATACAGTAGCTGGAGTCTTTTCTTAAAACAACCGGTGAAATCCAGAAGAATCGAAAGCATCATCTGAGCAGCCTGTGTGGCACGTTGCTTCCCTACTGCCTCTCCTTACACAGGCACATTGAGAAACGTGGTAACTCCTCTGTTCCATAATGTAGTGTATCTCTCTTCTTCTTCTTCCTTAAGTGAGAAATGTAGGTGCCCTGTCTTTTTAACAGGTGCATGATCAAATAGTGTCATAAGCACATGGTAAGTATTGATATATAGCTTTTGAATAAATCATCTTTGAATGTAAGATAAAAACTGACAGGATTAACAGTGATTTTTTTTAGTTCCTATGGTAGGATTTTCCATTTATGCGAAGGACTACTGTGCCCGAAAAGGGCAGTTCCAGATCTCAGGTGGAAGTGCTCACATAGGACCTCTGCCTAACTGCGTTGTATCTTGCAGAATGATTATGGCTATCTAAATATGTGACTTTGTTCTGATCTTTAGTCTTTTACAGAACATCTTATCATTTGTTCTGAGATAGTTTCGAATCCTCATCCTAGTATCCAAATGTTTGCACTTTCCAATCTTATATGACTTGTGAATTCAGTAAAGACATTCAGGGTGACAGACACTGGAACAGGCTGCCCAGAGAGATCGTGGAGTCTCTTTCTCTGGAGACATTCAAACCCTGACTAGACACGTCACTGTGTAACCTCATCTGGGTGTTCCTGCTCCGGCAGGGGGATTGGACTAGATAATCTTTTGAGGTTCCTTCCAATCTCTAACATTCTGTGATTCTGTGATTCTATATTTCTTTATCCAAATAATGACAGAAAGTATTTAACAGGACCGAATGGAATTTTGCAGAACCCCATTCAAAACCTTCTTCCAGCTTGATGTTAAATCATTGAATCCACTTCCTTATCCTTCACTCAGTCTATGCTGTACCCTCACTTTTTGTTTGGTAAAACAGGGATGACAGTGTTCCTGTAACTCACAGAATTGCTCTGAGGATAAATCCAACTGTGGTTTTCAGATCTAGCATGCCCCAGTGAGCTGAAAAACAGATTTCGTCCACCTTCTTATGCTACTGGCTGTTGGAGTTGTCTTTCTTATCATGGGCAATGGAAAGCAACATATACACATTTATTTTGGTCCCTTATCCACATATGGAAGTGTTAATCAGAATTCCAACTTTAATTGGAATTTCCTGGAAAAGTCCAGATGGAGTTGGTTTTCTTTGTCAGTGGGAATAAATTCCTGTTTGAGGACCTAGGAAGAGGTGCTGATTCACCATGTTCTCTCATGTCAAAGCATGAGGGATGACAAATAGAATAAGAAGAAACAGAGGAGTGACCAAGGGTAATGGAGAATAAGTCAACTTTGCCTCCTGTCCTCTGCCCTAGATATCCAAAATGCGAAGTACATATATCCTGCTGACTTACACGGCCACTGAGTAACTCAGGTCTGAGAATGCCACCAGATCTATCTAAGTCTTTCTATCCTGACCACAATCTAGCTTTTGTTTTAGCACTGTAGAATGAGATAATGGACTGTAGTGGATTATGCATTACAGTTTATATCATGGCCAAATTATGACATAGCAAAACCCTCGACAGTAAGGGCTATTGTTTAATTACAGAACATAAGACCATGGGAGCCTCAGAGAAGAGAAACAGAGTCCTTATTTCAAGACAAAAGAGGAATAGGTTCATTCCAATTAGAGCTTGCCCTTAGGTCAACCTATAGCCTTGCAGGGCACTCTGCCCACAAATATGTCATTATTTATCTTGAGCACCCTTACATGTCTGCTAAAAAGTTGGCCACACAAAGGCTGATTGGTGACTCATTCTAGATATATCAGGATTCCTGTTTGACATGATCCAATATTTAGAGACCACACAGACTTCGCAGTAATCACAGAGAAGCAGCTTTCTTCTCCTGCTCAAACCCCAGATTTGTCCATCCTTTTTTATATCTTGTTGTTCCAAGCTTCTGTTCTGGTGAATGAAAAGGGATAGTTATATCCAGAGGGCAACCGAGATTTTCAAACTGCTGAGTTGTCTTTAGGAAATACCTTCTTTCTGTTGTCTAGCAAAGGAATGCAGGGTAGCTTCACATCTTATTTAAATTCCTTTGTTAAACACATTTTTTTCAATCTGGGTGAAAGTGAGATTATCCGTAGGTGTTATTCTATGATAATCAACAAACTTAAAAGCAACCAGAAACCTCAGATGTTGCATCCAGTGTATCCTAAAGTGATAGCAGGACATTCCATCCGTCAAAATAATGTTTCGTATCAGTTTCTATTATTTCTGTCTCTAAATCCAGCTGAATGGAGAGGGAAAGCCCATTAGAACACTTTATATTCTAAACATTTAAATTCTGCTGCACACTGTTGTGTTAAGCATGTAAGCAATAACGACAAGATTTTATAATGTTAAGTTTTGATAAATTTTAACTGTATTTGTCTGAAATTATCTTTACTGCCAGTAACTCCCAACTGCTATTTCAAGGGCTTATCAGAGATTTTCCCAGGTTCCTCTTTAAGTACTCAAAATGAAAATTTGTCATTTTTACAATTTTTTATTGTTATTTACGTGTTTCACTCATTGTAATTATTCAAACTGGGATTAGACAATACCTTAAAAAAACCAGATAATCCTCTTCCCAGTCTAGCTATCAGAATCCCACCAACTGCAGCTATTAAACCTAAGGGACTGCAGAGGTGGAGCAGCAGCTGAGCATACCATAACATGCATCCTCACTCCAAGAAAGTGGTATCCACTGGGACTACACACAATAAAAACTGCAGTGGCATGTTGTCCATATGTTACCACTGCTAATATCTGGAAAGCAAAGTTAACCACATGGTTCTGCTTCCTTTTCTGTCACAGTTTCATTTTCTGGTTCTTCTGATCTTTGCTAGCACGAATTTCTGTGTTTCTAATTCTCCATATGTGAACAGTTTCTTTTCTGTGAAATAGATTTCCTTGAAATAGGAATGTTTCCCTCCATATTTTTCGTATCAGGTTTTTAATTTAAAAATCAACTTGCAGATCTCTTTGCATTCATAATTTCCTTGTGTTTTTTTCCTAATGACAGCGAAAGAGTAGCTCAGACTACCTGTCTTTTTTCATATAATCATTTAGGTTGGAAAAGACCTTTAAGGTCATCAAATCCAACCATTAACCTAGCTCTGCTAAGTCCACCACTAAACCATGTTCCCAAGCACCACATCTACGCGTCTTTTAAACACCTCCAGGGATGGTGATTCAATCATTTCCCTGGGCAGCCTGTTCCAATGTGAACTATTTTTGTGAATAAATATTTCTTAATATCCAATCTAAACCTCCCCTGGTGCAATTTGAGACTGTCTCGTCCTATCATTTCCTACTTGGGAGAAAAGATCGACACCCTCCTCGCTAAAACCTCCTTTCAGGTAGCTGTAGAAAGTGATAAGGTTTGTGTTCCTTGCTTAACTGCATTTTGTTAACTACTTTTGTGGTTCTTTCAGTCTCAGAAATATCTTCTGTCTCTTTTTTATTTTTTGACCTTTGGCTATTTTATTCTTGCAATATCTTTGCTTTTAATTTCTTTTCAGCTATGATGGCTTTGTTCACTCTTTTTTTTCATTGTTTTTGATTTTCACTGTAATTTCTGGAGTTGAATTAAAGAATATCCTGTGATAGTTCTGAAATCTTTCATTTTCCACTAGAAAATACAGTTAAAGTCAGTGGAAATTAATAAAAGAAGAAAACAACATGAAGTTTTATGGCTATGCAAGGTAAAGAGATTTCAGCATTTACATTCAACTCAAGGTAGCCTTGCTGGCTTCAGACAGCTTATTCCAAAGTTTAATTTGATTTTATGATATTTTTCCTGGCATACTTAACATTGTAGGCAGGGCTTTTTTGTTTCTTGGGAAAGTGAAATCACCAAAAGTTGCCGGTATTTCAAAATGCCTTGAAGAGTGATGGGATTAGGAGAGAATTAATCCTCTCAGTTTGTAGTGAGGCTTTATTTCTGCTTATGTGCAATATAAAAGTTTTGATTTTCCTAGTGCTTTGCTCAGAATAGATAACTTCAGACTTCTAATAAACATTGCTGCCTCCTGAAACCTCTGGGTATTTTCTCATTCTCACTTGCATTTTAGACAGCTCTGTCTTAGATTACCTCTGCAATCCTGACACAACTGTGTCGTCTGATCCAGCTGCAACTCAGCTGAGTTTTCCTGTAGGCTGACGGAGAATCAGATTGCTGTTCATGAACAGATGTGTCAAGCTGTTCAAAGACAGCATCTCTGGCAATGTAAATTCCTCTTTAGGCATCGACTGTGGTGCTCGTTACTATAGTACCTGCACCTCCAAAACATTAATACAGTAGACACTGCTCTGAGACAGAGAAATATCAACACTTCAGCTTTCACGGTGCAAGAAATGGAGCCACGTTAAGCTGGAATCAGTGGGAACCTGAAAATAGTAGCCTGAGGTTTTTCCCAGATTAAAGACTGAGGGAAGTCACCAGCGCAGCTATGTTAAGCTCCAGCTCTGAAATTTGACCTGGAGGAAACTTCCACTATTTACTGGTTAAGCATAGAGCCTAAAGAGTCAACATAAATCTACCAGCATCATGCTGGTATACTGAACACAGTAGGAGTCAGTAGAGAGAGGAAGTTTTCTTGTTTCAGAAACTGAGGCTTACCTTCCCATTGAACTTGATGTCCATGAGCAGCTCAGTTTCTCAACTCACTCTCCCTCTCCTGAGAAGAGCATATCCACTCCATCTTACACTATGTGCTAGTTTTGTGATGGCCCTTTCCTCCCTCTCCCATGTGCTCCAACAGCCAAAGCCAGCAGGTGTTGAGGTGAGGCACCCTGTGGGTACCTCTGGCACCGTCACCTTGGATTTTGCAGTTTGGAGAGGTTCACCAGTGTCATGGGTGGCACCCTGATGCTCTAGCTCAGGGCTGTCAAAGCCGTTTTCACTGGGGGCAACATCAGCCTCGCGGTTGCCTTCAAAGGGCCAAATGTAATTTTAGGACTCCAGCTCACCCCACACAAACAGCAGCTGTATCTACTCTTCTGATTTAACCCTAACAAAATGTGTCATTTATACGACTTGACTTTAACCAGGCCTGCAACTGATCTGCACAATACTATAGACATGTTACTTGTGTGAATGCTAATGAAATTTGTCATGAATACAAGATCTCTTTTAGAGATTGCTAAATGTTCAGAACAGTCCAGATCCTCAAAGGCATTTGAGTGTCTAATTCCTTGAAACCCATAGCACCTATGTAGCTAAATCCCTGCGGAACAGACATAATCTATGTTGTAGGATGTTGGAACGAAAGGAGACCAGGCAACCTGCTGTCAGGCCTAAGAGAAAGCTTATGTCGCTGTGGGCTCATGTCTTCCAGTTATCTTTCCATAATCTTTCAGTCTATTGCTCATGACTGTGAGTCTGAGAAGTGCCAGTGAGTTTCCAACCCTCACAAAAAAAAAAACCAACCAAACAACCAAAACAACCAACCAACCAACCAAACCCACAAAAATAAATCTTACAAATTATACTGGGCTACTTGGAATATAGGATACAGATCCACAAGGGCTACTTGGAATATAAGATACAGGTCCACAAGGGAGGGTAAACCACTTCCCCATCTCATCAGTATTTCTGTCTTTGGTGAAATAATATTCACTGACAACTGCTTGTTCTTGCAGTTCTTCTTCCTTTTACAGTCTTTTCCATCTGGGATGTGTAACTGTTCCTTTCCTAGGAGAAGACACTAACATCTGCTGACATTGACCTTGAAGTTGTTTACGTTGTAATATTTGTGAAACATTGCATTCTGTGAGCACTTTAAACACCAAATCCAAGCAGTTGTATGCTTAGATTTCTTTTCTTGGAAAGTCATGTTGTATGACTGGTCATGTCCTTAGGCTTCACTGTCCAGGAGAATAAAAATAAATTATGTTTATGTCACCAAACTACAGTCCTGATGTCTTGTAAGCTGTTCTCTGACTCTCTCATGCAATGTATTTCAGAGTTGGGTATAATATGAAATGAAATATAGGTTTATGAAAGCTTTCTTATTTAAAATGCATACTAGGGGAAACAGTTCTTGCCGTGCTTCTTCACAATTTTTCCAGGATGCAGCATCAGGGTAAGCAGCTGCAGTAGTAAAAGCTGTTCATTTTTAATGTATTTTTTATTGTACAAGTCTGGAACACTGTCTTGGTTTCAGCTGGGATAGAGTTAATTTTCTTCCTAGTAGCTGGTATAGTGCTGTGTACTGGACTTAATATGAGAATAATGTTGATATCATACTGATGTTTTAGTCGTTGAGTATTCAAGAACCATTCAGCTTTTCATATCATGCCAGGTGCACAAGAAGCTGGGAGGGGGCACAGCCAGGACACCTGACTCAATCTGGTGAAAGGAGTATTAATACTATATGATGTTATGCTCAATATATATTTCAGGGGAAGCTGGCTGGGAGAAATGCTACTCAAGAACTACCTGGGTATTGGTTGACAGGTCGTGAGCAATTGCATTGTGCATCCCTTATTTTATATATTCTAGTAGTAGTAGTAATAGTCGTTGTAGTATTTTTCCTTTCTATCCTATTAAACTGTCTTTGTCTTAACCCATCAGGTTTACCTTTTGTTCCCATTCTCTCTCCCATCCGATTGCAGGGGCGGAAGGTGAGCAAACAGCTGCGTGTGGTGTTTAACTGCTTGCCCGGTTAAAGCACAACAAACACTTGGCAACCCATAAAGTTTAAGACAACAACATCAAGGACATTGTTGCTAAAAAAACACATAAATGAAACAAGCTTATAAATCTCAAGGTCATATGCCACAGCCTGTTCATTGGCAGATCAGCCCACAAACTGTTGGGCTGTTTTATCTTTCCATGTCTTTGTTTATTTTTCCTCTCTTTCTCTGCCTTAGATAAATCAGGTCTAGGCCTTGAAGCAGGAAGTTCCTCTTCACTTGTACAGTGCTCGGGCAATTCAGTCCTGATCTCTTCCTTGCAACCTCCACCTCTGAAGACAACACAAATCATGAATGGGGGTTTGCTGATCCATAATGACACAGCTGGCATTTATTTCACCTACCTTAAGGCAACTCCACTGTAGATTTGTCCATCTGAGTACGTATGGAGAAGCAAATACTTCGGGGATATTAATTCTTCCAGCTTGTTTTTGCCATCAACTTCAGAATAAAAGTGTGCCTTTCTGTACAATAGTAACTGCATCTCCACTGGGCAGTTCAGAATAACCAGCTCAGGCAGAAGTGACTATTTTTAGTCAAAAGTAATTATGCTACCTATAGCTTGGCAATCATTTTCTATTTAGAGGACCTCTGTCCGTTTAGGTAAGCCAGATTTCTGCCTGCTTTGCAGCTCAGGTACAACACAGAGAAGTTTATCCAAAATGTTGCCCAATTACTCTAAGCCCTCCAGGAAATCTTTCAGACATGTATGAAATCAATTCAACTGGAGTTTGTCATTTTGAAGGATGATGAAAGAAAAAGGAGATTAACTTGAGGATGACAACATCTGATTTTTTTGTTTCTCTGCCTTAACACTATAAATAGAAGGAGGAGAAGCAGTTACAAAAGAAGGTCTCATGTGAAAGGTGAGACTGATTATTTCTGGTGCACGGTGAGGGCATTCCCACCACAATAAATCCTTCAGAAATTGTGATACTTGAATGGCTACATGAAGGTTGGCAGTGAGGTGCCTCACAGTGTATCACTCACTCGGGTTCCATCTGTCTGGGACATGACCAAAGGTACAAAAACCAAATTTTTTGAAGATTTCTTTTTTGTTTGGTTTTGTTTTGTTTTGTTTTCAATGTGCAAGAGATTAGAGACATGGAAGCTTTGCATGAAACAGAGCTTATCCAAGGATGGTTCTTCAGCCAGTATTAGTTGATGTCACTCTTTTGAAGCTGTGAAAATATTATGCATCAGTATCTAACTTCGTGCCTTTTTTCCTAAGTGAGTATATTTACAGGTTAGAGAAAAGGGCAGAGGAAGGCAGCTAAATTAAAAAAAAATAATTCCAAGTATTGGCACTTTTCATAGTATCATCTCTATATTTTATGCAAGCAAACAACAGTATAACAGTGTGTAACATTTGGACTAGAAACATATTTGGTAACTCCTGAATGAATTTTCATTATTTTAAATATGATTTTGCTATTTTAAGCATGTGACTCAGAATTTTTTGTAGTTTAAGGAAGATAACATTGTACAATGAAGGAATCTGAAAGATATTGATAAGGCTTGGTGCTATTTTGAAACTACTTATTTGTGCAAAACTACAAAAAAAGAAACCATTTGCTGATGATCAGTGCAGTGTATTCACTGCACCACAGAAGGTGACGACTCTTCTAATTTCATTTTAGCCAAGGTTTAAATTCCACCTCAATGTTTATTTGTAAATGTCAAGGTGATATGGACCAGCTCTTTCTGATGATACTGTTCCTGAAACAAGAGCTATCTGTGATTACCAGATTGAATTAACTTCAACTTCATCATCATCTAACTCTATTGAATTGTATGCATATATTTCCCTTAATAACAGCCTGTACCAGTCATTTCCAGGCATTGTATCTTTATTTCTGTGATAGGACAAATCATCCTTTATTTATTTATTTATTTTTATTGAAATAATCAAGATGAGAAAGAAATACTTCTCTAAAGAGTTCTCTTCAACTGATATCTCTTATTTCACAGGAACAGGGCGTACATTCTGCTTCCTTTGAGAAATATCTCCTGCTCTAAACTGACAGCTTGCATGCAGTCTACATATCCATGGACACTCCACAACATTTTACCAACCAGAGCAGGAAATATCCATGCCACACATAGTCATGGCAATATTCATGACATTACAGTAGAGAAAGTTGTTTTTTCTTAAAATACAAACTGAAAGAAAAAGCGTTTTTACTGATTCATGCTCTCAGTCTTGCACTCAGGAGCAGCAGAAGGTTTGTGGTGATCAACATCAGCTCAACAGCCAGGAATCACAATGCTTGTGCCAAAACGTTACATCCTGGTTACCTTTCAATGGCATGGAGGACAAGTTACACTGTCAAGACTTTCTTGGATCTCCTGAGTTTCTCTCATGATGTGTAGGTTTCCAATGTGCATTTTTATACTCTTTTGGGTCAAGCAGTGATCAATGTCTCCATCCTGTCCCACCTCTGCAAATCATCAGGTCACCACCATTATTTACCCCCAGGTCTGGGTGTCTTGTGAAGCCACAAATAGATGTGCTGGGGTCTCGATGACCTGCTATCTTATTCTGAGAGCCCCGTCCCTGCTGTATGTTCCTGCTGGTGCCTCCACACCCAGCTGTCGCCATGTATTCCCCATTTGCACCAATCTTCGTCTTCCCATTACAATGCTGTACATCCTGACTAACATACATCCTTGTGATTAAATTGTAATGTCAAGTTACACTGACTGTTAAAGAGTCATGCTTTGCTTCTTGGTAATCTTTCAGCTCTCCTGGTGCACTGCATTTCAATCTAACACAATATGCAACCCAGGACAAAAATTTGATTTTTATGCTTTTTTCTACTTGTATAAAACCATTGAGAGTTTGTTTTGATTTCCAGGTAAGGTTGTTTATAATCACCTTCAGCTATTGAGAATTAAATTTGTATCTAATATTTTGCCATCTGGGCATGGTCACTACAGTAAGTCATGTATTTGATTAGCTACCCCAGCCTAAAATAAGTGTTTGAGGTAGAAGAAATCATCCTTTAATAAAAAGTATGTTTCCTTGTCACTGAGGATAAGGAAAGTCAGACTTGGCTTACTCCAGTCAGTTGACTTTTGGTTGGTTCAGTTGTATAAGAGGAATCCTACCTTTAACAGAAACACAACTAGAAATACTTCCAGGAGCTCAGCAAAACATAAAGACACACAGCATGCTTGGACTATCCAGTACTTGTCAGCCGCTGCTGATCTGAGAAGGTACAAAAAACCAATGAAATTCAGGCATTTAAGACTATAAATAAGCTGTTTAATAAGTTTGAAGATTTTGAGACTTGAAATGACTCATCAACAAAATTAAGATCTTTCCTTCCTTGTTCATGCTGGTCTACCATGAGAGAGACAGCCCACTGCCCCAAACACTGTGGTCTTCCAAGCATGGGAGACCTCAGCCAGAACCTACACCCACCTACACAAACCAGTTCCTAAAACTTTAGGAAGATCAATGTCTGCGTCTGAGGTGTGTGCATCTGCATCAGATAAAAAATGAAAGTTCACCTGACAGTTTTGTTTCTTAAAGGAACCACAGGAAGTCGATTAGCTAACCTATTATGAAAACCCTGCTTTTGTTTGGGGATGAGGGGAGCAAACCACTACTTTTTTTCCCCCTTTTTTATCTTTCCTCAGATCCCCAGACTTTCTGTTCAAGTTATGTATCATAATGGCTAACAGTATGTTCACATTGTCTAAGCACAGATGAACATCAGGAATGCCACTGTTTGAATAATCTCAGTCTCTTACTTCTTTTAATGTAACAGTATTACCAACCCTTGGAAATCAAAAATTCATTGGGTGTTGGATAAATTAAGCTAATATTGTACAACATATGAACTGTTGTTGCCAATAAGTGCTTAGGGATAGATGTCCTGTGTGAAAAGTAGGCTACACATCAAGATATTTCCTTCCAGAAGCACTGGTATTACTATTATTTTATGTTTCCTGATGCGATGGAAAGGAACTTCTTGGAAAGCTGTTTTTATGTTGTCTGGATGAACAGCAATGAATAGTTTACAGTATTTATGGAAAACAGACTCAGCCTCTCATTTATAACTGCAAGACGACACAAATTCCGTGGAACAGCAGCCTCCGAAAGAGAGGCAAACAGCTTTGACAGTGGTCACCACTGACTTGAAAGCCTTATGGAAGCAGCTGCTTCTGAATATCCTTTTAAGCCTATTGAGCCTTGATCCAGCTGTTAAAAATAACAATATTTTTCATCTTCCACAATAATCCGATATAGCAGGGCAGTGCTGAAGGAGCGGATGCATGAAAAAGCTTTGGTTATATAACAAAAAATCACTGTACTTTCCAAGTCTGAGCAATCCCAGGCGGGTCTGTGCAGCGTGCTCTGACCACTGCTTTACAATTGTGCTGACAATAGCATCTGCTGAAGGACTCTGACACCCTTGCAGCTTTGCAAACAGCTGCAGAACTTCGTGTCTTGCCCGGATGCGGTGTCCTCTCTGCCCTTCTGTGTAGAAAAGTCAGGGAAAGAAGTTGCATGTCTGTATCGCATCAGCTGTACCTTGCAACGTGGCATATCACCTCAATCCTCTAGTGATGCTGGCTTTGTCAAGATATTCTGGACTTTGCAGTGGGGCAGCTGAGTCCCTGCTCTGCTCTTTATGCTCCGATTCCAGCAGGGATGCGAGGTACAAATCCAGGGCAGTTGCATATCCCAATGTCATGGATGCGTTCACAGCAGTCACCTCTCAAAGCCCCTCTGTTGGTGTCTGGACCTCTGCAGCTGAGTGCCAACAACCACCCTGAGATAATGCACCATTTTGCTTTTTCCTTCCTCCGCAGGAGCCAAATTGGCACATACCTGGGATTCCTAAGGTCACATTTTCAGATCAAGAGATCAGAAGCTCCTCAGCAGCAAAGCACTTAAGCATGAGCACCAGCTGAAACATTCAAGCAGTCCCTCTGGAAGTCAGCAGAACATTTCACACTGTTAAGTGCTTCCCTGGATTGGTCTCAGGCTGAGCTTGAACTTTCCTATTTTACTTACTGTAAGATTAACTAAGGATGAATGAAAGTGGAAACAGCTAAAATTTTCCCTTTAAAGAAGCTGAAAATGAAGACAAATATTTCACTGAAGATTTACCAGCAGTAAGGTTGGAGAAACTGGTGTGGAAAACTATGAGACCTATTTGCTGACCTATTTTTAGCAGCAAACTTCAGCTGCTATTTCTTTGTATGTTCAGAACTGCACTACATGTTGCAGTTGGCCTTTGCAGGATGTAAAAATCCAGAGGCAACTGTTAAAGTAATAACTGTCTTAATTAAGAGAAATTAATTCAGCTGATCTTAATTGAACATGCATAGGCAAGATGGCATTTGTTCTATTATTGCCTCATGCCAGGAAAACTCCAAAGAGTTGAGAGAGAAGAGACTTACCTAGTGAAACACCTGATAAACACATTACACCTAAGGGAATTTTTTAGTCTTTGAAGTCACATCATCCCTGGTTTGCCTGAAATGCAGTAGAGATTTACATTGGTAGGAACTCAGAAAATGTGTTTCCCTCCTCAGAATAATTCTCCTTTTACAATACTGACCATGACTGAAGCTATCCTGCTGCTATGAAGGCGCAATTGCTTCTGTTAGGGCCGTTTTGGCAGATGCAGAGCGATGTAGAGAACATCCAGGTGTTCTGGGTGCTTACCCCTACACCACGAGAATCTGGAAGATTTCCCAGTTTACAAAGTACATGTCAGGTCCTCACCCACAGAACATCCTGAATAAGGATATTAAAGAAAATAAAATGGTTTTCAAAGACTTCATATTATAGCAAGCAGAAACCCTGAGGTTAATGCTGTTTTTCTCGAAGGTGAGACCAGTCTCTGATCTTCAGTGATACCCACCCATAAGCAAGAGCTCAGAGGAGGATTGCCAACATCTGTTTTACTGTATGTGTAGTAGATAGAAAGGCCGTGCTTGAGGGAATGGTCAATCTGAAGCAGGTGCCTTCAAATAGGTGACTGAGACTGCTGCTTGTCATCTGAAACTTTTGGAAGAAAGAATCATTGGAAGATAGCCAGTTCCAGGAAATACCCAAGTGCAAGTAAGACGAGCATCTTAGGACTTGTTGAAAGTGCTTGGTAAGTGTCACCAATAGACATATGCAGCTGGAAAGTCCACCAGGCATTTCTCTTTTCAGATTGTGTGGGGTGTTGGGTTCTGCCTGATGCTGTGATGTCAGTGAGACCTCTGAGAAAGCAAACCCACCCCAAATAAAATCTCACGGGTTTTGATCCATCAAAATCATGATAACTTAAATTGGCATATTTCACACAGCCCTGATATTTCCTTTCTTCTTGCTGACAGTTTTCTGTCATCTAGGTTGCCATTTTTTCAGTCCATTACAATGTGTTCTTGATTTCAGTTCCCCATTTTGTGACCTTACTGCATTTTCTTTCTGCAAAGGGTCACTGTATAAATCACTTGGTCAGGCAATAATGAGTGTAGTATTTTTAAAAAGCCTCTCCCACACAGGCAGGATATCGACTGATGGTTCAGTGGGTGATGGGCTGTAATAAGGGGACATTTTTTCCTTTAATTGCTGTTGAAAAGAGGAAAAAGAGTGAGAGAAATACTTAGTTTTCTGAGACAAGGATCTTAGCTTCACTGGGCTTTGATTTACTAGAATCACCTAATAGGCTTGAGCATAAAAAGCTAGACAAAGCTAAAAGGATAAATAAACTGATGAAAGACTCCAGCATGACTCTTTCTAATCTGAAAATTGGATTAAATATGGTTGTATCATTATGTAAACAGACAGTGAGAAAGTGTTGACCTGGTGGTCAGTGAACTGAGCAGGATGCAGGATGTCCTGATTTCTAACCCCATCTCTGCCAGACCTGTTTGCCTATGACTGCAGGGGTAAACGTTCAAAGAATCATAAACACAAAGGACAGAAGGTGCCATTAAAGTCACCTCATCGAACTGTTGCAAAACCATCTTTGCCCGGTAATTTCTGCACTGAGCTAGTTAGTTATTTGAGCAAAATGAGGGTCACAAAGGACAGACTTTGTGGAAAGCATGGCTGGCAAGGGTAGTGCGTGGATCGCATTTTCTTTCTCAAATTAGAAGTTAAAGATGCTGGTGTAAGCTCTGTGGAAGGCAGTAGAAGCTTTCTCAGAAGCAATATGCAGACAATGTTTCTGTCAGCAGCACGTGGTATCTGTGTGAGAGGGGAACTCCTAGTGCCTACACAACTCTCAATGGGAACAGAATCGTCATCTCTTGACAAGCTCATTCGTAACCAGGGTGGTTGCCAAGTCCATCCCTGGCCCAGCCCAACTGTGTCAACCAGAGCCTGTGTACATGTCATTTCCAGCAGCTGACCCTACAGCAACCCAACAAGATGTCAGTATTTGGCAAAGAATCTACAGATCTTGCAGGTAGATTTTATAATAACTTATTCTTTCACTGTACGAGGGAGGAAAATCAAAGAGTCAACCTGATGATTCATGATTTCTTATAATGTTTTTATTTTCTTTCAGTCTTCCTGTTCCTTTCAATAGAAGTTAATAGATATCATGCTGCCAAAAGGGCAGGAAAATTCATTGAGTAACAGGTGGGATGATCTCAGAATTGAGCATTGCTGAAATGAAAAAGTTTTGACTGACAAAAACAACATTTTAAAACACCCTATGCACAGATGTTAAAGCATCTGAAGGAGCCATTTCTCCAATGAAATTATGCTGAATTGTAATCTACAACAGCTTTAAGTAACATGTTGTTTATTGTATGTAAATCCAAGGAATTTCTCCTCTTCTTCAAACGAATATCAAACATACGCAGAAAACCCCTCTTCACCCACAACTTAACAGAAGTTGCTTTATTCCTTAAACAAACAAACAAAACCACAACAAAACCCCTCCAAACCTAAACAACACCCATTCTCCTTCACAGAAATGTTCAACTCCACTTTCAAAAGTGAACGATCCAGAACAAAGAATGTAGTTCTACTGTTTGTTTCTACCGTGGCCCTGTGTTTTCCCCTCATATTTTACACTCACTCCTACCTTCAGCTTTCTTATCTGAAGCTCATTCTCTTTTCTGTTTGACCTCAGGTCAAATATATGATTTATTTCCATGATAAGCTTCATCACTTTACATTTCCCTGTGAATTCCTCAGCCAGCTTGCTCTTTATGAAAGATTAAAGAAGGTTGGTTTCCATGCTGTTTTGAGTAACGAGAGTGTGAAAATCTGCAAATGTCTCTAGTACATTCTCATGCCAGTCTCTGCCATCTGTGCCCTTTCCACTTCCAAGTGGAGAAACAGCCTCTGGAGTTTCTGTGGTGTTGGCCCTTTGTACACCCAAGACAGACGAGTGCTTTTGCAGAATTTACAAGATGTAATGATGTCCCAGTGACCCTGAGAAAGTTACTGATACACTCAGAGACAACAGAGCAAGATGACAGATAACATACTCGAAATAACTGAATTCTAGTCTGGTACCTCCTGATCTGCAGAGACGCTCAGTTCAGAAGTAAACTCACAATCAACAAACTTACATCCAAGCTAAGCAGAAGGGGAAATCTGATATGAATCTTGTGTCAGTTGGTATCTGCAGGTCATTATCTTCTTCATTTACAGCATACAGGGAATGACACAATTTATGGATTACAGCTGTTGTATAAAGTGTATGTAGCTTTCAGGATGAAAGGCGGATGTTTCTAGGATACTGCCTTATACACTAATGCCAATTAGTACTAGATGAAAAGCAAATATTGAACCTAGTGAACTACAGTGATGATAGTGGGCGACTGAGTGGATGTGCATGAGGAAAATATTGTGGAAAGGATTTCTGAGGTATGCTTGGGGTTGGAGTTATAGAATCATAGAATAGTTTGGGTTGGAAGGGACCTTCAAATGTCATCCAGTCCAACCCCCTGCCATGAGCAGAGACATCTTCACCCAGATCAGGTTGCTCGGAGCCCTGTCCAGCCTGGCCTGGGATGTCTCCAGGAATGGGGCATCCACCATCTCTCTGGGTAACCTGGGCCAGTGTTTCACCACCCTCATTGTCAAAAATTTCTTCTTTATGTCTGGTCTGAATCTCCCCGCTTCTAGTTTAAAACCATTACCCCTTGTCCTGTCATAATGCACCCTTCTAAAAAGCTTGTCCCCATCCTTTGTATAGACTTCCTTTAAGTACTGAAAGTTGAAAGAGAAAATAATATATTGTCTGAACTGTGGGGAAGAATTAAAAAGTAGAGTTAGATAGGGAGATAGCAGGAGTGGGGATTTCCACAGATTAGTACGTTGTCTGAAGCAACAAACTACTTTGATTTGCTTTGGTCTGGACCTGCTAACTGGTTTATTTAAAAGCCCCTCACTTTCGACTGACAGGGACAGGGAACAATTTTTCTCTCATCACCAGCTCACTGAGACTCATGTTTTTATAGGTCTCTCATAGTTCCCCCTTAACTGTTTCTTCTATACTTGCAGCTTGATGAGTCCTAATCTCCTTAGCTGCTTTCTATTTCCTCAAATCACATTTTCCTTCCTCTTGAACATTTTCTACTTCCCTGCAAAGTTTTGCACAGTCTCATCTCAAATGTTCATGGTTGAACTGTGTTTTACCATAACAGTGTTATTTACTCTTTTTCCTATTTCTTCTCTAATAGTTCAACATTTTATTTTTCTTTTATTTTTCTTTTTTTCTTGTCTTTTGTTTGGAAGTTTTTTGGGGGTGGGGAGGAGGGGAAGAACGGGTCAGGTCCTTAGCACTGAGCTGCGTTTTCCACAGGATTATCTACAACCTGGGGCATGAACAAGGGCCAGTAGGGAGAAAGAAGAACAGAAATGAGATTGTCTAGGGTGAGACACGCGGATCAGATATGTTGATTGCCAAGGAGCCAGGGAAGGGACTAGTAGACACGTGTGATGTGAATTGATGAACCTGGATGGGAAAGAAGTTCCACTGAAACAGAAAAAGCAGGAGACAGAATATGGCACCCAATTCACCCAGCCTGGATGTCAGGAAAAACCTGCTCTCCTCTCCTTCCTTTCCATTTTTTACTGTCTTTTTTTTTTTTTTCCCAGCAACTCTCTTTCTCCTCTCCACTCCTCTATCCCAAGCAAGCTAAAGAAGCATGACAGCCCATCGGTGATGGAGGGCTTCTGGGAAGGGCTAATTGCTTTCTTTGCTTTGTTTGGATGTACAAACGGACCATTAGTTATAGTCATTACCCAGTCACCATATATCATACAGACCAGTTTTGTTTTCCATGCACTAAATACATCACAGGCACCATATTTGTCACTAATTGTACAATAGGCTATGCAGGCCTGTTTCAGGAGCTAGTAATTTGTTAATATAAGACATGGGCCTTTGGTTTTATCTTGAATTTCCAAATGTTATTGAGGCAATTAAATTTCTTATTTGTTTAGGAGGCACCAGGAGCTGCACTTTCTGCTACTTTTATGAAACTGTACATGAATCACAGTAATGCCCATGTTATGACTTTGCATTCTGTTATAATAATGATAAAATTGCTAAGTGCAATTCTGAAAAAGACGGCCATTTCCTCCAGGCATATTCAGGTATTTTCACTCTACTTTTCCTCATCTCTTTGGTTTCCAAACAATTTAAACTACATTTCGGAGTTGCTTATTTTGTCTTTCATCAGTGCATGATGGCTTGTGGCAGGGGAAGTTTAAACAAAGAAGTGAAAACCTGAAAAGGGGGTTTGGAGGTCCTAGTCCCACTCTCAGTTACATTCAGGCAACAACAAAGTGCAATAAAGCTGCAGGGACGCTCTAAGGGGAGGAACTGGCCTCAGATAAATCTTTACAGCCAGAATATCAGTAGATGATTAATCCCTTCACTCTCCACCTGTAGGAAATGCATAGAGCCAAAGTGTGTGCTTCAGTCCCTGCCCTGCTTTGAGTACTGAGCAGGCTGTGGGGATGTTCCAGCTAGCAAAATGTCTTATAAGGCATGATTCAACCAAGTTATCTTCATATTTTCATTTAGAAGGTATTAGCTACACAGCTAGCTACGCTGTCTAGCCACTGGCTAGTGCGAAAATGAGACAACTTCTTGACAATGTCTCTTTGCTTTAGGGATACTTTACACACTGCCCTATAGGTTTTGGAAAGCACAGTTATGTCATTGTAACGCCCAACTTGACTCTGATAGTTTTCTGCGGATAGTTGAAACAGTAATTCAAATACATATGTGCCAACTGTAAACAAGAATTCATGAACAGGAGAAAGCTGAGTGTATGTCAGCATCAGAGACGTGTAGTGATCCTTGAGCTGTGAGCTCCTCCAGCCCGGTCTGGGTGTGAGCAGCAGTTGTGCAAAGCTCTTTCTGGACCAACATGTTCCCCACCTGACTTTGCAGTTTCCTGGATGTTAGTCGATGGTTGGACTTGATAATCTGAAAGGTCTTTTCCAACCTAAATTATTCTATGATCCTACTAGGCTCCCTGAGGATCACACCCTTCCTTTTGCATGAAGCTGCAGAGAAGAGTCCAATGGGAAGAGTTCTGAGACATCCACACATTGCCATGCAGCACCTTGTAGAGAGTCCAGCTGTGATACGGAAAGTGATGTAACCTCCAAGTGTTCTTGGTCTCACAATCAGCAGTGTCTCAAAAAGTCTAATTTATTCAGGTAGACATTTGACAAAGTGGTTATAAAAGGTCCTGCTCCAGTAATAGCTTGGATGTGGTGAGCTTAGGTATCTCTGCAAGTAGCTCCTCAATGTAAACGTGGCCTGTAAACATGGATAATGTATCCAGGCACATGAGGAGAGGATGCAAAGATGCCTCAGATGAGGAACTCATGACTGTTTTATTTTCCACCCTTGTTACAAAATCTGTGAGCTGCCAGTGAGGAGATCTTAAGCACTGGTCTTCAACCATAGCAGGCAGCTAGACAGGCAGTACTGAACCTCCAGCTGTCTCAGTGTAATATAAATTGTCTGCCATTCCCAGAGGTCTTCTTGTCATTAAACACAGTGATAGATTTGCATTTTCCTGTGGGAGGGGCTACCCATCAGGTAGATTAATTTTCATATAGGTTGAAGAACGAGTTTTCAGCCTGACGCTGCACACCCACCCTGTCAACCTGGGGATGACTTCAAGTCAACCAAAATTAGAGTTGTCCTCCAGCTATCCAGGTTGGTGTGGCAGTGATCTGGGTTTGCCAGCACAGAGCTCAGAGCCTGACTTAATTTGCCAGGCTTTTCAAATAGGATTTTCTGCCAGGGCCAAATCTAAGATGTTGCAGCTAGACTGCTATTAGCACCTAAGCTAATGTATTTAAAACTACATTGTGCTGTGCTCAATGATGGAGATACTCAGTCATGTCATGGTAAAAAGGATTAAAAAATAAAATAGGCATGGCTATCAAGAAAAGTGACTTTCCTTTTATCTTGTGATATTTTTGGAAGATCTTTTTTTTATTGGGGGGGGAAGTATGGAATACTGATTCCTTCAGAGTTGTAGATACTTAAGGTGCTTCTTAGGTACGGATGCAAGGGAGGAAACCACTCAACTTGGGTCAAGGGGAGAGGATGGCATCTGCTGAATGGCCTGGCTCCTGCCCTATAACCCTACACACACACACACACACACACACACACTGGGCAAGCCGGGACATCCCTGCTCCCTGGGGAAATCCACCTTGAACCTGCCAAGATATGAAATACAAGGCAAGTTTTGTATGCTGAGCACAGACTTTGCTTTCTGAGTTGGTTGGTGCAGCAGAAATGACAGTTTCAAGCACCCATATTCTAAGGAGAGAATAATTCACATCCCTTCCTGCCTCTTGCTTTCTAGATTAAGCTGATATTTTTTTCCATCGTGTTTGCTTATTCCTGTGTATCTATAAGTCATGTATTAATATATGCTGCCAGTTACCTTTCAGAGCTACCTGCAATGTGGCAGATATTCACTGCCTGAATGAGTGCTGTCAGAGTGCACAAAATCAAACCTTCGTCTCCCAGCCTTCAGCAGTGTCACCATGATGGATGGGAGACACCCCCTTCCTCCGCTTTGCAGGCTGATGTCTTCCATTTAACAGTGTTTGGATAATGCTCACTTTGTGCTCCAGGAGGGATAGTTTCCTAGTGCGTCCTTCAAGGTAGGGGCAATATATATATCTATAGATATCCCCAAATGAACCTCACACAAAATAATAAAAAAATTAACTTCAACAGTGCCAATAACAAAGACAAGTTGAAGAGAAACCTCAAAAGGACTTTTATCACTGCACTTACTTCTGAAACATGAGACCTTCTCCTGCCTTCACTGTCACCATACACACAGAAACTTCCAGCGCAGAGCCACAAAGATGCTGAAGGGAATGGAGCATCTCCCATATGAGGAAAGGCTGAGGGAGCTGGGTCTCTATAGCTTGGAGAAGAGGAGACTGAGGGGTAGAAGCAGCTTCTTCACAGTGAGGGTAACAGACACTGGACCAGGCTGCCCAGGGGGATTGTGGAGTCTCCTTCTCTGCAGACATTCAAACCCGCCTGGACACCTTCCTGTGTAACCTCATCTGGGTGTTCCTGCTCCAGTGGGGGGATTGGACTGGATGAGCTTTGGAGGTCCCTTCCAAAACCTGACATTCTGTCATTCTGTGAACTCAAGTTTTGGAAGCCCAGAGATGCTACACCTTGAGAACCTTCCTTTGTGCCACAAGCTTCCTTGAACATGCTTGGCTGCTTCTTTATCTGAAGGGTAGCCTTCACAGAGAAAGTAATTTTATTCCAAATGCCAGTAGAGTTCTTTGTCCTTCCTAAGAAGACAATCACGAGGCAATTGTGACATGATATTGCCTGACCATACAACATACATTTGAGCTCAGAGATCTCTTCTTGTTTTATATCTCCATGTTTGGCACCTTTCAGAGAATGTCTGGTGGGAAAAATCCATACTGAGACAGTCGAGGTGTGGTGTTGCAAGGCCAACACAAGATTGACAGGATCTGAAACTTTTCCTCGCTTGGTTCAGATGTCTAAATAACAAGCATCTAATATAGTTTAGCCGATTTGACTTCCAGCTGCCTCTCTGGCAGGACACACCTTTCCACGCCTATGTCATATCTACCGGTCTTGTGTGACTATGTAGGATAGCTGAATAAGGCCAAAATAGTCAGCTGAAAATCAGGTGAAATATCCTGAGGTGTATAAAATGGCACTAGCCACTCTCATCAAGGCAACTGGATGTCACTGCGGGTGCCTTGTAAATGCTTTTGGGGATGCACAGGCCACTCACCTGCCACTTCAATACACACTTGCTCTGAAAGTGATCATGATTTTTGGCCACCAATTGCAGCACCTTGGGGACAGTCCCTTTGTGTGATATCTCATGGCACTTTCTCATTAATTTCTGAGTCGTCCTTTCAGCATGCAGCATGCGAAACAGAATAGCTCCGCTCTTTATCTTCCCAGCACACAGTCGTCTGCCCTTCCCTGGCTTTTTTTCCCTCTAAACAGAAAATGTTCTTGCAGCAATTTGTGCTTTAAGGCAAGTTGTGATGATTAGAGCCATATTTTCTAATTGACATTCACATTGTCCTTGTTAGTCATCATTTGTAATATGCTATTGTCTTTAAGTGATCATAATTATAAAAAAATAATTGGTTACAAACTTTCAGAAGTTTGCCAACTCATTACCACTAATTAAGAACATTGTTTAGTGTAAGCTCGACAGCTGGCATACACCTAAGGAGCATTCATTTCCCAGTCTATTGCTGGTGTTGCTGTTGTAAGTTTTGCATAGGAGACACCCACACTTTTTATTCCTCTTTTAAAGAAAGTTTGTTTCCAGGCTGAAAACTCACTTGTCACTGCTTCAACAAATCAGGCAAGGGGAAGAGCAGGCAAAGAGGAGACAGAAAAGCAAGATGAAGTTGCAGTTAAAGCAGCATTTGTGTAACCTTTGCTTCTCCTTTTCCAGCTACGATTTTTTCAGACTTTAACAGCTGCTCTTCAAGAAATCCAGGTTCTTTTGCCCTAAACTACCCTGTCTAAACTCAGGCAAATTAAGCTTTCATTTCCCCAGTTACTTTTCTGTTTGAATGGGGAGAAGCTTTTCCAGAGCAGATGTAGCAGACATGATTTTTCCAAAGCAAAGTGCTCATTTCCTGGGGAAGAACAGCGTGGTTTGCACTCCCAGCTAATGCAGCCATTTGAAGATTGCTGCCTTCTGCGTATCATGTGTGTGAGGAAGATTTAATTAACTGCCATTCGTAAAGGATGAGGAGCTCATCAGATAAAAGATGCTACTTAATTGCAAAGCCATAATATATTATGATTTCTTGTTATTGTTTTTAATATTGTAATTATTCTTACAATAGTTTGTGGTTCGCTACCTCTCTCCAGGCTGTTGGTGTGTTAAAGAAGCTCTATTTACTATCCATTTGTTGTTTTGCCTTGATTTCTGTCTGTTACTCATCTTCCTGCTGCTAGCAACTGCATTTAGAAATGCAAGCAGTTTTATGGATGGGAAACCTCTCCAAATCAAATAATTCAATGTCCAAAAAAAAGACAAAAGAGGAGGAAAAAAGAAAAAAAAGAGGCAAAGTAGGGAAATTCAAGTATTGTCCTGATGGGTTGAAAGCAGAAACTTTGCACAATTTGCTTTGCTGGTACTGTTGCAGTTCAAGGGCTTGGATCAATAGAAAATCATTCACTGGCTCCAGTGGGCTTTTGGTCAGGTCCTCTGTGCAATTCAGCTGCCTAATGAGCTCTCAGGAAAGGCTGCAAGCCGCGCGGGCAGGATACAGGGACAAGCTCTTGTTGTAGCTCTTTCAGAAAAATACAATGAACAAAACCTTTGCACGTTTGAATAGCCACTGGGTTCATCTGAGGACATGTTCTACATGTTAAAAGTATGGGCACCACATAGTCTAAAAGGCCTTCTATTTTTAACATGGGCTCAAATTTTTAAGGAAAACAATTCTCGCAGTTTCAAACCTAACATACTTTGAGCCAAGAGCGGCTCAAACCCTGGTAGGACCTTGTTTAAGTGCTTGCTTTTGCTGCCTTCCAGGAGGCAGAACAGGAAGAGCTGAGATGCAAGAGCTGAGATGCAAGAGCTGTGCTCGTGGCAGGATTTGTAGACCTCTTCACACTGCAAGTGAAAAGAAGTGAGGAAGAGCACCCCTTCAAAAACTCACCACCCATCTTGTACCAATGCGACAGATGATGTGGACATATACAGACAAGACTGAATGCAATTACTTTTACCACCTGGAAGAAGAGAAAGGCATGTCAGTACCATGGCACATCGTACCACCAGCCTGTCTCTAAGCCCTGTCACGGCTCAGATAGATAGTCAGGTGCTGTAAGTGCTGGGGCAGGCTTGTGATCTCTACTGAAGTTGAAAGCACACCATTGAGTTGAGACTCATGTGGCTACAAACAGCTTGCAAGGGCTTCACAAAGCTGTGAACAGACCACAGACCACTTCTGGGGTTATCTTGATTACAGAAAAACTGAATGCTGGATCAATGGTCACAGCAGCAAGGGATTTGTGACCAAAACACTGTTGATAACATAGAATAGTTTTGGTTAGAAGATATTCTTAAGATCATTGAGTTCAACCATAACATAACTCTAGCACCAAACCATGTCCCTAAGAACCTCATCTACATGTCTTTTAAACACCTCCAGGGATGGTGCCTCAACCACTTCCCTGGGCAGCCTGTTCCACTGCTTTACAAACCTTTCTGTGAAGAATTTTCTCCTAAAGGTTCTAGTTATTGCTGAGCAGTGCTCACACAGTGTCAAGACCTTTTCTACTTCTCACCCTTCCCCACCAGCGAAATAGGCTGGGGGTGCACAAGAAGCTGGGAGGGGGACACAGCTGGGATAGCTGACCCCTACTGACCAAAGGGATGTTCCATAGCATATGAGGTTACATTAAGCAACGAATGTTGTGGGAGAAAAGGAGAAAGAACATTTGGAGTTCTGGTGTTTGTCTTCCCAAGTGCGATGAGTTTGACTCTGGCTGGATGCCAGGTGCCCACCAAAGCCACTGGATCACTCCCCTCCTGAGCTGGAGAGTGGAAAGAAAGTGTAACTAAAAGTTCATGGGTCCATATGCAGACAGGGAGAGATCAGTCACCGGTTACTGGCAAAACAGGCTTGACTTTGGGAAATTAATTTATTACCAATCAAATCAGAGACGGATCATGAGAAATAAAGCCAAAGCTTAAAAACACGTTTCCCCCACCCCTCCGTTCTTCAAAGGCTCAACTTCACTCTGAATTCTCCACCTCCTCCCCTGAAGCAGCACAGGGGGATGAGGAGTGAGGGCAGTGGTCAGTTCATCATATATTGCCTCTGCCACTCCTTCCTCCTCAAGGAAAGGACTCCTCACACTCTTCCCCTGCTCCAGCGTGGGGTCCCTCCCACAGGAGACAGCCCCCCATGAACTTCTGTAATGTGAGTCCTTCCCACAGGCTGCAGTTCTTCACAGACACAGACTGCTCCACATAGGTCCCTGCCATGGGGTGCAGTCCTTCAGGAACAGACTGCTCCAGCATGGGTCCTCTACAGGTCATGAGTGCTCCAGTGTGGGCTTGTCTCTCCACAGGGTCACAGGTCCTGCAAGAAGCCTGCTCCAGTCCAGTCTTCCCATGGGGTTACAGCCTGCTTTGGGCTTCACCTGCTCCAGTGTGGGCTCCTCCCTGGGCTGCAGGTGAATCTCTGCTCCACCATGGAGCTCCATGGGCTACAAGGGGACAGCCGGTCTTATCATGGTCTGCACCATGGGCTGCAGGGGAATTTCTGGTCTAGTACCTGGAGCACCTCCTCTATTTCTTTCACTGATCTTGGTGTCTGCAGACCTGTTCCTCTCACATATTCTCACTCCTCTCTCCAGATGTTGCAGCTGCTGTTGCTCAGGTCTTTATTTTCCCCTTCTCAAATATGTTATCCCAGAGATACTATCACTATTGCTTATGGGCTTGGCCTTGGCCAGCAACAGATCTATCTTGGAGCCAGTGGCCTTGGCTCTGTCAGACATGAGGGAAGTTTCCAGCAGCTTCTCACAGAAGCCACCCCTGAAGCTCCCCCCATTACCAAAGCCAATACATCAAGTAACTGCTATGCGTCATGAAGCCCAGCTTTCCCAGAGATGGCTGAACACCTGCCTGCTGATGGGAAGCAGTGAATAAATTCCTTATTTTGGCTTTGCTTGTGTGAGCATGGTGGCTTTTTTTGTTTGTTTGGTTTTGTTTTTGTTTTTTGTTTTATTTTGCTTTGCTTTACAAGTTAAACTGTCTTTATCTCAACCCACAGGTTTTCTCACTTTTACCCTTCTGATTCTTTCCCCCATCCTGCTGGAGTGGAGTGAGTGAATGACTGAGATGCCTACTGGGGTGAAACCACAACATTTTGGGGAGTTTTCTGTTTCCCAGTTCTTGTACGTGCATGTGCTGCTTCAGGGAGGGGAGCTCAGGAAAGTGTCAGTGCTGGGCAGGAGCTCAGAACCCCTTAGTCAGTATGGCTGCCAATTACTGGATGATGAAATTGCATAGATCATCATTAGCATTTGTATACTCAAGAGTTCATGTCACAGTCAGATATGACTGAATACAGCTGTTCAGATCACTGAAATACGAAAAAGGAAAATCAGGCTTTGCTCACAAAGCTAGACGGCGGGTGCTCACTTCCAAAGCGAGCCAGTCTTTGAGACAGTATGAGGCTGCAGCTCTGTGCTCTGCTACCTACCTGCCTTGTCTGGCTGTTGAGATCCATGCAGGCTTCAATCAAACCTCTTGACAGCTGTGTGAGCTGCACTGGGAAGAGCGAAACAGGCAGTTGATACCCAGTCCAGAGCTTGGAATAATAGCAATGCTCTCCCTGTCCCTGCTGGTGGTAAAAGAGAGTTGTTACCTGCTGGTAGGACTTTGCTGCTGATGAACGACAGCCCTTCTGGTTAACTGTACCCTTGCCACAATGACAGCTGCACTGGGGGCTGTATATGAAATATGTATTAATACATGTGTATGCGATGAAATGTAGCATGTAGGCTTGCACAGTTGTCTTCTGCTGCTTCATTCTAGAGTCATGGAAAGATATAGATGCAGCTTCCCTGGATTTGGGAGGTCTTTAAAAGGTGGATTTCCTTCTTGAGCTCCTGTCACCTCTTATCATCATCTTGTTCTTCTCCAGGGCACTTAGGAAAGGGCTTCTGAGGTTCTGGTTTGCCTGGCACAGCAATATCACCTGGACTGTAATTACAGAGTTGCCTGAATGTCAGGGGATGAGAAAACTTTGTTGGTGATTAGGTCTTTTTGTTGTCTACAGAAAAGCGGAGATTTCAGAATATTATTTATTTATTGGTTTCTAATGCAACCAAGCCATGAGGGCTTCCCAGTTGTTTGCATCTTGCCTTTAAGAAAAACCAAAGACACAAGCAATGGTTTTAAGCAGGATATATGAAGTCGTTCCTCCTTTCTAACACCAACAACTTTCTTAAATCCTGGATATGACTTGAGCTTAAAGGACAGCTGTATGATGCTGATATATTAAACAATGGGAGAACCTGCCAGGTCAGGGGTTTCCCACTTTCTGCTTCTCCACGTCATCTGTAGTGGCACAGGATGGAGATGCCAGTATCTCCTTAGCAAGCCAAGCATCTGCACCGGCAGATGGGCTCTCGTTGTCTCCATAGACACCAGACCTGTGACCCCACTGGCTCCTGACCAGCTCAAAAGCCAATTTTCAACCCTCTCCCTCTTCCTGATGCTTCCTTCTGCTGTGGTGGCCTGAAAGTGGCAATATCTGTGAGCTACAATAACAACTGCAGTCAGGGATGCATCTGGTTCAAAGAAAGTTGACAATATATCCAGAAACTACTTTCTGGGAAAGCATTATGGGTTACAAAGTAAATAATCCATTTTCATTACAATGATAGTTTTAATAAGATAGCATGATGACGTCCTTATGTTCTATTCATACACTTACACAAGGAATTATCTCCCTTTTCCCCCCTCTCTTCTGCTTCAAAATGCAAGTGCTGGTAGAATGCAACTGACTGAAAGTCAAGTACAGTGTTCTTCTCTTTAATACCCACAGAGCTCAAACTGGCACTAGAAAACCCTTTGCACAACATCCAGCTGATGTGCCTTGGAGCTGATTTGGAAAGCACTCCTGTTAGATGGGAAAGAAGCCTAAATCCAAAGTACTTTGACATCAAAGAGGATCTTTGGCTGGCTTTAATGGATTTTGAGTCAAGCTTTTGCCCAGGCTGAGACTGCCAGAGGGAGAGTGTCACCACTGCTAAGCTGTGCTGTGGGATGTTGTGAAAGCAGTCCTTCCTTCCTTCCTTCCTTCCTTCCTTCCTTCCTTCCTTCCTTCCTTCCTTCCTTCCTTCCTTCCTTCCTTCCTTCCTTTCTTCCTTCCTTCCTTCCAACCTTTTCTTTCTCCAGAAGCAGAGGGAAGCAAGGCCCGTGTTCATGTATTGCACAGCCCCAGCCCCAGGCAGCACAGCTGGCCCCAGTGAGGAACTGCATTGAGGGCTGGGAGCTGCTCCGAGGAGCACCAGGCACATTCCATCAAGTTCCTCGTCCGAGTGAAAAGCTGAAGTGGCTTTTCTGTGCAGGGAGGATTGAAACCAGATCCAGTTATTAAATTTACTAAATGGGAACATAATGATTTATAAGGGAGGTAGTGAACCCTCACAAAGAATTTGGTGATAATGATGGTGGGTGAATGGCAGCGTGGAACAGGCTTCAGAAGTGAATGATCTGTAAAACAAAGCAAAACAAAACAAAACAAAACAAACAACCACCACAAAAACACAAAACAAACAAAACGAAACACCAACCAAACAAAAAAACAAAACAAAACAAAAAAACAAATCAGACACACAAAGAAACCAAACAAACACATAAAATCCACAAAGAAACCAAACCAAACCAAACCAAACCGAACCGAACCGAACCGAACCAAACCAAACCAAACCAAACCAAACCAAACCAAACCAAACCAAACCAAACCACCACCAGAAATAGATAAAGATTAATAAATAAATAGATAAAGCTACTAAATGTGAACCAGGTAGAAACTTCAATTATTTCTAATGAAATCAGCAAAGCAAACAAAGGACTGAAGTGGGACTCATCTGATATAACCAATAAGAAGCACAGACAATATTGGTTTACAGTCACGCTTGAGAAGTTCAAAGCCGTGCAATGTGTTTAACTGCACACCAGTACTGCTGGCAGATGTGTAACTAAATCCTAGACATTGCTTTGGGGAAAAAAACAATCAAATTTCTCCATAACTTTTTATTTTTCTGGAATGCATGTGGCAAAATGGAAGTTTTAAGTGGGCACTATATTGAACACTGCAGTGTCTTAGTGCCATTAAAAAAGGTTGGCTTCTTGATGCAAATTTTAGCCAGTTTGGAAAAGTAATACTGTGACTAGGGTTTGTCTTGTAAGAAAAGGGATGAGACTGCGTGTTCATGGGTTTGTATGTGTGTAAAGGTTATTCAAGAAGGATGTTTCTTCATTTATTAAAAAAAAAAAAAAATGAAGAAAATAGAGGGAAGGCATTGTGGCTTTCCACATTACTCTGTAGTGGGATGCTACAGACCAAAGCAGGGCTGAACAAAATGAAGCCCCCAGAGTTGCAAGCGACCTGCATCTGTGAACCCTTCCAATCCAAATCTGTCCCCCAGCTTACCTGGACAGCAGGTCATTCTGCTCAAGTCCTCAGCCAGACCTTTGATGCACAACCCGTTTTGCACATAACTTTCTGAGAGTTTTTTTTACAGAAATCTGAGATTTCTGATTAGTGCTACAGTGAGTTCTCTGAGGGGGGGATGCTCTCTTTGATGCCTCTGGTCACTCTGGTCAGGTCCTCAGCCAGGACAGGAAACTTGGACCCTGAGAAAAGAGGAGATAAAAGGCAGCAACAGCTTTGAGACAGTGGCCACTTATTGCCCTCAGCTACAATAACGCACAGCAACATGTACAAAGATCTGGCTCTGGGCTCTGTCTGAGTTGGGAAGAATTGCTATGATTACCCAGACTCGCTCCTGGAAAAACAGCAATGGCCCACCACAAAGGGAAGGAAATATTTCTATGGGTTTTATTGCTTTTCTAAGCAAGGCAGGATACCTCCCTTTGCATTCCTTGCTTCTGTGGCTTTTTCATCACCAGACTTTTAATATTACAGTTACCTCACTTTTTCCTCAATCTTTTTTTTTTTTGTTTCCATGTTAGATGATTTTATTTCTCCAGCCACTCCACACTGTGTAACAACGTGTGTAAAAGAAAATATTTACTTTTGCAACGCTACCTGCCCAGAGAGCGGTGAGACATCCTGTGTAACAGCTGTGACCACTAATTCACTGCAACTGCAGCCTGTCTTCTCAGCAGCAGCTACATTTCTTTTCCATATGCTAACTCCCTTTTAGCTTAATTTTCCCATTACCCAGCAGTAACATTGAGTAACTGTGTTGGGCTGTATTCAAATGCAAATTAATATCCCCTTCTGCCCATTAGCTCTGCTGTTTCTTGTCTAGCCAAAGCAACTGGAAGCAAGTGAAGAGCTTGGTTCAGTGGTCGGACAGAGGGGCCCTGTCTGGGCTGGGTTTGCTGTCCATCCCTGAAAGCAGACACAAAACAGCAGGCTGCAGAAAGGAGAGGTCCTTCATCAAGATGTTTCCTGTCAAATAACCCCTGAACTCCAACCATTCAGCACACGCTGTAGCTCTCTTGAACTTCGGTGTTTGACGTATATAATTCACACAAAGCCTGTGCTGTGCTCTGGATTGGAAACATCCTTTGGATTGACATTGAGAAAGCTTTAAATGAGGCGTGGGGGGAAGGGGAGGGGAAGAGAGATGTCACTGAGCAAACCATATGACTCAGATCTTAAAAACTGTCAGTGACCCAGGCTGTTAAACTAAAGAAAACTTTAAGCAGAACAGTCTGGCACAAGGTAAGTTCTCAAAAGAGGGGATATAGGTGTGAATGTCAATGCCAATATCATGAAGGAATGGGAGAGAGTAGAGAGACAAAAATATACAGAGGAAAAAAAATATTGTGTTTTTTTTCTAGCAAAAAGGTGCGGTCTCTTTCTTTCTCAGCTCTTTCTTTTTCAGTATCACTTGAGACTAGAAATACTAGTTCCATATTTGGAGGAAAAAGTGGTGGAATTCCTCTGTACATCCATCTATAAAATTGAGCTCCACCCATGTGAGTCACCAACCCCAAAAAGGCTCATGCATTTCTTTGTCCCTATGCAATTCTGAGCTTCATTTGAATTTGATTTCCACTGTGATGCTTGATCTTTGATCACCTGCTGGTCTCACCTTTCACTTTCCAGCACAGGCATGGCCAGTGTGTGTGACCAGCATTACTACAAGCCAGGTAAATCCCTTGCTTTGCAAAGCACGTTGTTGCACTGCTTTCAAAACAACTTTTTTTTTTTTGCAATTTTCTATATTATTTGCCTGCTATTTGGATAACTTTTTAGTTTAAGTTGATTACTTCCCTTTGAAAACCCCAAAAGTGAAAGGGAAACATTAACAGGAAAAATATCCATCATTTAAACAAAGTCAGGACACATGATGAGACTGGTATAGGCTCAGTTGCTGGAAGGCTTGCTGGCATGTTTGGTTAAAAAAGGATAGGCAGCACTTTTCCAACCACAATTCTAGCTGACTGAGTCAATAACAACAGTAATTCAGTCAAGAGGCTTCAAAGAGAGCATCCCCCCCTCAGAGAAATCCCTGCAACACTCATCAGAAATCTCACATTTCTGCAAAAATACTCACAGAAAGTATTGTGCAAAATGGGTTGTGCACCAAAGTTCAATAGGTAAAGGTAACTACCTAGAACATGAATAATGAATAAATAAGAGATAATTGTAATCAGTGCACAAAGAGGAAAGAGGGTGAGAAAAGTCCTGGAATAAATTACTTGTCATGAAAAATTCACTGTTCCTCAGAAAACTCACATCTTTGAGTTCATGATAGGTAAAAAGACAGTTGTTTAAATTGCCAATCTCTAAGTTGTTCAGAACATTACTTATGTTCATATATAAGATCATTTCACGCATGAGATTTCTGTTCTTCCAGTGCAGAATAATGAAGGAGTCAGCCCAGATAACTACCGAAATTCAGCCATCTGCTAGATATTGCCATGAAAAGAGCCTATTGCACAGGAGTTTTTGGCTGTGGAGATTGTTCCAGAGAACATACTTTTTGTACAGGATCTTGTTTTTTTAGTCCCCTTTGGAGAAAGTAAATTCCATGGCAAATCAACGATATTTTTTAACCTGAAACACACAAAAAAAGCAAAGGCAACACTTCTTCAATACAAATGTGTGATATGAGGGAAAGAGAGGTTTTACTACAAGGTGATGAGAAAACATTTGCTGGACAAGGATGTGAGAAGCTAATCCCACAGGGACAGAAAGAAATCAGACAAATGTTACATAAACCAGATCAACTTTCATTTCTGACCTCCCCACAAAGGACAAGCACAAACGAAAGGCAGGCAAAACAACTCTTGTCCTGCTGGCCTTTCTTATCTTTTAAGAGCAGCAGCAACTGGGTTCCCAGCTTTGAAGTCGGTCAAATGATGAGCCTGCTAAAACTGCTTTGCCCATGACTGCGTGCTGGGACATCGATGAAAAGAGAGCTGGGAATGCAGTACTCTGGAGTGGAAGCGGCTGGAAAACTCTGAGGCTGTGGGATCCCAGAGGGACACGTAGATCCCCTCTGTCAGCTGCAGCAAGGAGAGTGAGCAAAATGCAGGGATGGTATTTCATGCTGCTGAATGTGCATATTGTATTGCTCTCGCTTTTGCATCTGCAGCATTCCCCATTCTGCATCTCTGAGCTCTCAGTGCATCCCGAACCCCCGAAATCCCTCTGGTCTGGAGCCTCATTTCTGACAGAGCCTGGCATCAAATGTGTCAGATGAAGTGCAAAAAACTTCATAATGAACGATAATGGAATAACAGGCCAGAGGGACAGTTTCTCCCTAATAGCCACTGACTGGGTCAATAAAAGCAGAGCACAGAACAACAAAAACAGAGACAAAATTGGCAGCAGGATTAGCCCTGCTATTACTGCAGAGATCCAGCTACCAAAAGCCAAAGAGAGAGTGGCAGTGATACCAGGGCGCTGTTCTCCCACTGCAGGATACAAATAACTCCCATTGAAATCAATGACATTTATTCATGCCCTGTGGCAACAAAATGAATCCTCCTATCTGCTTTTCTCAGTGATGCTGTTGCAGCGAGATCAGCACCGGTGAAGCATGTGTGCGCGTGGAATTCGTGCCCTCTGTTCGAGAACATTTAACTGTCATGACAAACTGCAAAAACATTGCCAGTGTATAAAAGAGTCTGCAGGTCCCTGTCAGAGGTAGAGACAGAGCCATGAGGCTTCATGCAGGCGTTGGGACTGTTTGCTTGACTCCATCCACATTTTATCTCTTGCTGGCAGATAGGTCATTCAATGAAGAATTCTCAAGTGCTCTTTCTTCTTCTCTCTTGCATTTTGGGGTAGAAAATGCCTATTCATTCCAGTTTCCTCTCTTGCCTTACATACCAGCACCACTTTAGGATGTGGGGAATGTCAGGCATGCAGCCAGAGTTGGGGCTGAGAAAACCTTGTGTTGCCTCTGAAAAGGCTGAGAGCTTCACTCTGGGGCTAAGGGACAGGTCACCATAGTTTTGCCCACACTTGGGAAAAGCCTTCTCTTGGGCTTAACCTGTGGAAATGAGAGTTGGGGACACATGCTAGAGGACGGGATCTGAAGTCAAAGCCTTCTTGGCAATGGGGGAAATGATGGAAGAAAAAGGTTGTTGAATCCAGAGTAGCAGATGTATCAGGGATATTCTGTCGTAGAAGTACCACAAGGTTAGGTGATTGGTCAGGTAGTTCTTGGAAGAGGCTGTTGTCGAATTTTGAACAGTTAGCAGGGCTCAGATAAAATCAGATCAAGATTCTTATAAAAACTTCAAAATCAGGATGATAAAACAAGTTATGGGAAAAACTTCAAGTTGTTTTTTTTTTTTTTGCTGTAGCAGAATAAATATCTAAAAGCTTCTGCCTACACCAGAAGACAATTGCTGGTACTTTTTTTTGTTCTAGTTAGTGAAACGTAATTTCCTCTGGCGATACAGTTTATACCAGTTACTAATTTATTTGTCAGTACCAGAGAGGTTTAGGCTGAACAAGATCTGGGCTCTCATTCCAGAAGAGCTGTACCCATACATGGGTATAGTTACTCTGGTCAAAATAAATATGTAAAGGAAGAGAGCTGCTACATCATAACCTGTCTAACTCTTAAGCAGATATGCTGCAAGGTATAGAAAGTGGCATTTCCCTTCCTGTACTGGATCAGAAAGGCTTTCTCCATCCCCACTTCCTTTTTCCTCCTCTCTAAACATCTTATTAATTCACCAGATAGGAGCTGTGTAAGAACTGCTACATTCCAAGGGGATCAGACGATGGAGAGGGAGGAAGGGAGGGAGTTACTGAAGGGCCTTGGCAAAACCCAAGACCCTTCTCCCCACACCTTTTCCTCAGTCTTCTATCTGCCTTGCTCTTCCCTGGTAATCAATTGCATCAAAAGCAAAATAAAAAAGTCTTGCATTCTAACAGATACAATTGCAGACATTTGCTGCACACCCCCGTATGGCCACATTTGTCACAGAATTGATAGCAGTGGCTTGAATCCATTTAGTCAACGTCAGCTGGAGACTTTCAAGGTTTTTCAGGTAGACTAAAAGTCTGTGTAGACTCTCTTAAATTATTATAGCACTTTTAAATTAATTTAGCTTCACTGCACTGGAAAAAAATAAAATAAAAACCCCAACACCGAAAAATAAAATGAGGACTCAGACACTCTGGAACTGTAATAGTTTAACTGGAAGTGAGAATTAAAACCAATAGAAACCCTCTTGCAAACATTCTTATTTCAGTTTAGATTAAGTCATCTAGAACACTGATGGATGATATTTCATTGGAAAAACCTCACTTCTCTCACATATAATGTGACTCTGAACTGAATTAAATTTTCATAATCTAGAAAATATTAAACTGCATGAAAATTATCTGTGTTCAGTCAAGAGAGTTTTGGCTGAGGAGGTTGCCTATGAATAATTTTCTTTAGAGTTTTTTTTTCCTTTAACTTGGGGCAATTCTGGTATTGTAGCCTCTAATTAACAAGTAGTTTACTGCGATTTAGCTTAAAAGGGAAGAACAGCGTCCCCATGGAATCTGCTTGGTTTTAATCAGTACCCCTCTGTATCCGGGCACCACACAGGGCTTTATCCACAATAAAATGGAAGATCTGTCTGCAGTGATGTGAGCACAACAGACAGGAGAGGATACCTCGAATGTCAGAGTGACTAGTGCAGCCTGGTCCAGATAGATGTGTCCTAGTCTGTCTATACACCCCTTCTACAGTCACTTCTGCTTCGAACAATGATAGGACAAGGGGCAGTGGGATCAAGCTGGAACACAAGAGGTTCCACTTAAATTTGAGAAAGAACTTCTTCTCAGTGAGGGTAACAGAGCACTGGAACAGGCTACCCAGGGAGGTCGTGGAGTCTCCTTCCCTGGAGACATTCAAAGCCCGCCTGGACACATTCCTGTGTAACCTCACCCAGGCGTTCCTGCTCCAGCAGGGGGATTGGACTAGATGATCTTTTGAGGTCCCTTCCAATCCCAAACATACTGTGATACTGTGTGATACTGTGAAGAGATGCTCCTTGCATTAGGGACTTGCTTTAATGATTTTCCATAGGCAAGACCTAGTTAAATCCACTTTAGTTGGGGCAATTTTGAAAGAAATTTGGTAGTAAAAATGAGGATAGATGCCAGGCTTCTACCAAAAAGAAATCCCAATGGGTCTACTTTAAATTTCACTAAACGAATCATGACTCTAAGAACAAATCTACCTTGTAAATTAGAGGTGGTGAATGGGTCTGAAATACGACAGATGCAGAATCCTTGTTTTCCAAACTATAATATTAATATTTACCATTTGAGAAATGGGGTACTTTTTCCAAATATCTAGTTACCCCACAGGCTAGAAGAATTCAACCTTTATTTCTTGGATGGAATGGAATGGAATGGAATGGAATGGAATGGAATGGAATGGAATAGAATAGAATAGAATAGAATAGAATAGAATAGAATAGAATAGAATAGAATAGAATAGAATAGAATAGAATAGAATAGAAGGGATCTACAATAAGCATCTAGTCCAACTGCCTGACCAATTCAGGCCTGACCAAAAGTTAAAGCATGCTATTAAGGACATTGTCCAAATGCCTCTGAAACACTAACAGGCGTTCACCCCACTTACTGGAGAATTTTTGACAGAGTAGTTTGGGGAAAGAGGTTCTTGTTTTTTCTTCAAAATTCCTGTTTAGTTATTTCTGGAAGAAATAAGAGAGTGTTCAATGAGCACAAATTGTAGCCAGGGTAAAAGATATACTGACATAATATATCTTCTGAGTCTCTCCATATATTCATGTCCAAGCAGTTAATCATCAGACTGAAGGGAAAGACAAGTGGTCAGCTGGTGGCTGTAAATCTGTCCATTCATGTAATTCACTCTAGTCAGATGCACTTGCAGAAAGCCCAGGAGCAAACTCTGTCCTGTTTTAAATGGTAGCCAAGTGTTGTTCATGTGTGCCTTATCGATCATAGAACCTTAACGCAAAGGCATTCATGCTATAGATGGAAATAAAGAAAAGACTGGGCGCTACTGGGAATTCTGTTTATGCAAGTGAAGTACTGGGCATTTTTATTCTAAAAAGCACAGAGAATCAAAAGACACAAATTAATTTTATTTCTACCTTAAAGATCAGTGCCTGATTCTTGTCTAAATGCTCCCATGCAATGTTGTTCTCTGAAGGTAAATGCTGAAGATCTTGACAAGACTCGGGGCTTTACCTTTGGCTACCTGTGAAGCAAGCACCATAAGTAAACCAATCACCTAATTTTGTTCTGTAATTAGCAAGAGAAGCAATTCAGTAAAGTTACCCACTGTGGTTCCTTTTCTCTGCGTTGGTGTTGGAGGGAAGACATATTATGATAATAAACAACCCACCTAACTCTTAGAGGCTCAGTGCTCTCCAGTATCTGCTTTGTTGGGTTTCAGCTACACCAAACCTACTTTTCTGACCCCTGGAGAGCCTTTGCATAACCAGCACCGGCCTTGCTGCAGCAGCTGGAAAGAGGAACTGTAATTAGGGCACTGTCACTCTAACTGAACCTGCACAGAGCAGGCAGACAATGAAGTGCCTTGGAACACTTGTGTCATACTTAAACCTCATCTGAGACACTAGATCTTCCCTGCCTTTCTTTCCACTGAAAAATAAGCAGTTTGTGAAAGGACCTTCCTTCTGAATTATCCGTATTACAGTGAGGTGCCAAGTCAAAATGTCACTGAGAAATCTATCTGGGAAATGTGATGTCATACGTATCGCTCACGCCCCTTTGAGCTGCGAGATATTTATACTCCTACAAGGCTCTGGGATGTTCAAGGGACAGAAGAAATACATAAAGCCTCTGGCAACTTGCCTCTGTATGTTTGATTGCAAGCTTGGGCAATTTCCATAATACACATGTTACTGTTCAAGTATTTACTATTTATATTCTGCTTCTTAGACTTATCAAAACATGTCCTGTCCTTTGCAAGGAGAAGGTATTGTCATGAAATAGCTTTTTTTAAGTTTTCCAGAGTCTGTGCTGGGGGAAACAAAGAAGGATAAGGAGGGTTTCTGACTGGTCTCTTCACATAGCAGAAAGGAGTCAGGAGGGGTGAAGAAAAATGCTGTACACCATTGCTCATATCAGGGTGCATTAATGCTGCTCCCTTAGTTGCTGGACAAGTCTTTATTCTGCATTCTTACCTTTTAGTACCTTAAAAAATTTACTCTGTGATACAGTCAAGACCCACCCTGTATCTCATCATTACTCACTTTACTCAGCACAAAATGGTGTTTTTCCACCACATTTACTTGTTTTTCATGTTCCCACCCCTGAACCTGCCCACATGCCATCAATACCACACATGCTTGTTGCTTCTTTGTCCTGTCATTAACACTTCATAATTCTTATAAACACACTCTTACCCGCTTACTGCTTCCACCTGGGCCACAGCCATTACCTGATGAGTCAAGTCCCACTGGGCCCTGCACGTGTCAAAGAAACATGAAGCCCAAGTTAAAAGTGTCTTCTCCCTCTCTCCACTTGTGTTTTGCACACTGAAACACACAATTTAGTTTTAAAATTGCTGACAACCAGTGACTGTCTTTACTACTTTTTGCATCTCGGAGTTTAACAAATATCACGGATGAAAACCCTGCAGGAAATTCAGATGCAGTTGGCCTGTGTCTTTATGAACTCCAAGGACTGCCATATGAGCAGTCACTCTAGTCGCTACATGGGTTTGGGAGCATTTGATTTCTGAGGAGCGATTATGCCTGAAACAGATTGTGCCTCAAGAAAAACAATCTGCATGAAAATGCACTTAATTATAAACTGCCATGGCAGAAACGGAACCTGACAGCCCAGCTGCCCCATAGGACTTTTCCATACATCACTGAGCAGAAGAAATGGTGCTAACCGAGCTCATAAAATCCACTGACAGGCAGCAAAATAGACTCTGATTTTCAGAAACAGTCGATGCCCAAGTAGCTTTCATAGAGGAGAGGGTAAGTACTGGGCATGTAGAGTATCTGAGAGGAGACTTCGGTAGAGTCAACATCTGCAGTCGTTTACAATCATCCAGAATCACACGTCTGACGCATGTGGAGGTGTATATGTTGATAATTCTTCCGGTAGAGAATGGGATTCTATTAAATAAAGCTATACATCTTCTACCATGTGTTAGGGGTTTACACCTTTCTTTGTTAATTCCTTTATACCAGGATCGAAGCAGCTAGGTATTGAATTCCTTGTCCTTTCTTCAAGGAATATGATGCCAGATATTGTGAATACCTGGCACCACATCATGCACAGCCAGTGGTAGATTAAGGGAGGCATTTCCTTTTACTACTTGGTCTGCGATGTGAAAAATTGCACATCATAAGGCAACTGCACTTAACAAGGTAGTGCAGCACCACCTAGAAGTACAGCAAACAGATACCATTAAAGGATTCTGATCACCAAGTTCCGTAAATTTCCAGATCAAAACTCCTCACAACTGTGGTAATAAGGATGGAGAGTCTGCAAGATTGATCACAGAGAATAAAAGAAAGAAAATAGAGCTAAAATTTTATTATTGCTACCAAAGGAAAAAAAGTGGCAAGAAATAAGTAAGATGGGAATAATGTAAAAGCCACCGGCATGATAAATACTGTGGGTGCAGAGGGACAAAAGCAATCGGGAGAGACTTTTATTTGGAAAGAAATCAATTAACAAAATAAATAGATGCTTGTATTAAAGAGCAAGATACTGAAGTAGATATGGGTCTGCTAGTGGAACTTCTGATTCTTGCAAATTAGAACAGATCTAAACCCTGGAAAAATGGCAGCAGATAGTACATACAATAGGCATCTGTGAGGAAGACATCAATATAAGGACAGCCATTTGTAGAATAAGAATACAAGTACTAAACTAAAGCAATGGGACACATAAGACAATACAAGACACACAAGACAAATGGATTGAGGGTAGTCCAGTGAGTACATTAGCAATGGAAGGAGTGGAGCCTCACCACATGGAACAATACAGCATCATGTCAATATCTTTTATATCCCAGAACCCAAGCACTCCAGGAAGTAAAACCAGAAGATCCCGTAGACTGATTGCAAAGACAGGGAAAATTCTAGAGAACAGGAAAAGATCTGTGGTGTGATTATAGCATTTTCTAAGGGACTCAGTGCACAGACATTACCAAAGGATGCCAGCCATTCTCTTGGTACATGAGCATTCAAACCAGCCTGATCTCAGCTAGACTATGGATCAGTCATAATAAAAATCAAAATTATTTCGGAGACACATAAGCAAGACCTGAGGATCACAGCTAAAGAGCCAAAGGGAAAATGGAGGCTGCCAAAAAAAAACAACTCAGGAAACGAGGCATGTTGTAGTTCGTCATTTATACTAGTTGACATGCAGAATTATTAACTACTGTGGGATGCCAGGGAGGATGACACCAGAAATATTCTCAGTGTCAGAATGGTGTCTGTCCATAAACACATTTTTCAAAGCAATGGATATCTATGGGACAAGTTTGAGTTAGAAATAGTGCAATCTGAATCTGCCGAAATGGCTGGATCCATTTGATCTGCTAATGTCAATGGAAAAGAAGCTGTCAGGACCACAAAAGTAAGGAAGCACTACAGCATGAGAAACCAGCGGTAAGCAAATCTGCAATGGTTTAAAGCTGCTGTAGACAGCAATGTTAATAAAGTTAGTAAACGTTATCAAGATCTAGGAACACCCAGTCTTGTGAGCGTGCTCTGTTGGGTGTCCGTGTTCCACTGGTGTACACTCTTAAGGGGCTGGTGTTACTGGATGTGTATGACAAGGAGGATAAGGGCCTGTGTTGCTATGCGATCAAACCAACAGTTATGTCTCCTGGATTTCCCAAATAGAAAGATTATAACTGATGACCTTTTTATTGTTGGAGAAAGTAAAGTCTGGAAGAGAATATTTGCCTATAAAAATGCCGTGCAGGAGATCCTGAAAAGATTCCAGAAACACTTTAAGGCAGGATAAACATGAGAGTTTTTAAAACTTCAAGGTCCTACTGAACTTTTCAGTCTCTATTACTAAAGTCAACAGTATCAGGGAACATCTTTGAACACTGGGACATATTTTTCTATGTTGTTAAAGTGACAGACTGTGTCTGCCATGGTTTTGTCCCATGCAGCCTGGCACTCTATTAAATAACTTACAGACAGTGTTTGGAAGTTAGCACTGGCCAGGACTATCCCCAGTAGACAGTTTGGATGTGGCCACCATATTTCAAGTCTAGGAGAGTTCACTGCTACAGGCGCGGATTGTTCTGTGGCTACTGGTCTCCACACCAGGAACTTTTTCTGGACATGTTACACTGCCATAGGTATAACTTCAAAACTCCCCAGGCAATCCAACAAAGATAGAGTGTTACAGACACTAAAACCCCTTCATAGCTGCCCTTCTCTCCACTGCCAAGTGAGGAATGTATATTGCATACAAGATGGCAACCTGTTGATAGGGAATAAGCAATCATTCCATCAGACCTTGGAAGCAACCTGAGATGGAGACGTACCTCATCCGGAGGAGTAAAGGTACTTCTCTGACTAGTCAGAGACTTTTAACATGGGTAAGGCTCAGTTTTAAGATAGTTTATAGAAAATAAATGTGTGAAAGGGCATGCTGCAGAGCTGAGAAAGTTTGAGCATAGCAGTAAAGACCTCACAACCCGATAATAAAATGCAACAGTTAGGCTAGCTAAATGTGTGAGCTGCTGCCTCAAGGCAGAGGATGAAGAAAAGCTTAAGAAGAGTGGTAGAGAGTAGAAAGCATGTTGTGAAATGCAACAAAAAGTCGAGATGTTAGGAAGACCTAGAAGAACATGCAAGTCCATGAGTAAACCTGATACAGGGGAAATGGGACAGAGGAAACAGGTATTTGAAATAAAAAACTAATAATAAAAAACCCAGAGCCAACAGGTTGCCATGCAACAGAATGAGATTGCAAAAAGGTTAAATCAAGTTCATAATCAAGATACTGAAAACACAAAGTAGGGGAACCAGTTTGAAAATCAACTGATTTGAAAGTATATGACTTCAAAACTTAGTGGGGTAATGATTAAAAGCACATCTGTAGGTCCAGGAACATATTAATATCCACTTGTCTTAGTGGGAGTTGATCCTATAAACACACTTAAACTAAAATTGTTCAAAATAGTGGTTTAACAATTCTCGTGTGACTTGGAAGGAGGAGCATAGCTTTCAGGAAGGAATTCTTTGGAGGTTTACCGAGGAGTCAGTCTCTGTGTACATGGCTACATGCAGTTACAAGATCTCGGTAGAAATAAAAAAACGTCCATTTTGTGTTGCTAACATCTCATGATGTTATCAAGCACTGAGGACATGAGAAATGTCTCTTGGTCTTTGACCTACACACTTCTTTCTCTTTTGTGGAGACCCACACTTCTCCTTTAAGCAGTCTTGGTCCAAGCAAATTGGAAAAAAGTAACAACAGGAACTGATCACTTGTAAGGCACTGCTCATACTGGTCTTCAACCTGTTTCAGATGACTTAGCATTTTCTATTTATTTCAGAAAAAAGGAAAAGCGGTAGGTAGGGAAGTAGCAAGGAAAAGAGAAAATGTAAGGAAGGTGGATCATGATACAGATCTCTCATGTCAGTATAAAGTCAGTTCATGATGGAGAGATAGGGGAGATTTCATGGCTTAGAAGTAAGCTGGGGATCCTTCTCTGATAAAATGTCTGACAAAAAAAGAAACATTAGTGTGAAGGGAATACAAATGAAAGGGCAAACCAATATTTGCTTTCTGTCCTGGGATTTTTGAATCATGTCAAGCTTCAGCTAAGATCCTGAACACACTTTGGAAGAAGGCAAAATCATGTCCTAACTTCTCAATCTTGCAAGATGTGCATGGCAGACCATACCTAAACTGTTTCCTGCTCTGTGGCACCACCTCCTGGCACAGAATGACAGCGCAAATCTGAAAAGAAGAGCAAACTTTCTGTGCAGTTCTTTTGTTTGATCTAAGCTATTGTTAGAACTGCTTGTATGAGGGAAGTAGAGGATGATAACATATTTTGATGCAGAGGTCTAAATACATGTAGTTGCAAGTAATTGCATCATTAGTACTACAGAATTAAATCACAAGTAAAAATAATGGTGTATTAACACACTTACATCTGATTGTATCAGTAATCAAGTTAACTTTGGTAACATGTGTGTTCCATGCCCAGCCATCCAAGGCTTCCTGAGTCTTTCAAACTTATTGTATAAACACAAAGAAAGCAGGGAACTGCTCAAGGGAAGAAATCACAAAATTCTCTTTTGTGTCATGCAGCACCAGGAGGTCTTGAAATAAGAACTTGTCTGCACAGGCTGCTCCACCACTTCTGAAACCAGCAGAAAGCCACACTGCCGCAGTGCAGGAAACATTTCAGTTTTAATACACCTGAATCCCCACTGGATGTTCAAGGTGAACCACACTAACAAACATGGCTCACTATAAGCCATTAGGCAGGAGAAGACTATTTAGAATGGAAGCCTGGAGGCATTTTTCAGAGACAGTCCTTGATCTCTGCCCATTTCCCTTCTCCCCAGAGAGGAGTTTTGCTTTCCTTCCATGTTTAGATACAATCAGTAAGGTGGGCACATGGCTACAAATAAAAAAGCTGTTTGTTTTTTTTTTGCCTCCTGTTGCTTTTTACTATGTCTTCACCTTTAGTCTGTAAACTGATGAAAAAAGCATTTATGCTTCCAGCAGGCTGCAATGTCTATTTTCTAAGCACAGACTGATCAGCTACAGCCTTACCCTCATTTCCATGTTCAAAAATGTGTCACAGTAGACGAGCTAACAGTTTTGGGTGGAAAAGCTACCTGAATATATTTAGTACACCCTTATTAAAGATTGAAATTCAAGTTGGAAAAAACTCTTATCAGAAAAGCAGAAAACTCTTCTCAGCAAAGTGGAGAGAATTCATGTAGGAATAAATTAGAACAGTAAACTCAGTCAATGGTCGGAGGACAGAATTATATTTTCTTTAAATAAGACATTCCTGCATTAAGGAAGTCTCATCAAAGAGGTAATTGTAAATAAAATTTGCCACTGAACTTTCTAGAAGCTGGTTTTAAAAAAATTTCTTAAATGAGCACAAATAAAAGGAGGGAAAAAAGTTGCCAAACCTGTCACCTTCCAGGTGCAGAGTTACGGGTCTGCAACAAGAGAACAGAGACTTACAAAACTGTTACTTGACATGTTTATTCCATATATTTGAGAAAAGGAAAGATATTCACCAACACAGTGGAAGGGGAAGTGCTGTGGGGAAAAAAAAAAAAAAGAAAAAAAAAGAGCTGATATTTAGCTAGATCTGTATTTTCATCTTGCTACAAGATAGAAAATCTGAGAACGTTACCTTTCTTGCTGCTGTGTTTACCTTGACCACAGGAAAGTTAGGATCAATTCTTATGCTGTCCCTCCCATGACTGTGGTTTTGTAGAAATCTTTAAAATCATCTCTACCTGGTCTGTAAGAGGAAAATAATAGTTCTTCCTAATTGTGTAACTGCAAAAAGTATTGGGAGTTGCTGCCAATACCTTCAGTACACAGCTGTCAGGATTGTTTGAGAGATCTATATCTGACTGTCATCACAGGATGAACTTTGCTTGTAGTTTCAGTGATCTTGTAGCATAAGAACAGCACTGTTTTATAGTCAAGTGTTTCTTGTTTAATAAATAATAAGAAAACCACCGTTAAGAATGTTGTAGAGGCAGCATATGGAACTCTTGTTGCTGTTATCAGAATCTAATTACGTGAGGGGAAGGATGTGAAGCTGAACTAACCTTCTGATTTCAGAACATCTCAGAAATTCAGTTTTCAAGATACTAAGGAGTCTGAAATCCGGACAGTAACTTGGATCAATGTTTCTGTGTTTTTAATAAGATCAGCTTGATGATGATCTGCTTCTTGCAAGACCTCAGATAAACTTGTCAATGAACAAAACAGATTTTAGAGCACTGAGATGTCAGCCATGTAATTCGGCAGGTATTTATATCTGCTGTCTTAGTAACGGGAAAGCTGCCATTGTCTTTGAGAGGATAAAATTAGGTGCTAACCCTACATTTTCACTGAAAATTCCTGCAATAGCACATGCCAATTCTCTTTAATATAGAGTAGCAACAGCACTATAGGAGAAAAAGAGAGGATATGATCGAGACATGATTTTGACAAAAGCGTTTAGTAATAGATACCACCAATGCCAAGAATATGGAGCTCTAGGAGTCTGAGCATTTTTCCAATTATGGCAGGAAGGGACTGAACCATTGTGGGTCTCAGCGAAAGCAACTGCGTCAAGCAGTACCACCAGTTCTCAAAAGCATTTAAGAATTCAGTAACATTATTTATTTCCCTTCTGTAGTGCAAACCCACCCTCTTTCTCAGAGGTGACTGAGTTTTTAAGCACATTTTCTCTTCTTTCAGGCTAAAGGAAAATTTCTCATGCTTTGTTTACTATTTCCTTCCTACTATCTTCTTATTCCATCTGTACCTCATTTATTTCTTTTATTCTATGAAGAAATAATGTTACACAAGTGTAAGAAGATTTCTGGACTTAATTCAAGCAGTGTGTTCACATCATGTGCACTGACATACTGCTTTCATGTTTAAGCACTTTGCTCAGGATATTTCCATAGATTCTGAAAAAGCTTGGTTCTTCTTCACTTCAGCTTAAAAGCAAGGCACTCAGTGACATAAATAACACCCTGAAGGAGAAGGTCACCCCAAACAAATAGATACCTCCCTAAAATAGTAGTAATAATAATGACCTAGTTGTAACAGCTTTCTGAGGCCGATCTCAAGTAGACAGAAACATATTTAGTTAGAAGTTCAGTCTTCTCTCCAGGTTCCCAATGCACCCTAAGATTCCATTTTTTATTGTAAATAGTGTAAGAGAGATTGAAGCAGGAGATGTGGTGAAACATGTGTCAGAACAGCTGGATTTTCTTACTTTCCAAAAGAAGGTGGCTGCATTCAACCTGCTTTTTGGGAACAGACCCAGCTCCTGCTGTCCCCAAAGCTGTGTCCAGGTCTTACCTGGGAAAGGGGTGGAAGCTGTGCCAGGAGCAAACTAGAAATTACCCAGTTCAAATCAGACTTTCAGCTGTGTGCCACTTTTAGTTTAATAGTGCAAGTATAACAGAAGTTTCCAGAAGCACCTAAACCAGGCCAATATGCTGCTTTCAAGCATGTGAAAACTGGAATTACATCATGTATTTTATAATTTCACCAAATTGAAAATAGGATTTTTATCCCACATAGCAGTGGAGATGATTCTCTTCATAAGAAGGACAAGGATTGAGACAAGGACTGCAGATATTTGTTGGTGAATGCAAAGGAGACTGTAGCACATGGTGACTAGTTAGGGTTGTGACTAGGCACAGTAGATCAGTTATAGGACCTTTTTACATCCCTAATTGCACACTGGAATCACTGGGAAGGTAGATCTTGTGACCTTGGTTTCATCTCTGCTTATCTCTCCCAACACTCATATGCAGAACAGCTTAAACAACAGAGATTTGCAGCTACCTACGTCCCAGAGACACTTCCACCCATGCAATGATCATGTTCCTAGCCAGCATGGTGGCATTTGGACAAGAAGTCTGCTCTACTTCCCCACATCCAGACTGGAAGGCTCAGGCAGGCTCAAACACCAGATGTCACTTGTTCTTGTGGAGCACTGATCCCACTTTACCAGCTGAAGTATGGATGGGCAGATCGATCAGGAAAAAAAGTAAGGAAAGGAAGTCTGGATAGGGAGAAGAGATAAGAATCAGTATGAGACTGGAGAGGAATAAAAGTCACACCCAGGGCTGGGCAAAAACATGAGTTCTTCCACTTAGCTTTAAAATGGAATAATAAAAGGGGAGGAGGAGGGGCAGGCACTGATCTCTTCTCTTTGTTGACCAATGACAGAATCCAAGGGAATGGCAGGAAGATGTGCCAGGGGAGGTTCAGGTTGAACATTAGGAAAAGGTTCTTCACCCAGAGGATGCTGGACACTGAAACAGACTCCCCAGGGAGGTGTCATGGATGGCTATGCCCTTTTCAGGAAAGACAGGCCAGCCAGGCGTGGTGGTGGAGTTGCTCTCTATGTGAGAGAGCAACTGCAATGTACTAAATTCTGCCCAGGAGCAGATGAGGAACGAGTTGAGAGTGTATGGGTCAGGATCAAGGGACAGGCTGGTAGGGGTGATACTGTTGTAGGTGTCTATTACAGGCCACCAGATCAGACTGAGGAAGTTGATGAGGCCTTCTATGCGCAGCTGAGAGTGGCCTCACAGTCACAGGCCCTGGTTGTTGTGGGTGATTTTAACTTCCCTGATGTTTGCTGGAAGGACCATTCAGCCAGCCAGCCACAGTCCAGGAGGTTCCTCCAGTGCATTGATGATAACTTCCTCATGCAGATGGTGGAGGAGCCGACCAGGAGAGGTGCACTGCTGGATCTCATCCTCACTAACAAAGAGGGTCTGGTTGAAGCAGTAAAGGTTGAGGGCTGCCTGGGTTGCAGTGACCACGAGATGGTGGAGTTCAGCATCTCGTGTGGCAGGAACAGAATAGCAAGTAGAATTGCAACCCTGGACTTTGGCAGGGCTAATTTCGGCCTTTTCAAGCAACTGCTGAGGGAAACCCCATGGGCAAGACTGCTTGAAGGAAAAGGGGCCCAAGAGAGCTGGATTGCATTCAGAGATTGCTTCTTCCATGCTCAGGATCAGAGCATCCCCACACGTAGGAAGTCGAGGAAGGGAGCCAGAAGGCCTGCATGGTTGAATAGGGATCTGTTGGGTATGCTCAAGCAGAAGAGGCGAGTTTACAGGTCATGGAAGCAGGGACTGGCCACTTGGGAGGAATATAAGGCTGCTGTTAGAGGATGCAGGAAGGCAGCTAGGGTAGCCAAGGCCTCCTTAGAATTACAGCTGGCGAGAGGGGTCAAGGACAGCAAGAAGAACTTTTTCAAATACATAGCAGATAAAACTAATACCAGAGGCAATGTAGGCCCACTGATGAATGAGGTGGGTGCCCTGGTGGCAGAAGACACAGAGAAGGCAGAATTGCTGAATGCCGCCTTTGTCTCTGTCTACTCCGCTGGAGGATGTCCTGGGGAACCCTGTACCCCTGAGACCCCGGATGAAGCCAGGTTAATGGAGGAGTTTGCTTTAGTCGATGAGGACTGGGTTAGGGAACAATTAAGTAGTCTGGACGTCCATAAATCCATGGGTCCAGATGGGATGCATCCGCGGGTGCTGAGGGAGCTGGCTGAAGTCATTGCTAGACCGCTCTCCATCATTTTTGCCAAGTCTTGGGAAACGGGAGAGGTGCCCGAGGATTGGAGGAAAGCAAATGTCACTCCAGTCTTTAAAAAGGGCAAGAAGGAGGACCCGGGTAATTATAGACCGGTCAGCCTCACCTCTGTCCCTGGGAAAGTAATGGAACAGCTTATCCTTGGTGCCATCTCAAGGCACATCAGGGATAAGAGGGTCATTAGGGGCAGTCAGCATGGCTTTACCAAGGGTAAGTCATGCTTGACCAACCTCATAGCCTTTTATGAGAATGTAACAAGGTGGATGGATGATGGCAGAGCGGTGGATGTGGTCTACCTTGACTTCAGTAAAGCCTTTGACACAGTCCCTCACAGCATCCTCACAGCTAAATTGAGGAGGTGTGGTCTCGACAATAGAGTAGTGAGGTGGGTTGCAAACTGGCTTAAAGAGAGAAGCCAGAGAGTGGTGGTCAATGGTGCGAAGTCCAGTTGGAGGCCAGTATCTAGTGGAGTGCCTCAGGGGTCAGTACTGGGGCCAATATTATTCAATATATTCATTAATGATTTAGACGAGGGAATTGAGTGTACTATCAGCAAGTTTGCTGATGACACTAAGCTGGGAGGAGTGGCTGACACGCCAGAAGGCTGTGCCGCCATCCAGCGGGACCTGGACAGGCTGGAGAGTTGGGCGGGGGATAATCTGATGGAATTTAACAAGGGAAAGTGTAGAGTCCTGCATCTGGGCAGGAACAATCCCAAGTTCCAGTATAGGTTGGGGCATGACCTATTAGAGAGCAGTGTAGGGGAAAGGGACCTGGGGGTCCTGGTGGACAACAGGATGACCATGAGCCAGCACTGTGCCCTTGTGGCCAGGAAGGCTAATGGCATCCTTGGGTGTATTACAAGGGGGGTGGTCAGTAGATCGAGAGAGGTCCTCCTTCCCCTCTACTCCGCCCTGGTGAGACCCCATCTGGAATATTGTGTTCAGTTCTGGGCCCCTCAGTTCAAGAAGGACAGGGAACTGCTGGAGAGGGTCCAGCGTAGGGCAACAAAGATGATTAAGGGAGTGGAGCATCTCCCTTATGAAGAAAGGCTGAGGGAGCTGGGGCTCTTTAGTTTGGAGAAGAGGAGACTGAGGGGTGACCTTATTAATGTTTATAAATATATAAAGGGTGAGTGCCATGAGGATGGAGTCAGGCTCTTCTCAGTGGCAAACAATGATAGGACAAGGGGCAATGGGATCAAGCTGGAACACAAGAGGTTCCACTTAAATTTGAGAAAGAACTTCTTCTCAGTGAGGGTAACAGAGCACTGGAACAGGCTACCCAGGGAGGTTGTGGAGTCTCCTTCCCTGGAGACATTCAAAGCCCGCCTGGACACATTCCTGTGCGACCTCACCTAGGCGTTCCTGCTCCAGCAGGGGGATTGGACTAGATGATCTTTTGAGGTCCCTTCCAATCCCAAACATACTGTGATACTGTGATACTGTGATACTGTGTCACAGCCCCAAACCTGACAGTGTTCAAGAAGAGACTGGACAACATCCTCAGACACATGGTGTGAACTGTGGGGTTGTCATCTGCAGGGACAGGTGTTGGACTTGGTGATCCTCGTGGGTCCCTTCCAACTCAGGACACTTGATGATGGTTCTATGATTCTGTGTCCAGAATTTAACAAGTCTTCTTTGAGGCATTTAAGTAACATGGTGGCAGATGCTGTGGAGTGGCCTATAAATCGTTGTTTTTTGTTGTGGCTCATGGTACTCACACAGTGTGACACTTTGTATTTGCTAGTTTCAAAGACCTTTAGCAAATACTTGGTATTAAGCAAGCATTTACTCTTCAACCTTTTGAACCCAAACCGACTAGTTTCAGCAGCTTACCTAAGTAGGTGTGTAGTTCAACAGTCTCCATCTCTGTGCTAATATTTGTCTAGCAGATGATCTTCCTAACAATCTCTACCTCTTTGGATGCCTTTATTCAGTTTTCTTTCTACACAGGAATCAATGGATGCTTTGACATCCCATTCCTCTGTTAATAAGTGAAGTCAGTGACTCCGGATGCATTGACATGCGTATGACCCTCTGTGTCTCTGTACAGTTCATCTTCCCACAGTCAGACTGCAAAGCTATTCCTAAAGGCATTTTCATGTAATTCTCATGACTTCCTCTTCTTTGGGAGGTGACATTGCCTCTGTTGTTCTTTTAGCCATGAAGGACCAGATATAACTCAAAAAATTTACAACGTATGGCTCAGTTTTGTAGTACAGTAATTCTGTTCATCCTTGTAATGGAGATGTTTAGCCCACTGAGATGAATGGCATTAGAAGCCATTGCTTTTCATAAATTAGAGAGAAGAAAGGTATGTGAGAAGTTGATCCATGTCTCACACAGGCACTAACCACAGATAAAAAAATGGTGGTGAACTACCAGGCAGTGCCATTCAGGGTGTTTCACATACCAGAATAAATTAATTCTCAGTGACAGCTCTCCCATTTTCCAGTTCGCATCCCAAAGCCTTTTCATAACAACGGCATCACTTGGTTTCTTAAAATAATGTAGATGGGAAAGACGATGACATCAGATGAGTGCAGATTACCCTACTATGTTACCACAGACACTCAATAGTGAATTTTCTTTATGCACGTCTGCTAGATTTCAGCTCTCCCGTGTGCATCTATACATTTCATCATGACTGAAAACACACCAAGTAAACACCCAGGCACATTAACTGACTACCTTTGAAGAAACCCAAGCAGGCATAGGAATAAAAAGAAACATTAGCGGGAGGTTCTGTAGAAAGGAACATGCAGATACAACTGAAAGCTCCTAATGTGTCCGAAAATACCTTCCTCTTGGCCTGAGTGTAGAAGAAATTAGGCAACACATATGAAAGCTGTGCAGTTTGACAGCATGGAACCCCGAGAAGTCTATATTAGGAAAATTCTTTAGCCTAAAATACCTTAAGCTGCTCACATGCTGGGCAATTGACATCATAGGTACTCTGGGATGAGTTAGAGATCAGTTTTACTGCACAGCTGATCAATTAGACAAGGCATGAAACAGACCTCGGGAACAGAAGACGTTTTTGGCTCTGAGTGATTTAAGAGAGAACATATGATTGGTACAAGTAGGGGCATATCTAGAATGGAAGGAATGAGGCAATCAAATTTCTCCTGAAACAAAAAGCTCTTTGGAAATGTAGAGGACAACTGGAGAAAATGTGAGCAGGTATTTGTTCTGTCTACGTGAATAATAGAGTCCTGTTAAATGGACCACGATCGTAATGTGATTCACCTGTCAGGTGCTCTTGATCACAAAACTATTGTTTTTCTTCAGAGGGGAAAAAGAGGAAAAGTAAATGTTGAGATGAGAATGTCTCCAGGACCCAGAGGTAGAAAAAGATAGTCCAGACACTTCAAACAACAATAACTTTGTTTTAAGAGACAGAACAAGATAAGCTTGGAAAGGGCAGCATGTCTAAAAAGCCTCCTCCAGGATATCTTGGCAAGGGTCTGACCCCAGCCCTTTCCTCAGACTGACAGTGGTTCAGGAGGAAGTGTATATTTAAATAGAAGAGCAATATTTAAGTGTAATAATTTGATGCTACTTATTCTTTCTGTTATGCTTCACTCACACTTGTTTATCCAGAATCATATGAGTCCAACTTCTGCAGGAGGTCCATCTGCTGGCATAGAGGATATACAAATTCCAGGATTCCCTGGATACCCTCTGGATACCCTAGATAAAAGTACACTGCTCCAATGTTGGGTAGTGATGTGCCTTCTCAGGAGTTGTTCAGCAAAGCTACTCCGTTCTGCACCTCCAGCCTAAGCTGTTTTGGCTCTGGTTGATACCCTAATCTTGCTGTTCACTTTGTCACTTCTGCATGCTGCTTCAAACAATCAACATGTGTTTCAGCTTTGTTTGCCTCTTCAAATCTAACTCCATTACTTGATGCCCGAAAATTGTCTCTACTACAACATCTCAAATTTTCTCATCACTTAGATGTTACCTTTGCTCCCTCTTAGCTCTACTTGTCACCTGCTTGTCCCCTCAAAGCTGCCTCTTCCTATTATTATCTGAATGAGGACTTATGGTATGTAGGATATCAACAGAGTCTCTGTAAAGGAGTGTAGTCATGACAGCCTCTTTTGTTTCCTTTGTCATATTCAGTTTTCTTACCCTGTTAGTACTACTATTGCTGAGGTCAGGTTCACCCCTCCCTGGGTACTTCTGACATAGCCCTGTCCCCCATTCAGTATGGCATCAAAAGCTGACACATAATTGACACAAATATAATCGTTCGGTTAGTTACTGCTTCAACAGAGGTGCAGGGAAAGAGATCAGGAATCTGCTGGGATTGTCTCTTGTCCTCATATGCAGGAATCTTCTGTGACTACAAGGTTGGTCTTGTTTCTCACAGTAGATGATAGAAGCAGATTGATTATTTTCATAGTTTTCATTTAACTTGGACAAAATTAATCATAAGACTATAAAGAGTGTGGGGAATGAGGCATTTCACGTCAAAAAGTATGTGACAGTTACTAATTCTAAGTTGAATACACAACATAAAGTGAAGTCAAGCAACAGTAATGAGAGTAGGACAAACAGGGCAAACAAAAGCTCTACTGAGTAACTGGGTTAGGCTCAGGATAGACAATAGGAAACTCATTTTCCATTACGGGTGTTTGTATAGAAATCACATGGGAAAGAAGCACATGAAGTCATTTGTTTCATCCCGTGGAAGGGCATGGGACCAGCCATGGGCACTGAAGAAACATCCTTGGTACAAGAAAGCTGTTGACAGAGTACAGAGCTAAACTAAAAGACCACAGTCATCCTACCTGTTAAACCGATTATCACACTTCTTGTCCTAAGGCAGGGGCTGGCAGAGGAGCTTAATTTGTTTATTGTTGTAGGACTCACAACAGTTGAAAAAAAAAATATCAGCAAAGCTGGTGAACATATTGGTCATTTGAAAACCTCTCCAAACAAACAAGTGCAGAAAATCCCAACAGTATGGACCCCAAAGAATTAAATACATTTATAACAAGGTGTCACTTTCTCCCCCCTACATGGGCAGAAACTCCAAGAGCGAATGCTGAAGTCAAATATTTTTCTACCCTTGATGTGTCAGCAGAGCTCTGGCAGGTTCCCTAAGGAAAACAGAGCTTACATTTGTGAACCTTTTGAACATTGAGCCTTTTGGGAGACATTATGAGTTGGACTGTGCTACACACCTAAGGTGTTTCACAGGAAAACATAACACATTTTTGACACGAAAATATTTTCTGAGATTTTCTGGATGAAATTTTGAGCTGTGGAAAAGCAGTAGGCAGTATTATCAAAGCCTCTGAGGAGATCAGGAGGGTTCCAAACAATGATGGCTATTGCAAGGTCCTCATGTCAGATGAGATTTACCTGGGATTGTAATTAGCACAATAAGTTTATAGATAAATCACAGTAAAGTTGAAACTTTAGCTAACATGCCCTCTCCCCTGGGGAAGGATGAACACAGAGATTAAAATGAAATTTTAAAGAGTTAAAATATTGTAGAAAAGTTAGTAGGTTATCTACTAGTATAAGAGTGCTACTCTGCTACTCTGAAAAACATTGAGTGGAATCCTGCTAGAGCATGAGAACATGAAAGAGTTAATCAAAGGCTCTCATGTGCAGATCCTCTGAGAGTAGACACAAAGCCAAACTCATCCAGGGACACCTCTTAGGAGGTATTGGCAGGATGTCCTTAAAACATCTCAGTCATATGTGCTGGGAGTGCCAACAAAAACAGTGTCAATACAGCTGGAAAGGAGAAGGATATAAAAAGTTTCATTCATTTCCAAGACAGCGGTGTTGGCTGCAACAGACCAGAAACCATTTTTTTGCCATTGCTGAAACACCTTATTGCGAATACAGATATCATCTGGGGGATATTTTTTCCCAGCTACAGATCTGTCATTTGAAAACTGAAAACCTGGGAGAGATTTGGATTGCAGACACTCTCTAACATTGGAATCCCTAGCCTATTCATGCCAGTGATGGCTCCATGATACGTCACACTCTGTGTGTATGGTCTTTGCTCTATCTCTCTGTTGCTTTCAGGCTAACCTTTTACTATCCATCAAACAGATGCCGGCACAACAATTCCTGAGGTTTGCAGTGGCCCTCTTCAGTTCACTGCTGTAGCTATAGGGTCAGACATGTTCACATTACCTAAATACAAAAAGTCACCATACCATATCCAAATAAAGGTCTATATATCCCAACAGTTTCTCATGGCAATGACTGGTAATAGATCCTAAGAGCAGAATAAAGATTAAGACTAATTTAAGAGGTATTCTCCAATTTTCTAGTGACTTGCAGAGCAGGGACTACCTGAGGCATGTCTTTGTCTAATAACCTTTGTCTAATTCCCTTTTGAACCTTGGTCAGCTTCAATGCCCACAGGATTCACAGGCTATTCGTGAACTTGTGCAGTTAGTAAGTTATTGATTTTGATCACTTGTTATAGAGAATTTGTCCTGGACACAGCAGTTAGCAGTCAGGTACTGAGTGATGCAGACTATGGCCAGGCCCTTGGGATCTGCATGAATGTTGAATAAGACATCCATTAACAAGGTAAGAACTATTTCTATGAAATCATTAATTGCAATCAAACTTTTAAGATACTCTTGGGTAGACGGATAATATCACTGAAGCACTTAGAGCAAGACCAGCCACTCGCTATAGCTATATTTTAAGTGCTAAGAGGAACAGTAAGTTAATTATGTTCTGATGCATAACGTGTGCTCCTTAAGATTAGATTAAAAAAAAAAAAATACAAGATAGAATAATACTAGAGATTAAGTATAACCACTGTTCTTCTTTCAAGGATTTTAAGATTTCATAAGGCTTCTTCATAGAGCTAGTCAGCAGCAATGATGGCAGTTTTACTTCAGGCACAGGCAGAAAGCGTTGGCCCAAGTGAAGGCACTTGTAAAGCATGCATGAACAATGAGGATCAATTCTCTATTTTTCAGTACGGTTCAGTAAGAAAAGTATCAGATTTACAGTGGGACTCAGAGACAACTTGGTCAGGGCAGGGAAGACTGGGAAAAATTTGGGGAATTAAATTATCACAATCAGGGAAATTGTGCAATGTTTCCATAAATAAAAGGGGTTCCATTAAAGAGGTATTTGTCTACATTAGCAGTTTGTCCTAAATGAAAAAATACAGATGACCACACTGTTTTAGATCACTGTTTGTGTCAAAATGGTTGACAGCAAATGTTCTGGCAAGGCAGGATGACAGTGCTGAAAATATATGACTGTAAAACTTAGATGGGTAAAGAAAACAGAAACACATTAGAAGGAAAGACTTAACTAGAGAAAACTAGCTTCTCCCCATTTACTTTTCAGCCATTATACCCCCAAATATTCTTTTTTTTTTGTTCTCCAGCCTTTCATTTGTCATTTCTTTACAAATCATGGATATGGTCCATCACCAAATTATGTTTGGACTGAAAACACTGTTCAGTAAATGTATTCTAACCTGTTTCTGCCACAGTTTCAGTCTGTTAGCAATCTGGTCATTTTATTTTCATTTTGTATTTGTGTGTTGCCTGACAAAATCTGGGGAAATGATTTTGAATTCATATCAGTGTCAGTCAAATGTAACTGCTGACATAAGTAGCACAATGTTGACTTTCCTAAACTGTGCAAAGCCCTCAGATGGAAGGATCCTTTTGTGGTGCTATTATCTTCCACAGGCTTTGGAAAAGCTTACTAAAACATACAGAGATGTGTTTGGTTAGTCTTGACAAAGGGCCAAACTCCCACCCAACTGCTCACTAACTCCACTTCAATAGCACAGTGGGATAAGATAGGATGAGAAACCTCATGGGTTGAGATAAAGATAAGGAGATCACTCACCAGTTACTGTCATGGACAAACACTCTTGACTTGGGGAAAATTAATTTCATTTATTGCCAATTCAGATTCAGGTAGTGAGAAACAAAGACAAAAAATAAACCAACACTTTTCCACCCTCACCTTTCCCAGGCCAAAATTCAGTCCTTTAATCCGGATTCCTCTCTCCCAAGGGGCGCAGGAGTGTGATGGGGGTTGCAGTCAGTCTATCCCAGCCCTTCTTGGCCTCTCTTCCCTCCTCACACTTCTCCCTGTTCCAGTACGGGCCCTTCCCTGCAATAAAGTCAATATATGATGGAAACTGCATCCAGATCCGGTGCTGGTGTGAAATAGGTGCTGTCACACAGCTCGGGGAGCCTGGGACTGCCTTTCATCTGCTTACCACCCTGTTTCATTTCCTTCAACATGTTGTGCCTTCAGAAGCTGTCAGTTTTGGAGACGCACCTTTCTAACCTGTCAAGTCACTCACGAGGACTGACAGATGCCTAATAGCCATGCTGTCTGTCTGTCTCCTGGCTCAGGTGTCACTCAGGAGGAAGGAGGAAGGCAGAAAGGCCTCTCTCCAGCTCCTCCTCCCACTGACCAGGGGCATTTCAGAGCAAGCAAAAGATATTTCTTCACTTTTCTCTCAGAATCATAAAATAATAGAATAGTTTGGGTTGGAAGGGACCTTCAAAGGTCATCTAGTCCAATCTTGCTGCCATGAGCAGGGACATCTTCACCCAGCTCAGGTTGCTCAGAGCCCCATTCAGCCTGGCCTGGGATGTCTCCAGGGATGGGGCATCCACCACCTCTCTGGGCAATCTAGGCCAGTGTTTCACCACCCTCAGTGTAAAAAGTTTCTTCTTCACATCCATCCTGAATCTCTCCTCTTCTACTTTAAAACCATTAGCCCTTGTCTTGTCAAAACATTCCCTGCTAAAAGGCTGTCCACATCTTTCTTATAGACCCCTTTTAAGCACTGAAAGGCTGCAACAAGGTCTCCATGGAGCCTTCTCTTCTCCAGGTTGAACAACCCTGATGCTCTCAATCCATCCTCACAGGAGAGGTGTTCCAGCCCTCTGATCATCTTGCTGGCCTCCTCTGGACGTTCTCCAACAGGTCCATGTGTTTCCTGTACTGAGGGCTCCAAAGCTGGGCACAGGACTCCAGGTGGGGTCTCACCAGGGCAGAGCAGAGGGGCAGAATCACCTCCCTCGACCTGCTGGCCACGTTCCTTTTGATGCAGCCCTAGATACACTTTGCCTTCTGGGCTGCAAGTGCGCATTGTCAGCTCATGTCCAATCTTTCATCCACCAGTACCCCAAGTCCTTCTCCACAGGGCTGCTCTCAATCCCTTCATCCCCCAACCCAGGTGCAGAACTTTGCACTTGGCTGTGTTGAAACTCATGAGGTTCATGTGGGCCCATTTCTCTTCCTAGAGGTCCCCTGCTTTCTGTTTTTCTCATGCTTGGGTCAGGTAGGACAGTCGGGGAGAAGAGGTAACCATGCTGCTGATGTGCACCCGTCACCCGTGTGCATGGTGTGCTGGGATGGAATCACAGCCAGCAGAAGGCCTTGAAATAGTAAACAAGCACCTTCTTGGTTTTTTTTGTTGTTGTTGGTGTTTTTGTTGTTGTTGTTGTTTTGTTTTGTTTTGTTTTGTTTTTTGTTTTTTCTGTTGTAAAGCACAAGAGCAGGAGGACATTCAACAAAGCAAAAAAGCATATAAAAACCATTAAACCCAGGTAGGTTCTTTATCTAGAGTGGCAGTAGGAGGTCCCCAGGACATCAACTAAGCCAAGAGTGAAAGGAGATTATACTTTTACGGATACCAAGGACATTCAAAACCAGAGCAGTTCAGGTTAATAACATTTTTCACCAGGAAATCACAGTGTATCTTTCAGGGATGGAGTCACTCTCTAACAAACCGAGATTAGAATGTGAACTGTAATACGGTGGAGGAGAGCAGATAATCCCACACTTGACTGCTAGTTTCTTCCCAGGAATGTAGGACTCCCTATATGCTGGGATAAGGGTATCACCAGTCTAGTCCAGCTCCACAGCCCTGTGTCTGACAGCATTATAGTTTGTTTGTTGAGATACTACATTTTTAGGGAAAAGTTTTGCTTGTTTGCTTTGATTTGCTGCTCGTTACTGTGTGGGAGGCAGTTTAACCACAAACCAGACTGCTTGGGAGTGACTTTCCTGGTAAGAAATTGTCTCTTTTTTTGCTACTGACTAAAGTAGGCTGGTTGTAAACAGAACAGTAAAAAAGAGAGGGAGTTAAATTCTCCCTGTCCTTCACGTACATTACTCAGTGATTTATGTGATCCCAGTCACCAGAGGACACAATTCCCCTTCTCCCTTTCCTGCTTTAAGGTCAGATGTGAAAAATCATCACAGTGGGGAAAACAGCTCAGAACATCGACTGAGAGAGCATGGAATCAGGACATAGTCACATTACAGCACTAATAACAATTTCTGTTTATGATGGTAACTGCGAACCTGATGATAATGACTCTTGTTCATATAGGTTTACATCTGAAGAATTAAGGCCATTAAATGACATTAGGGAGCTGTTCAAAAGAAGCAGGTAGGTTTTGTTGGCAGTAAATAGTAGACCTGTGCAACTCGTAGTTAAAGGATTGTGCCGATGAAAAGAGTTTAAGAGGAGACAGGACAAGGACAATTATGATATCCTTTGGAGGCTTAGACTCCCTGAAATAGTCAAAGGCTAGGACAGTGCTCAGGGAAGTTTATATATGCTTGCCCTGTTTTGTTTTGTTTTTTTTTTTCATTGGGCATCTGCTTTCACACTGTTTGACACAGATGTCAGTAGATATGAGATTAAACTGACCCTTGGGAGGAATGACTGTATATGCCTTTATGAGAACAGCTGTTACTCCATGGTACTCTAAGTATGACTGCAAACTAATCTCACTGGAAATATTTAGATAAGACAAACTTTTGATAATCTATAGTTTTGGAGAAAAAACTAAGGGCCTCCAGTATGGTTTCTTGCCTAGACCTTTACCCAGAAATTTCTATTGGAGTGGGAAGGAGGACTCAAAGACATAAACATCTTCTTGTTTTGAGGTCATTCTAATCCATTACCACAGTAATTTTGTGGTTTTCTTCAAAGTTTTATCATCTGTTAGTTCAAAAAAAGTTGTTTGGTTTTCCTTGAGTGAGGTTGCTCCTTTCAGTCTTTCAAAGGTCTGTCCCAACCACATTCACCAGTGCAAAGTAGTTCTGAACCAGCTCTGACTCCATTGGTCATCCTCCATGAACACTGGCTAAGGCAGCAGCTGAAAATTCCTCACCTACCAAAGTTAAGGCTGTGAGAGCCAGTAAAAAGATGATGATCAGTCATAGAAAGATCTCTGCATTGATTATACTCTTCAAGGGTTGGCGCCTTGACATCTTCTCAAATCTAATATTTAAATTCCATTTTAAAACCTAGAGAAGGAAGGAAACAAAATATTTTTGCTAGTAGCTGTAGGCTTTGACTTTGGAGTGTGTCAGAAAGCTCGGGCAAGGCACAGGGGAACGTTAGCTATTTCACTCATCTCCACAAGCTAATGTCCATTAGTACAAGTGCTTCAGGAGTGGGTGGGAGGTTGAAAGGTGATATCCCCAAAGAGTCAATGTACTGTGTTTCTTCCACAGCAGCCTGGCAAGTTACAGTCTAATAACAGCTCCTGGTCAGCTTTTTTCTCTCCTGTCATCTTCATGCTTACTTTCCTGTGGTTTCACTTGAAAGGAATATACGACATAAATCTATACAGATGCCAAGCATGCTCCCAACTGCTGAGCTGAGTATTTTTGATTCAGAATAGCACAGAATAACTGCACAGAACAGGTTTGGAATAGCCTTGGAAGGGGAGGGGAGGAAAAAAAGCCAAACTTTATAGTATTCCTATTGAAAAGCCTGTAGATGCAAGGACAACAGCGACAAGACCTGACTTGTCTTTGACACCATCATCAAATTATATTCAGTAGATATCAAAGAGTGATACAACTTTTCTCAAGGGAACTGTCAACCCAGGCCGGATTCTGGGAGAATCCAAGCATCTTCAGCAATGGATTATGAGGCTTATGAACCTCTTGTAGGAACACGTCTGCTCCCTCATTTTTTTCTTGGAAAGTGAATGCGTTTGCAAAGCTCTCCTGTTGGAAACTAACCATTCATCCTTTTTATTATGATTGTGAGACTGAGGCTCTGTTGTTTGAGCTACCATACAAATAGTACTTTAATTTTGCATGTTATAGCAGCACTTGGGATAGTAGCCTGTTTCTTCACTGTTTGAAATGTTTTAATTCATTTCATAACAGCTTTTGCCTTCTGGAGGTCTCCTGAGCAGTCCCAGCACATTGCTCATGACACCTAACGTATAGCTCAATGCAGGCCAACGCTGGGATGCAGATCTAAGTTACTTGCCAACATCTGAGAAAGTGAAACATTATATTAGCAATACATTTTCTATACAGCCCTTCTTATGTAATTTCCTGTGTCTCAGATTTTTCTTCAAATTTTTAGGGGGAAAATAAACTGATAAACGATTTGTAGTCTAGATATAAAAAGCTACATTTGATGCCATTGGTTTAACACTCAAGAACAGTCACATGCAAAAAATGCACACTAAATGAACATCGAGACTACAAATTCAAATGTGCACACGCACACACGCAAGTGATCTATTTTCTGAACATCTCTATTCAGAGGTAGAGGACTGAGATTAAAATCTGGCATATATATTCCGGACATCCCTTAAGAAGTACTACACCCTTGATTGTCTGAGCACTACCAGTCATACAACTCCTGTGCCTGAAGCACATCTTGTTATTGACTGAAGATACAACAGGACATCCTGGGCATTTTTGCAAAGTAGATCCTCAGTGTCTGAGTTATGCAGACAATGAGGAAAGCACAATAATGAGGATTACATTGAAATTTAATTCTGAAAACTAATATTTCCAGCAAGCTGGAAACCTTTTATTTTTTTTTCAGATCATTCACAGGAACAGTTCTGTTTGCATTGTTGAGGCATTCGGGTAACAGAAAAATTGATGAAAAGAAAAGCATATGGATTAAACCAAATTTGAAAAAGATTCTGGGTCCTCAAGTACCTTTAGTGAATAGATTAAAATATTTCTTTCTTTTTGATTAATGGAAGTGCTTTCATGGACTGTAATGACAGGCAGATGAAATCTCATGAGACATAATACCTCATTTCTGTGAGAAGTTCATGCTGATTTAATTTAATAGAGACTCATATTAGAAAACAAAATCTCTTACAAAGTTTTCTTAGGAACCTCCCCACCCCCCATCCCTGTAATTTCTTTAATGAAGCTTTTCAAATTGCTCTTCTTAGAATTTTTCAGACTGAACTGTCACTCTGTTTCTCAGTGATGAATCACATTTTGATACAGTGGTTGAAGGGAAAGACATCCAAATTGCAAGGGCTATAAATTCACAGATATAATCGGCCACCCACTAGAGTACTACTTTACCCTCCCACTTCCTCCAGACCTGCAGCTCATTAGATGTCTTGGCCAAAAGCTTAGGTCCTTGTAAGTGTTGTCTCTAATTAATGGAGAATGATTTTTTCCAACCACATCTTTTAAGTGAGCCACTCTCTTTTTTGGAGTGTTTCAAGTCTTCTCTTGAAGCCAGGATGTGCTCATTGCTTAAAGCCTTGGGGCACTGTAACTCCTGCAGTATTAACTTGGGCAGAACCTTGAAGTAGGCTGCAGTCTGACTTGGGTATCAGCCTGCGCTGAGGTTGTTTTTCTAATCACCGTATCTTCATTCCTATATTCTCAGTGTTAGCACCCAACTATATTTCTGACAATTCAACTCATTTAACTTTTCATTTTTCTGACAAATATAAGGTATGTAACACTAAAAATAGAGATGGTTTTAAACAATCAGAATTTTGGAAAAGAACCCTGTAGGAAAGACAAGAGGGGCAGTCTGGCTTTCATTCTTCTCAATTAATTATCTTGCAACAGAGGAGGAAAGAGTGACTGTTGAAACTGCATTCAACCACTTTGTCAGCCTTACCTGGCCACAAGCCTTTGCAATTGAAATATGAGCTCACCTACCACTTGCCAGGATCTAAACAATAGGAAATTTTTCTGCTTCTCTAGTTTGCACTTTTTTGTTTTACATCAGCATTAGCCTGAAGAAAACGATAACAAGCCAGCAAACAGGGGAATAATTGTGTACATGTACACAGGCTTGTGCATGCGGGATTTTGGAGACATGCATGTGAGTACGCACGGGACCAAACTTTGCTACTGAAGTTTGCCACAGAACAAACAAGAGAAGGACCACAGGCATCTGACTGGGACAGAGACATGAGTCAGTGTCCTCATCTGTGGTTCTTCATAAAGAGACCTACTCATTGTTTGGCATTGGATGAATCAGTGAGGTCAAACTTTACTCCAGTGTTTTTCCAGTGAGCAAAAGGGAGAAAGAACAGCAAAAGGAGACACTTAAGAAGGTTAAAGGCAGCAGGGAGTGACTTGAAAGGAAAGAATGGCCAGTGTTCCTGTGGAAGGGAGCAGAGTATTCTGTCATCGTTTGCTTTGTACCTGAGAAAATAACCAGTACCTTCTCTCTCCTACTATTGCTATATGGAATGAATACATATTTCTGAGATAACCTTTATCCCAGACTTATTTAAGTCAAGGTTAAATTTTAATAAAAATAATTTATTTTTATCTGGGTGTGTCACACAGCATATGCATGAAGCCATTCCATCTTCAAAGTTATATTAATTTTAAAATGCTGACATATTAAAGCCAGGGTTGAGTATAAAATCTGCCACAAATACCAAAAGACTAAAGCCTGAAAGAGTAAAATATAGGTATTATTTATCTTGCAGTTGCAGCAAGAAACATGATTGGGCTCCAGGCAGCACTGTGTGAGGTAGCACATAAAAAAGGCAATAAAGAGTGATCCCCAAGCAAGGAGCATTCAAGCTGTATTTCAGAGAGAAAGGAAGAGGACACCCAGGAATGAGGTAGATGAAGTATTCCGTGAAGTTTTTGGAACTGAATAAAGAAGCAGCAATCAGCAGTTTCCACACATAGCTCTTCTGGGAAAGATGGTAGCTGGTCTGTCAACACCGACTACTGACCCCACAACAAGCAGATTTTGGATCCAAACCAGCCATCAGACATAAGAAAAAGCCAAACATATGAAGCAAAGTTATAATGAGCTGGAGATGACCAGTTTATTCTGATTTTAATAGGCACATGTGTGAAAGCTGCTGAGTTGGCTGGCAGGGCAGGCATGTGAACCAGAAGCTTGGAAATGAGATGAATGAGGTTGTACTGTGAGCCAGGCTCTGTAGCTGGGGGCTATCCCAGCCCGTATGCTCTGTGGGCTGGCACAGATGGGGCGGTGTGTAACTCACCAGTGAGTTACACATACTGCTAAATGAGCCGTTGAAAGTCCCCGTTTGTCTGGAAGGGCGTTGAAAAAAAACATGAAATCTGCATCAAAAATCCTTGGTAAGGATACAGGTTTGAAGTATTTTATTATAATCTGGATACCAATGGTCCACACACTCTTTCCTTCAGCTTACTTGGCTAACTTTATCCCCAACAGTAGGCAGAGACACAATTCCTGCTAGATAAGACCCGCTGCACTGAAAGAAACAGCAGTGGGAAGGGAAGACAGAGTTCATGAGTGATGTGCCCCACTTTGCACAATGAGCCTGTGTCATGCACACACAATGAGCACTTTGTTCTCAGCGCCTTTCCCAGGCGTGGGTGCACTGTCTAGCATAAGGTTATATATAGACATACAGACACCAGACCGGGAACATCCTCTGATGCTGCAGTTTGACATTCCTTCTCTTGAGCCCAGGGTGGTCCCTGGGATGGTTTTGTCCCATGTTAGGTGGCTCTGGCATAAATCCCAGTGCAGGTGGGTGGTTAGTGCTCCTGGAAGTTGCTCCCAGGAGACTCTGTGGGTGCAGACACTTTGATGTGCAGGTGAAAGGAGTCCAAGAGTCCAGTTTGGGTCAAATCTATTCCAGATCACTTTGGAACCAGAGACTGGTCCTGGAAATATTCAGTTTACTAATACAGATGTAAGACAACACTATTACTCTGGAATCAATTTATTCTGTCATTGTGGTTCTAAGGTCAGCCAAAACAGGTAATCAGAGCCACAAACAAATTATCATATAAAGATCTGTATCAACTACAGATAGAAAATATCCTCATGTCTACTCAGTCCTCCCTAGAGTTTAGATTCACACGTTAACCTTAAGTCTGCCTTTGTATTTTCTTCTCTGCTTCTATATTATCCCCTACCCTGTTACACTTCCACAGAGGAACAATTTAACAAAAAATGTGCTAAGACTGAAGGAGAACAAAAGCTCCCTTGTTTATGTAGGTATGGATTAGTCCTTTCAGAGAGCAGAGAGATGAAAGCTGTTGTAAGTGTTAAGAGGATTTTTCGCGTAATACTTTAGAGATGCGTGTATGTATGCCATGTGAAATGGAATTTAGTGTTAAGAATAAGAAGCCTCAGAAACTGAATTCTTCCATTTATCCATAGATATGCCACTGAATATGTTTCCCATACCGCTTCATCAGTGTGTCCACAGTCCTGAAGGGGGTTAAAAGTCCGTCCATACTTTTCATTCCATTCTCTCTAAAAGAAACAGATAAAACACATTGCACAGCTTTGTTTCCAAAGGATGTTTGCAGAACAGTCTTGTTCTTCTCTAAGTATATCAGTTGATTGAAAGATATTTTCAGAAAATAAAACTAATCTCAAACGTGTTTTTCAGATATTTAATGAAAGCCAGATGGGGGCTGGGAGGGGAAGAAAACTACATTTTTTTGAAAAAAAATTAACTCCTTCAAGGAGAGATTAACATTTATCAGTGGGCTCCCAGATGGGCAAGTTGTGAAGTTGCATGGGTTATTTGACATTTGGACTCAGTGCTGAGCCTTTCTTCCTGTTTTCCGTTGTACTGAAGATCTCTGGTCCCTATTTGGTACTCTATGGAGCTTTTAAGAGAGGTTGAAGTCCTGGAGACCTCTCTCATAGCAGTCTGTAAGTTCCATGTTCCAGCTTCAGTATCAGGTCTTAACAGCTTGTTTTACAACAGAAAAATCACCAATGCTGTTCATGGGACAAGCCTGAAATCTAGCCTTTGACACACCATTTCTAGGGACTCAGGAAGGACCCAGACTAGATACTATAGTCTAAGATTTAAGAGATTAAAAATGCTCAGGGGACAGAGTGTAGTGTTCAAAGCCAAAGCTCCTAGCAAGCCTTGCAAAGACATCCTCAGGTAGAACGACTCAGGGTACACTGCCTGGGTTTATCCCCAATGCCAATTCTGCATATCCTTTATATCATGCATGGGGTTTCATTGTTAATGTAACTCTTTCATCATTTGCCCAGGTCCTCTGGTATCTGACAGGGAATTACTTGGGAGAACTGGGAGCCCAATTGCCAAGGAAAAAGCGTGTTCCATCAGGACACGTGCTGGTGTCTGATTCAGAAGACCTATCTGCTGCCTCTCACTCCCCTGAGACCTCTACTCTGTGCGCACCAGCCAGGCCCATGTCCTCACACAGCATCTGGGCTCCTGGATTACAATGACAGTTAAGCAACTGCTGATTCAGATTTCCATCCCTTTCTACTGTTCACCCAGGAACCCAGTTTAGTCATTCTGGGACAAGTTCTTGAAGCCCCATTGCTCCATCTTGGGTTGAAATTGGCCAGGACAGCAGGAATACAGTACATGTGTCAGGGCATGCTAAAGCATGGACCTGTCCTACAGCCCAACATGTTCCATGCCACCTAATGTGTCAGTGCTTCAGGGTGACTCAGGGAGCTGAAGGCAATGCTGCGGGCATGCAGGCTGATTCAATCTCTGTGCCTCAGTGTCTCATCCATAACAACTTAGGGATTTTTCTTCCTTACAATGTAGTGATTCAAGTTCCTGCATAAGAAACCTGGGTTAATGGGAGCCCTATAAATACTGTAACGAGATCACCTGCTTGTTAAGTCTCACACTCTAATGTGCTTGCTGCTGAGAAGGGAAGTTGCTACAGCCCAGAAAATGTCAGTTCTATCAGTGCAACCTGATAATACCCCTTCCTTTTATTCAGCTGCTAGCAACATATTTCACCGGCACAAAAATACTGGGATACTATTGTGCAGAAAAGAAACATATATAAGGTTGTCTGCAGCAGGTGAGGTAGTTACTACACAAGAAAAGAGACTTCACAAAGAGATCCCTTGGAGACGGGAGATGCCCGATAGGCCTTTCTTATCTGCCCTTTGCAGGAGACCAAGATAGGTTCTGATCAAGACAAAGTCATGCCGTAAATGACTTCTACCCCATCTCTGAATACTTCCTGCCACCCACACTCAGCAGTCCACATGCTTTCTCCTCAGTAATGGAAAAGAAATTTTCTCCAGTTTCTTATGGCAACATTTGAAATAATTGAAAAAGCTAAAAAGACATTTTTATCATTTTATTCCTTGCAGGTTGGGACCCTGATGTAAATTAGGCTAACCTACAAACCTCCAGCTATTTTGATTTATGTGGAAAATCTTCTCCCAGCTTACTGCACCATATATCATAATAACACACGACTTTGATAACTGCATTCAAACAGCAGGTGACTGCAACAGCACAGGAAGGATGTGGCGTATTTGCAACAGTAATGAATAATGTGTGGGATTTTACTCAATACAGCGGTTGGAAACTCAGCTTTGCTCTTTTTTTTATACACCACATTCATCTTGGGTGTAAACTCATCAAAACAACTTAATAGGCCCAAACCTTACTGCCCTGTGATTATGCACCTGTTGAAATCAGCTGAATTGTCTTCCCTTGTTTTAAATGCTTCTTTTTCAAAATGAGTACGTGGGGAATATTAGTGGTCTCTGATACATGTGATGGGGATTTCTTTTACGAAAAAAGACATGATTCTGCAAATGATTATTTAAAGAGACAATTCCAGGTCAAAAACTTAAGATACACTTGTCTGAATTAATAGCATGATCCTATAACATCACAGTTTAAAGTTTTCTATTAAACTATTCTTTTTCAATGGATTTTCAAGACAAGAAAATATTTCACAAAGATTTCAGCCAAAAATGCTTTTGCACTGGAATAAAGTTTCCATTGTCCTTGAGAGCAAGGAGGGAGGAGAGGATATCATCTAACCAGTCCAGCAATTTGGTTACATTTAGTCTTGGTTTGGTAAAGAAAAAATGTCCTGTTACCCTTCCTCAGTTAACAAATGTCTTTTCCATTAATAGCACAATGCAAGACTTCGTCAAATCTGTTCAAGTACCATCAAAACTTTTTTGTTGTTTCTTCTGTACATAATATTGCATAAGAAAAAAAAAAAAATGACAGGATTTTCTGTATATGAGAAGTAACAGAAACCTTTTCATCAGGAAAAGCAAAAGTCTTTTGAATAGACCCTTCATTCCTTTCCAGTAGTTCATTCATTCATTCCTCCTATTTTTGTAATTTTATACTGTCAGTCCTTATAATCTTTCAGCTTGCAAGAATAAAGGCATGAACATCAATTTTGTGGATAAGCTTTTGAAATTGTATTTGACTAGCTTCTTCCTGTATATCTAAAGCTAGTTTTCCTCATGCAAGCTTTAATTTGCAATTTTAGATATGCCACTGTGTTTATTCATACAGATCTGAACATTCCATCTATAGATGGAATTTTGAATGAATTATACTGAACTTGCAAATGAAACAAAGTTTATTCCTGAAGTTACAATGCAATTAGTCATTAATTCACCAAGGTGCTTAAACACCATTTAGTTCCTTTGAAGTCAGTTAGACTCAGTTTAAAGTTATGCCTGCCTTTAAAAGTTTCTCATTGAACAAAGTGTTATTGATTTTAAAAGTTAGAACCAGAAATTAAGTGTAAACTAAAAGGTCGCTACACGCAAATTTTTTCCATGTCATTGCTGAGTATTGTCTGTAGATCAAACGCTGTACTCCTGATGGTTTGCTGGGCTGTTTGAAGGCTAGCTGTTGTTCTTTTATCTCTTTCTCCATTTCCTCTGGGAAATGATTTGCAAGTTATTTGACAGAATCCTTCCAGGAAATAAAATTATAGTCTAGGCAGCCTGAAATACGGAAATGAAAAAAACTCACATTGCCGTAGATGTCATAAAAGTTAAGGCGCAACTGCTGTAAACATCGACTTCAGAGCCTTCTTGCAGATGGAAAAGGCCACACACGTGCTCCTTCCCTTTTTAGGAATATCCTGTGATACGTGGCAAACCAAAGGTTTCAGACAACCCAAACTAAACAAAACACTGGAACTGGGTCTCTGTGTTTGTGTCCCAGACTACATCCAAACAGTAAAGTCCTTCATATCTGCCCAACAGAGATGCAAAGTTATCTCATACAACTAGATGTAGAAAACTCTCCAAATCTAAATTCGTGTGTGGTTTGCTCAACATGGCCATGGTTGTTCTCTTCAGGTCTGTGTCAGGACTTCTCTCTTTTGCATACATGCTCAGCCAATGAGTAAGGAGAAGCCATACACTGAACGAGGAACAAGAGAAAGAAAAAAGGAAATTCAGTACAAAATCACACACATCAAAACTGGGAGTCAATGGGGGTGAGTTATTAGTCTTAATTCTATACTGAATTTGACACAAGCCAGATTCTTACTCAGATTAACCAGAAGAAAAACTGTGGACAGGTCAGATCCCTGATCCTGCTCACAGCTATTCACATGGTCAATCACAGCACAGTGAATCTGTGAGGCAACTTCTGCTAGGGTGCTCTAAGTGTGTGGGATGGTGGTCTGTCTCCTTCCCTGTAGAGTTCAAGCCTGTTTCTCCATTCTCATCTGTGTCATTGACCATTAGTCAAGTATAAATGTTAACTGACAAGATAAAAATCCACACAACATGGCGTGATTGACCTTTATTGGCTTTGTATCACATGCATTTTGGATATAATGGTTTGTTAGGTCCATCCACAAGTGCTGGCATCTCATGTTCTCCTGGTTTCTGGGGACTACCCAGGAAGTACACATTTGAAACAAATGCTGATAAAACCAACACAGTTCTGAGTATCAAAGCTCAGATGTGTCAGCAATGTGCACTCACAGCAGGGTCCATGATGGAAACAGAAGCACACAATGAAAGAAGTGGTATGAGGTCAGTGGCAGGAAGAAGAAGCATCCTTCAAAATGCTGGTGGGTGTGAGGTGGGTGAGCAGACAGCAGAGGATTTTACAGGAGAAAGGTATGTGAAACCAAAGCAGAGAATTTTCTGTACCTGAACAAATTAACATGGAAGAGAAGATGACAGGCATCCCGCAATGACAGAAATCCAGGTAGATACCAGCCTAGCAGGCAGGATTTCTCTGTGCTGTCAAATGACTGAACAAGAGCTGCACAAAACTCCAGTGGTAACACGGAGAGGAGAAGAGGAAATACTTAACATAGCATTTCAGGTTACATAGCATGAACCCAACACATGTTCCTGATAGTGATCTGAGCTTGCCCTTGTGCTCAGTGTATCAACAAAGTAATTAATCAGTTGGAAAGCTCTTGACAGGCACACAGTAGAAAGTGGTATCAGCAGGGAGATTGCATGATACACAGTACAAGCGACAGGTTAAGGGCAGGTGATGAGGAACAGGGAATTATAACCTTTTGGCTCAGGCTTCAAGAGGTTCCTGAGACATGCTGGACTGTCTGCCACAACTGACATTAATCCAATGGTCAATCCTGTGTCAAATGGAGCTGTGTGGATGGGGAAGGTAGAGTCAGTCTGACTGTTGGAGGAGCTGGGACCCTCTTGAAGCCATTATGTGGGTAATTGCATCTTGAATAACCAGGAGAGAGAAGTGAGGAGATGCACAGCGTTTCTGAGACACCTGGAAAAATGCCAATTCTTGGGATGTTAATAGTGCCCACTGGGCAGCACAGTCCATTGCAAGAGGAAGACTTGGGAAGGAAAACAACCTAATTCCACCTTATGCCATTTTGAATTTATCATAGTCCACTATCACCTAACTATTTTGTAACCTTACTAGTGAAATAAGTCTCATTTTTGATGCAGAGAAAAAGTTTCTGCTGATGTGGCTTTTCATGCCAGTTCTGAACCTGAACCGGGGAGAGTTCTGCACTGCTCAAAAAGCGAGCGGATTGGTGGCAGAATATCATTATGAAGATATGATGGAGAGGTTCCCATTCACCCAAAGCATTGATGCTGTATAAGCTGATGGAGAACAAGAGGTGCAGCTTTGCATGCTACATACTGCATAATGAAATACTGAAATATTTGGTAACCTGGTGTCTGACAGCCAGAATACTGTACATATTGTTACACTTGAACAAGGTGGTGTTGATTCTGCATCACTGCTGAGGCCGACAAACAGAAAGCAAACTCCTAAAAGAGCTTGGGCTCACCCCAGCCTGTATGTCGTCCGGCTGTTCACAGCAGCGAGCCAGCTGGAGTGGCACGGAAAGATTTATCAGAGCAGAAGGGAAGAGAAAGCCAGAAAAAGTCTTGTCTTAATGGAAGTATCTGGGAAGACATCCAGAAGTATACTGCAGATGATGCTGATGCTAACCAGACATTCTTAGAGGAGAAAGGGACATTAATTAATGGAGCAACAGAATCTCCATGCTGTTGGCATACCCAACAGGAATGTTCATGGGACTTTGCAGGCAGAAGTAAAGCAACATCTCTCCTTCTCTCCTTCAGCCTCCCCCTCTCTCATCCTACAGCACTTGTTCTTGCTCTTTGCCACTGCTCACACTCAGTGGTAGACCTATTTCCAGTCTGAATGTGATGGAAAGGAGGATTGATTCATATGGTACAGGAGCTTACATCATCCTAACCTATACCATACTATCCATAGGGGAAAAGCCCTTCTCTCCATGTGGGGAATCTCTGCCAGAGCACAGAACTGCCAGCCCAAATGGATCTCCTGGCAGCCACGTGGGAAGGAAGGACTGAGTAACAAACCTCTGTACCCTGCACTGTGCCATGTGTTCACTACACTAGTGATTTCCAGGTTTTCACTGCAAAATCAGCTGCTCAGTAGGTTGCTCACTAAGATGATTTTATATTCCTTATATTCCTTTGTATTTTAGCAATGAACTTTTTTTTTTTTTTTTTAAGAATATTAGTTCTTGAGGAACCAGTGATCTAACCTGCTACCAAAAGAAGATGGCTCCTAGATTAATTCCTTCAGATGTTTTTATTATGAGCAGGAAATACTTTCAAATTAAAATTCCTTCTGAAAGGTTATTAGAGATTTCTTGGGTAGTTTTTATTATTTTTTTCTTCTATTCTTTATCCATATACAAACAGTTGCCTTAGAAGATTGACATGAGAGCAAATACAAAGGCTTTAAACCCCATAAAGAAAAATTATATGCATTAGCATACATAGCTAAGTTTCTCCTTACTGAGGTCCCTTTCTTTATTGTTTTGTTCCTCATCTGGTTCTTCTAAATACTGAAGAGCTCTCAGTCCCTGAAGAGCCTCCATTCAGTTTCATGGTCCTCTCCTCAAAGGTTGTAAATTATTATATCTGAGTTTCATATCTCTTTGTCTCTCTTATTCTCATCCTTGGCCTCAAATGGTGCAAAGTAGTACACACTGCTCAGGGCTTGGATTGCTAGTGTTTTGACTGTGGTGGTACTACACAGCAGTTGGCCCTGAGTCCTGTATTGTGCTTTTCTGAGCCTCTGACATTACTAAGACTTGATTTGAAGACTTCTGGAGTTCAAACTTCCGTTCTGAAGCCCATCAGAATACTATTTTTGTGAGGAGAAAGTCGTAACAGGTGTTGTGAGTTCTGAGATATGGTATGAGAACATATGGGGCTGTCTGAAAAATTAAAACTTGTTGCAATAATGTTAGATGTGGACCAGAGGGACCCAAACTTGATCTGGATCCCCCAAAGAACCCAGAGTCAATCAAGCTCAGAACCGCATTCATGTTGGTTTTAGAGGGCACTGGTCAGAGAATGAATTTACATTGGTGATCCAGAGAGAATTTTCGTTGTATATCTTGCAGGCTGCTGCCTGCTGGCAGAGGGGCACAGCAAGACAATGGGGAATTTCAAAACTCATTGTCAGTTTTAAGGGCAGTGGGCAACCAGGAAGGAGAGGTGGCCTATGGTGCCTGAACAGGAGGCTGTGTCTGGACTAGTTTTAGTCATGGAAACAGAGAGGTACCAGTATTGCAGTATGACTCACGCAACATGAACACTGGCATGCAGGTGAAGCTGTTGGCAAAGGACTTCTCTGTCCAAAGAGACAGTTTTGTTTTGACAACAGGAAGCTTTGATTTTGCTGGTAAGAATCTGATGTGAATGAAAAGAGGTGGAAATCCATACCAACATATAAACACTTTTTGCAGGTAGATCTTTTTAGTACATCTCAGAGCTTTTATGCCCTCCTTCACACATATCCTGTCTGTTTAATCAGTAAGGTCTTGGGTGTTTGCCTAATGCCCGGTAAAAAGGAAGACCATACACCTTCCTTAGGCACTACATTAATAAGTGTGATTAATATGCATAATTAAATGAATTTACCTCACCTTAATGAAGTTCCTGAAGGTTCCCAGCACTGTTAAGGCTCAGAAGAAGTGGTGAGGACCTTTTCTCCCATTGCTCTGTGCCAGCTGGATTGCAGCCAGTTCTGATCTGAAGGAACTGTACCCATCAAGAGAACACAGAGATGTCCAATGGAATCAATCAGCCCTTGGGGTAAATCCTTCCCCATGTCCTGGCACCTTCAAGTGCAAGGGCAGGGAGCACGAGTCTGTCTGTAGTAGGCTGAGAAGATAAACTGCGCTCTAAGGCAGAGATCACGAATAGGTGCCAGGCTCAAGAATGGACTGTGTTGGTAAATTGGAAGGCAAAATTGAGGGAGAAAAAGTACCTCTTCCTATTAAACAAGTGCAATATGTCCTCACAGTGGGACTGAGGAGAAAATCAGCCAAGCATTTGTTCATCCAGTAGTTTAAAAAGCCTGTTGCTGGGTTTGGTAAAGCTTCTCTGTGAAACTGTTCGGGCTGTGTGCCTCAGTGGAAGCACTCATCAAAGTAGATGAAAATAAACAGAACAGACCTATCTGTATTCAACAAGTAAGGAAATGTTTATAAGGGAAAGCATCATGTAGAATAAAAAGGCCCATTTTCCTTCCCCACATTTATAGAACCCTAGTTCATAAACTTATCTTCCTGCTCCAGGGCCTCAGCTGCCACAAGTGCAAGAAGTCATGGAATCAAACTACCAGATTTTTGGAGATAGCTCATCTTCAGATTTGTATGACACATTCTTCATAGATGGTCATGTTAGCCGTCAGTGGGATCTGAGTCAGACAAATCCTTCTGATGAGGCCACATGTGAGGTGTGTTGTATTCTCTCTCATGAACCAATGGCTATACACATGACCAGTGAGAATACACTTGAGAAATTGGTCTGATCCTTGTCAGTATATTCTTATTTCCTGTTATTTTTAAGGGCTTGGTAGACAATCCTTCCCATCTCTTGCAGGGCTTTCAGGAACCCCAAAGGCTGGCATCCACTTTTCTTGATGCTAATAGTGCTATCCATTTTCTCAGCCTCTTCTGCATCCTTGAATGTGCACTGCTTTTTCTGAACTTTCTGGGGAACTGCAAAGTCATTCAAATAAAATAAAAAAAGTACGATTGTGGGTAGCACACATAAAAAAGACCACAGGCACAAAACTGCAGAATCAGTGACTTAGCTAACAACTTCATTTATGTCCCCTTGGCACTTGAAGAGCTGTTAACCCTGCCCAAGTAGAGGAAGGTCATTCACTGACCTCTAAAACTGAAGCCCTTGGGAAATTTCCATTCAGTTTAGAAGCACATAGCCACGCTTGGGCAGAAGAGACTTCCTGACCTGCCTGCGTCTTGACCATCAGCTTTCCTGACATGCAGGAATTTCACCTCAAGGCTTGCTTTTTCTAAACTGTTCACCTATGCTTCAACTATTAATATAAAGCTAAGGTGCTTTTTTCTAAGAGAGCTGGCTCACACAAGCTGGACAACTCCTGGATCTGGGGCTCTCTGCTGTGTACCCAAGCCCAGGTGTTTCTCACAAAGCAGTACAGCTTATGCACTTGGCAAGCGGCCCCCACTGCTTGAAGTCTGGCATTTTAAAGTAATTCGGAGACAATTTCTTTCTTGTCCTTCCAACAGATTCACACTATATTTTATTTAAGAGTAAAGCCATACCTCAATGCTAGCTCTTCTCTGATGTGTGTATTGTCTACTCTTTCCTTAAATATACAATTGAAAACTAAAAGACCAATACAGTAGAATTTAAGCTATCGTGGCCCATGCAGTCATTATATATAAGTGTTGCTATTATGTAAAACTGCAGTCATTATGTATAATTACTAAGGAAGTTGTGTAACAATGACAGAGATCTATGTTATAGAAATAAAAATGTTATCCTGGAGATCACTATTGACACACAGTCTGCCGAGACCTGTGACTAGACCATGTTTCTTTCCTTTCATTTATCCATCTAGTTATTTCTCATAAATCCAATATGTAAATTAAAAACACAGTTTAATTAAAGGCATTCAGCAGCCCTAGTGGGAAAAAGTGGCATTCAAATCAAAATCAGTTTATGGATTCCCTCCTTCCTACTGCCCTAACTCACCAGGTGCAATGAAGATGCCATTTTCTGGTCTCTGTATTCCCATTCTTAGCACAATAAAAATGAAATGATAGCTATTTACCACTGTTTTGTTAAAATGTCAAACTGTGTTGCAAGCAAATTGATTTCAGGTCAGTTCAGTTGAGTTCAGCTCAGCAGCGTGTGAGCCTTCTTTCTGCCTCTGCTCCTTCTTTGAAAAGCCACAACAAGATTGATGGGGAGTGACAGACTCACTCCAATTAAAAATAATACAGCCATGGAAAGCAAATTTAAATAGGAACCATGGACAAAATATTGTAGATAGAAGTGAAGGCACCAGCACCCAAAACCAGCCATTCCTTCAGCAGTTCAAGAGCAGCTGAAGCTAATGGGAATTTCTTCAGCTCAGCCTGAAGTTCATGTGGGTGCAATAGAGCCTAATTCCCATCTTAGATTCTGCTGATGAAGCTTTGAATTGCCAGGCCCATAGTGAGGAAAGCCTGCCTTGTTGGGGGTGCTCAGCAAAACAAGAACACCTAGCCTTGTTCTCCACATGGAGCTGATGCAGAGGATGTCAATAAAGACAGGGCTCAAGCCTTCCCCAAAGCAGCCACTCCTTGCTTCTGTTCTATGAAGCCCCAAATATAACTCCCAGAACTGTCTCAGACAGCAGTCATCTGCATGTGGCACAGACACCATTGAAATGGGCTGTAAGGATGCTGAAACACTGACCAGTACAAAGCCTGGGGTGTAAATCACCCAAGGTTGTGCTCTCCTTGTGCTTCAATGTGAAGCGTGAGCCAAATGTGACAATTGTGCTGGATACGATGAGCCCCTAATTTCTACTAAGTAGGTTTTGAAGTAATGTATGTCAACACCCAGTAACTACTTCAACCTTGACTCATTTGTGAAGACACATGAGTCCAGTGTAAAAAAGATGAGCCCAAAACTAACACGTTTCACTGCTGAGCTGGGTTTCCTCTTCCTGTCTGAGGCTCAGCCGGCGTGCTCGTTGTCTGCTCGTGTGACACAGGCCCTCATTATTCACTTCAGCCTTGGTCTCAGCGCTGTGACTCCAGGAAGCAAGTGCTAATTGGTGTGAACAAAAATGAAGGTTTCTGACTTCTTATGAACAGCAGACAAAGGGCTTCTCAGTGGCTCACCAGATAGTCAGGAACAGAGCTCTCTGCTACAAACTTTATATCACTAAAAATGCTTTCAGCTTGGGAATTTTGAGGAGGAAATTGAAGGCTCAGGAGTTTAGGATGAGAGCTTTATATTTGACTGTTGTTGCAGAGGGCTGTGTTCTCTCGTTAATAGGGTCTTCTAAAGGACATTGGGAGATGCAGGGTCCCAGCTTCACACAGAGGAAGTGTCTTCATGTTTATGTAAATTTTACCTTCCCTCTTGTTACACTCCTATGACTGATTATTTTTACTAGATTTTTGTTGTGCTTGTAGCACTGCAGAGCACACATTTCTACCAGATCTTTTAAGATGATACTTTAATACAGAGAAGCATATTTGAGCATGCAGTGTCTTTATCACCAGTCTGGTAGCCGGTACAGTAAGATTCACACCTGATTAACCATACACTTATTTTTTTGGCAGAAAATACATCAACAAATTTAAGATATCATTTCATGGGGAGAAACAGTTTGTGGCTTTTCACATGACACGAATGTATGAGCCTTGTTATATATTTCTCTCTCAGGCTACACTTGCCAGGACACTTAAACCTTGACATGAAAATCAATTGATGTATTTAACAAGCGTTTACTTCTGTTCCAGCAGTAGTTGTGGAAGAGGAAAAAAGATAAGGTACTAAAAGTAGACACTTTTATAAATCAACAGCTTGAAACAATTTGTGTCTGAGTATTTAAAAGAATATATAACACCCTGGCTAGGAACTCCTGGAAAGCAACAGAAGGCTCATCCATGTTTGCAGGAGAAGCTGCAATAAAGGTGAGAACAGAAGGATGTTCTTCCACCATTTCGGCCAGGGTGGAATTGGTCTCAGAAATATGGAGATGGGTTATGAAAACAGACAGGTCTGGACAGCCCCATCCCCACCCAGAGCTTGATCATCTGAGCCCAATGCCAATGAATATCCCAGTTAGGTAAAACATCGTGAGTGAGAGCTGTCTGGGTTTCTTTAGGAAATTCAGTATATGCCAGTTAATCTTGTTTAACATTTTGTGCCAGCATCCACTAATCTGCAAAGGCAAGCCATGCTTTTCAGACCCAGTCTGTGCATTCTCTGTGTTTAGTACAGAGCTGTGATAGGTTCCATATGGATATTTGACCCTACAGCTGTTTACAGAATTCGGTCTGCTGAGATGGATCTTCCAAACCTAGGCATGAAGCCCTACTGATAGTCTAGACAGAGAAAGCTCCTCCAGCTGTCAGCTTGCACCAGCTTTAAAATAAGTGAGAAGTTACATGAGCTACCATGTTTCCCTGAAAGAAAGACAGGGTCTTATATTAAGTTTTTGCTCCAAAAGATTTTACTTTTTTGCATGTACAGCTGCCTGGACACTCTTTCATGAACTGTAACTAGAATTTATTTTTGGAATAGGTCTTATACTTTGAGCATCCTTAAAAATCCTGAAAAATCATGCTAGGGCTTATTTTCAAGGTAAGTCTTATTTTCAGGGAAACAGGGTAGTCACAGGAACAGATTGGTTTCTGATCTCTTTGACGTGAAGGCAGGTCAGGGGTCTCCTCAGTTAAACAGTTGTGTCATAGCAACAACAGTCAACACTGAGCTCCCACATTGTGTGGCAGAGCTTATCCTTAGCATTCACTTTGGCAGTGAAAAGTTGATCTTATCAGTAAAGTCACTACAACTATGAAAAAGAACGAAAAGGGAAACTACATTTCCTAGATGATGGGGAAACGCAAGGCAAGATGAAGCACTAATTCCTTCTCTGACTTGCTCATCAAAGCAAAAAAATATGTAATCTCAAGGAAATAAAATTATGAGAAGGCCTTACAAAGAGTACAAGAGATTTGGTCTGACACAAATTAGATCAGATGTAGTTTACCAGCCAGATGAAGGTAAGCCTCGGATTAGTTAGTCCAGGGGAAAGAAAAGGAAAGGCAGTGGAACTGCCTAGGTTATAAAAGAGAACAATGTTCTGGCTCTCAAAATGATTAATGTGTGAAATGGGCAGTCAAGGAAATTGTTCAATGAGCACAATGGAGAAGAAAATCAAAGTAGGTCTCCATTTTTTGAGGAGACAGAAATGGGACATATAAGAAGAAAGTATCTTGCTGATATACAGGGAATAGAAAAGCTCCACAGATGTTTTTCCCTGTCTCATTACACACCTGATTGCAATTGGTTTACAGAGCTGGTAAACAGTTATCTTTTTCAAGAAAGGAAATTAGTCAAAATGTAGAGGATGGTAAGTTATATCCTGCTGGAGGAACAGCTGATAATGGAAATTAGTGCTAATGAACACTTAATTTTTTACAAAGGTCACACACCAAATCCCTCTCCCTAACTCCAGGGCAATCCCACCAGAGGAATCTTTACACTCCCAAACCACTTGCTAGAGAGCCCTTTAACAAAAATTTCTGCCTCTTTTTTCTCTTGGTATAACCCTACAGGGACTCCTCTAACAGCAGCTTCACTGTGTCTCTTGGTAATCCTCAGCTGGTTTTCCCGTCTGTCATACACATGTAAGTGGTTACATACAATACCAAACTGAATTCATTACCGCAATTCTTTTTCACTTTTTGAGTCTGAGTGAAACCCCTTCACCTGTGCAGTGTGAACGTACCAAAATGTCCTCAAATGCAGCCATCTGTATTAAGCCAGATGACAAACTGGGCCCTAGTTCTCTTTCTCCCTCCCTTATATCACTTGATAATATTTAGGATGAACTCCAGGCACTACTATGTAGCAACATTAAAATACAATATTGCGGTGTTTGGTTTGGTTTGGTTTTTTGGGGGTTTGTTTTGTTCTTGTTGTTCTTTTGTTGAGGCGTTTTTGTTTGGGTTTTTGTTTTGCTTTTTTGTTTGTTTTTTCATGGTGGTGGTGGGGTTTTTAGATTTTATTTGCACTATATCTGTTACTCTAATTCTTTCTGCATTAATTTATCTTTGTTTTAGATGATGAAGTTAATGGGGTATCTTGATTAAATCTTTGCATGAACAGAACGATTATTGAAACTGTAGAAGGTTGAAGGCTTCATGATGGGAAATGTTATCATGCTACCAGACTTTGCTTTCACTTCCATCCTCACCAATTTTGCTTATGTCTACCTTTCTCAGAACAGTATTGGCATTTGGGCAGAAGTTTTCCAGGGGTGAAGTACAGTACTCTTGGCAGGATTGAACCCAATCATCCCTGTTGTGACTAAATAGGGGGAAAAGGAACAGATGGTCATTTGATTTTAAAATTATCTATGAATTTTGCAAGCAGTCCCATAGGGGTATATAAGATATGCAGAAATGCTTAGTGTTCATCTACTCCTGTTCCCACTGTAATCAGGCACTTTATCAAAATGAATTTAATACTGACTTGGGTTGAATTTAAAGAAGGTAAAACTGAAAATCACACTCCTTATGGATTTAGAGTTCACCAGGCTAATCCTTCCTAATGCAAAATTACTATGATAGACTAAAAATAAATGCATTTCATATATCTGACTGCAAGTCATGGTCAATGTAGAGTTCTTGTTTGGGATGACTGAGAACTAACTAGTTGGCTGAACCTACCTCTTGCACAGTCAGGTTTTTGTATTAGTTCTTGCTCTCCCAGAACATCAGGCTCAGCTTTGTCGCTTGCTAACAGCACTTTTTTTGTAAGGTTGTTGTCAGACCCCAGTAGTTGTCAGACCATGTCAAATGAGGTGGGGCTGGTGTCAGCTCATTTTAGTTATCTACACCTGTATCTGATATACTTGTCAAGGTTCTCTCAGTAGGTAATGGAGACTGATTTACAGAGGGTGGTATATTTTGCTTTCCTTTTAGCTTGGGATAAATGACCCTGCCTTTCAACTGGCTACAAGGGGAGCAAAATTAGCTTAAACTAGATGCCTAGTTTGGGATGATTAAATGAAATGAATGTCTGATAAGAAGCAGGGGAAATGCTGACTTTTAAAGTTTTCCTTATGGCTTATACAGAAGGCAGTATTTGAGCCTGCTTTATCTCATATTAGGGTGGTCTTCTCTTCATACTTCTTCCATATTCTGAAACTCTCATTCCTTTTTTTAACCTGAGCTGGACACCTCTTCCTAATACTCCCCTAAAACAAATCTTTCTTTCAGCACTTTGCCCTACTCCATTCTTCATTTTACATTTGGGTTTGCTTATTTCTTTGATTGATTGATTCTTTTTTGTTTGAGAAACTGACAGGTTTGTTTTGTTTTGTTTCAGAGAAGGTAAAGAATGCTGTACTTAACGTACAAAAGCTCCTTTTATAGAGTACACTATGATGAGCACACGCATTTGACCTTTAATAGGCTCAAAAGTAAATCAAGGGTCTAACATGCTTTAAGCAACAAAGCTGAGTTGGCATTTCTTTCTTTTTGAAAGGAAACGTGAGCTTTTTCAAGATTAACATGTAACCAAAATATGAAGGGAGTATGACTCTTACTTAACCTAATTTCTTCCAGCCAGATGGTGAAGGCAGCCAGTCTTGTAGAAGGTCACAAGCTCCTTGTGGCTAAGAGTAATCAAGAATTCCCTTAGCAGGACCTCAGTGGATTAACAAATATAGCTATATAAGCAAGTACCATTGGCACCAAGTATTTGAAGAATAAGTCAGGAATGCTACATTTAGTAATGCTTATCATAAATTCAGAACATGGAGAATCCAAGTCTAGAGATAAGTCGCTTTCTAGAACAAAGTCACTTTCCTGTACTTGTCTATGGTGTATTGCTTTTGTCATTAGCACTTGGTACACGGCATAAGTGGCTATGAGGTTTAACTTGAGATTTATTATTACTTCCTTTTAAGACCTGAACCTGTAATGAAAACTTGATCATGCTACATCTCATTTTAATAAAAACACATATTAAAAATGAGTCTATCATATAGAAATTGTCTGCTGGTAATGAGTTACAGTGATGAAACCACTTGTAAGTACCTTGATGGAGCAGCTTACACTCTGAGAATAGCAGGTTGATTCCCTTCACAGCATGTATAGGACCAGCTGTGCAGAAAAAGATGCTGAGGTCATCTGCAAGTTGATTTACAAACAAAACTAGCTACACATCAGCATTTCCACAAAAAACCGCTTTTTCCCAACAGTTCTTCTTCTTCCAATATGCTCGTGCAACACTGTATTGAAAGGTCATCTTGGACTCTCTCCACTGCCACAATATATCAAGCAGTCAGAGCTCATGCTGTAGCAATCCATCCCCAATGCCGTGCCATACTGGGGCCATTTATCCCACGAGCAGCCTGATTCTGTGTTCCTCACTCATGGAAAGTGCCCTGTGAGTGCTGGTGCCAGAGATTTCTCAAAAATGTGGCAGGAGGTGAGGAGAGGGTGTGAGAAGTAGGAGATTTTGACAATGGTTTCTTTTAAGTTTTCCTTGCTGTGGGTGTCTTTATTTACCATAATCATTTGATTCAGGAGTTGTGTCTTTCATGCACAAATCTTGCATTCACACATGAATTTAAGTCTGGACCACAGGGCTCCTCACCAACTTATTTCTGTGTTACAGTGGTGGCAGAGCAGCAGGCATAGAGACCCTGGTGAAGGGATCCCCGTGCAGGAGAGGTGAGCTCCTCAGGACATTTGCATTCCTTGCTCTTTTGTAAATTTGCTTTGTGACTTCTGACAAGTCACATTCCTGGTCCTCCTGTGCTGAAACTAACAGTTAGTTACCAAACCTAAAGATTTGCCTAGGCTTAGTTTAGCCATTCTTTAGGTGTTTGGGTGCAAAGTATATGAGAATTGCAAAGTCTCTTGATGTATCATCCATCACACTGTCCTCATGACTAGGACATTTACTTCTTCATTGTTTGAGGAGCAAATACACCATGTAAGAGCAGTGCTGTTCTGAACTACCATCTTTGAGATGCCAAACTGTCACTGCATGTGACGATTTAAGAAGCTATGACAAATGTTTAACAAGATTTTTAATGGCTGTTAAATCCAGAGTCCTGGATATATTCCAGTTCAGGTAATTACATTCAGTCTGCTTAAAGACACTTTAACAGGATAGATCATTCTGCACAGAGCCTCCAGTATGGAAAGAATGAAAGAAACACTCAGCACTGCTGGCAGGCAGGGGAGGGAGGAAGGCAAAGGTATTCCTGAAACAGGGGAGTGAGGAGATTTATTGGTTTGTATGTCTTTGTGTGCGGCAGCTGAGAACAGGGAGCCTTTGGTGAGGGAAATAAATTTACCCTAGAAAAGCAGGAACTGTTTACCATGTTGATTTTATAAAAAGTGAATCATCAGACCGAAAGTCAGGGAGCTGTGCTAAACTCAGCAGTCAGCTGATGCCAAATTCCTCGTTTGTTGCTAAATTATAAACATGTAGTATTTTGAAAGGTGCCATTTCAAACATCAAGCTCCAGCCTAGGAAGCCTCAGGATATTTTCTGAAGAAGTAAGAAATCAGGCTTGACAAAATACTGTCTTCTGTTTTGAACTCAAAAAACATTTCTGGATTGTGCTTTCATAAAAGGAGGCTTTTTTCTCACATTTTTGTGAGTGCCAGCTTTTAAATTTGGTAAACGTGATGGCCCTGAAGGGCCCTTCAAACAGCTATCAGCCAGCTCTTCTTTTCTTACAGCTGGTCTATCTTCCTGACATGACTTCATTTTCTTTTCTTACTGAGGAAATTGAGATGCACTCACAGATCTACAGCCCCAAATTAATCTGCACATGCAGATTGATTTCAGTAAATTGGTAAACACGTATTTGTTTGAAATAGGCAGAGATTGCTTGCTTTTCAGGCAATGCTGTAGATAACATCTGTTTTGACAGAATATTGAGAGGACTGAGGATATGGGAACTTGGTGAGGGCTTTTAGTGTTGCTGATTGTTTATCACTTGTATAAATGGTTAATTTTTAATAATTATTTCCTTGATAGTAGTAGGCAGAACAATCAGAGACAAAACACATAACACCAGTCAATCATCTCTCTCTATTTCAGCAATTCCAGAGCAATTTTGCTACTATCAACCATGATTGCTGCTGTCTGGCTTTGAGCAGTGCCTGCATCTGGGATACCCAAATTTTTATGCCCGTTTGCTCACTCTGTATCTTATTTTCCATTGTCCACCTACTTTAGACACTGTTTACAGCCTGTACTATTTTATATAATTAGCTATTTCTTTTATGCTACAATCTACAGCCTTCATTTGATTAGGAATAGTAGCTCTAATTGTACTAGAAGTGATAAATAATTTAAAGTTGATAGGTGAAATGGAAGTTCAGCTTTCACACTAATTTTTTAGGTCAGTTTTACCTTATACACACTGGACACCTTTTGTTGTTCCAGGATCCAAGAGAAATTAAGAATCTCTTAGTGACAGTACTTCTAGCTCTGAGAAGCGCCTCTCAACTAAACAAGTATTGGAGTTACTGTAATCTTATAATGGCCTTATTCCCAAACTGTCACTGTGTGGTGGCAATCTTGGAGGGCTTCACACCTCACAATAGATTATGATTTAGATAAAAAGGAGGGCTAGATGTGCTATATTACCTTCAGTAGAAGGTGCTGTCTTATTGAATCAGACAAAAGACAGGTCAGGCAGGGTCATCAGCCCTATGACCTGAACACAAATTATTTCCAGACAAATAAAGAACCTCCTTATAGGCTTTCCTTTTAGAGATTTTGGAAGTGTATTTAATGCTATTACTTTCTATCTGAAAAGCAATGCTCTCCTTGGTAGCAGACATGAAAATATTGTTTAAAAGTGAATATATTTTACCTTGATGTTTAAACTGGGAACCAGTTTAGAAGCCAGAATTATAGAGCAAAATTCAAGCTTATTACAACAATAGCAGACCTGAGTAAAACCACGGCTTTATTCTACCTTAATCCCCCAGGGTATAATGTTTCAACTCTGTGCTGAAATTTATTTTTGTATTGCTCTACTGGAGTAAAGCATCTAAGGATTTAAGGGCATCTAAAGGCATCAGTAGTGCTAAATGTGCTAGCTCTATGTTTTTTCGCAGGCCATGGTCCCCTGATCACAACAGTATGTTAGCTACTTTATAGACTTTCCTAGCTGGTTTATAGACTTTCTTCTGCAGAGAACTGACTAGTTCTGCCTGAGGGGAAATGTAGATATGGGATAGCTCACTCCAAGGGTGGCTACTTTTGAGAAGCATGCCTGAGACCAGACAAGGTTTTCCTCCCTCTACCCTTGTGTTTCATCAAACCCTGGGACCTCTCATATCCTCTCAGCCTTGCTCTGGTACAGTACAACACTCTTGACCCTCGCAGTGCCGTGATTCTCACATGACTTCAAGCCCTTTGAACTGAAAAGCCACAGAACACCCTCACAGCCTAACTCTCTTTCATGAGTCTCCCTGAACGCTGGCCAAAGTTAAACCTCATCATTGAGGGTGTAGAGCATGGCCAGGTGAAGGGAGTAACCTTGGGGTCGTTGACTTAGGAAGGGACAACCTGAAAGAATAAGTGTTTCAGAGTAGTCAGGGACAGTCTTGCATGTGGTTTAACGGATGATGATGGATGGTGTCTCCTGTGGGTTTTGTGAAGGACAGAACGGACTGACAGCAGAGCACTGAAAATCCTGCTGTAAAGAAAAAGTAGCTCTCCTGCTCCTCCAGGCTTTTTTTGAGTATTGTCACTCAGAACACACACAAATGATACATCCTTATCTCTGTTACTATCAATATATAATGTTGTTATTAAAATAAATGGAATGGGATACGGGAAGAGCTGTAGACAAGTGGATTTTGAAGTCTGAATAAAGAGTTCAAGGTTGAGAAAACAATGCTTTAGAGAATAAGGCCCTGCTCCAAGAGACAAGGAAATAAAAGTTAATTTCCTAATGCTGCTTATTCTGGACCAAAATCCTATAGCCCAATGTCCCATCCCAACCTCTCTCCCTTTAAAATAAGGTATGACACTTCAAAACCTTCTGAGAAGGAGAATGAAGTGTGAGGATTAGCCACAGGGAGGTCTGATACTATAATGATAAATACCTAGATATGTTTTTATCTGGTGACTCATATTCAATAGGTCATGAAACAGTTCATTGAGGGATTTGAATTAGCATTTCCTAGAAATTACCATAGAAAGTGATTGAATTGCAAATATCTTTAAGACTAAGAAAAGTCTTAGGGATATCTTCCCTGCAACCTCAGACTGATGTTTTGAAGCATGAAAAAAAGAAAAAGAGCAGGAAGGGTAGAATCAGTTGTTGGCAGGTGGGATTTGCTCATTTCTAGGCTGTAGGCAAAGACACAAACATGTAACAGCTCAACAAGTACAACCAGGACTGAAAATGTATATATGTCTGATTTTTGTCCATGAGATGATGATGTTTCTTCTGCTTCATGAGTCAAATACCATTGCTTGGGAGAAATGTTGACTGATCCGCTGTCTAGTGCTCTGCCAACAAAAACGTGAGCTTAATTATTTCTACTACTAACAGAAAATAAGAACTTCAGGTTCCTAGCATTCTCTCCTTGAAACTTACTTTTGTTTTCTCTCTTAAAGGCTTGGGCTTCCCCCTATGCCAGTCTCTCCTAAATGATGCCATGGTGAGGCAATGTCATCAGTGAAATATGACAACTGTTCTCCTGCTGCCTCCTAGCTCAGGAATCCCCTGAGGCAACAGGAATAACTCGTTACCCTATAGTCCAAGCATAAGCAATAATGAGTTAGCTGCTCAATTAAAATCCTATGTCCGGTAATATAAATGCAGCGAATGGCTTACAGCATTTAAGAATCTCTGGACTTAATCAATACAATAAGAAATTCTGGGAGCAGTGACTAATATTAGTGGCACATTGCAGCTTAAAGTTAATATGTCTCCTAAGTTAAGATCAGGGTCTGGAATATGATGGCTTGTATAGCTGACAGGTTGAAGAACAGGATATATTCCCTTCTGCCAATGAATCTGGAACTTTGATTACAGAATGCCTGCTATTCACTGTCATGCTGACCAATATTGTCTTTATATTTCTGCATTCCATGTTGTCCGTCTGCATCCATCCAATGTTCTGCACTGGGTTAGCTGATGCAGGCGGTAGAGTTTGCTTCTGTTTCTGTACAGCACATAAAGTATGGCTTGGCCTCCTAGATATTGGGTCAAGGCAGATAATGAGATGGTCCTTGAAAAATAGCTTAGCTATGAGAGGGTTTAATGGCCTAGAATAACAGTGAAACTATTAATGGTCTCCTAGAATGTCTTTTCCCGAATTAAAAGGCCGTAGAGGGGCTGGAAATAACGAGTTGATAAGGGCAGACTCAGAGAAAGGTTCAACTGCTCAAAGGTGATGAGAGGGATGGAGTTATTTATTGTGGTGATTTATCAGGACCCCTTATAAGGTTAAACTATCCTTGGGAGAGGGAGGTGGGTTAATGTGTAAGTCTGCTGAAAGAACCAGACTGAACTCAGTAGGATGAATTGTTTCTAGAACAGATCAAATGAGGGAGCAATTTGCCTGTTAAGTCATATATTGTTAGTAATATCTGGGTCCAATGAAAGGCAACTTCCCCATAGGGGGTCAGCACCACCTGGAAGAAGGACCATGTGCTACTGGAGGTTGGTTGATGTTAAAGTGTTACCATCTTCTGCTGCTCCTTCATGTCCCACTGCAGAAGTTGCAATCTCCTCACAGGTGTGAATGAGCACTTCATCTCTCCTCAGCCAGTCCAGCTAAAAGAAAGTGGTTTAACAAACATATGTAGAAATAGTATATCTTTTTTTTGGTTTTGTGTTTTGGTTTGGTTCAGTTTGGTTTGGTTTGGTAGACCTGATGATTTTGATGGAAATGGGCAATGGAGTAGCTATAGATATAGTTACAACCCATGAGGGAACACCCACCACCCGTGTGAGGGTGGAAGAGATGGGTATTCAAAAAAAGCTCATCTCCATTCTAAATTGGCTGCTACCATGTCTGAGTTCCTGAAAATAAATTACTGGCATTCCTGGTCAACATCTTTGTCTCATGCACTTCTAAACACTCAGGCAATTGTGTTTGAGAGGTTACAAACCATCTCTCAGTTCTCTGAAACAGGTCAAGTCCTTCCTTGACTGAAACGGCTGCATAGCAAAAATCCCTCACTGATATAATTTGCAACGTGTTTTCTTTTCCAGGGTTTTTCCTAAAGAGAAGGCTTGTTTTGTTTTAGTTTTATGAGACAAAAAACAAACAAACAAAACCCAAACAAAGGTGATTTCTGTTTGTTACTTTGTTCTGATTTTCTCCTCTCAATTTTTGCATTTTAGACCCTTTGGGAGTAAAACAAAATGGTTGTAAAATAATATGTATCAAATCTAACAAGCCTGAAGGTTTTGGGGGAAGGTGACTTTTCTGTTTCACTGACTACAGTCAAAGCAGGGCTCTCCGCTCCTTCCCCTCTGTGAGAAATCTGTTCCTCTTCTAAGCAGGTCACTGGCACAAGGCTTGGGGAAAGCAGGCTCCAATTGCCATTTCTATTACAGCTTCAGAAATGGAAGACAGGAATGAGTGAGTTCCTTCATGTGGCAAATTTGAAATGCTTTTCAACAGGTCTCTCAGGGACTAGTACAGCCTGTCTCTCCATTTTTCTCACTTTTCCATAGAGGAGAGACAGCCACAAAGTCAGTCACAGAGCTTCCCACCACCTCGTCTCCAGCTGAACATACTGTGTTTTTCGTCCTATCCTCTGAGCCAATACAATTGCTTCTGCAGCCAGGAAATAAATCTTATAACCAAGGTGACCAACAGATCCCTGCTGCATGATACATGCAGCTGTTGCATGAATATTTTACCAGGGAAAGATCTGCTCTCCTGTCAGTTATTTAACGGAAACATCGTGACTGGCTCTTCAGCTTCAAATCACTCACAAAGCCCTCTCTGCTCCCTCCCTTTTCTTCCACTCTGCTGAAAACACTGCACTCATAAATTTTATTTTTATAGCAAGTGCTGCTCTCCTCAAAAATCTAATGCATGTTCATATTTCTCCGTCACTAGCTGAGGTAACTGGAAACTATTAAATGCCCAAAGCAGTTACATAAAGCATCTTCTAAGTGCTTTTTCTTTCCTTTCTCTGGCACCCATTGCCTGCAGATACACAGTGAAGTATTCAGGTCTTCCCTGTTTGTGTCTTTTGCATTCCTCGATCCTTAGTCTTTGGAATGGATTTTAACTGCCCTATTCTTCTTGATAATATATTTTTTATTTGACATCCTGTGTTGTTCAATAAGAGCCAAGAAATAAGGTCTGCTACCTCCAGAGATCCTTCCTGAAGCCGCTCCTTAAGGACATACTCCTTGCTTGTCCCAGGCAAGTCTAGGGACCATTTTGGGGAACACCTTCAGGACTGATCTCTGAAGAGAGATTATCAATCTAGTCCTGGAAGTGAGCAATGGCTAAAAAGCACAGAGCTGGCTATAGTGGTCCAAACCCATTACGTTCAGTGTAGGTAACCAGGGCTCAGTGCTTGAAATCTTATCCCCTTATCCCCTTCTTTTACTTGGCACACAGGCATTCCCGCTCTGTCTAGTGCCACAGAATATGAGGCTTGAACAGCAAAGCAACAGGCTGCATATGGGTCTTACCAATCCTTTCTATAGCACAGCCCTACACAGTTCGAATCCTTGTTGTTAATAAGCCACGTAGGCTTCACATGCACCTGACTACTAACACTGGTCCTGCACATCACTGTACCCTCTTGCAGGTGCTCTCTTGCTGTGGTTCATCTGTTTCTTTCACTATGTCCGTGTCAGATCATGGTGATAATAGCTTTTTTTTTTTTTTTTCATATATTCTTAAAGCTTCTTTTCCCACTAAGGTTCTTTCCTTCCAGAAAGAAACTGATCTACATGTTATCAAATGCACCACATCTTATCTACTGTTAGGAAAATGGTTGTTATAAATACATGGTGCATGGTGAAAATCCTTATGATGGATAGCTGCAGTTCATACTTCTGCCCATCTAGTAATGCATTCTGACTGTTCAGTGTCAGAGGCTGAAATATTTCCTTTTTAATGAGGTCAGATATTTTTAATGTAGATTCTACAGAATTCAGGTAATTCACAAGGTATGTGAACCACTTACACTCCATGGAAATAAGTAGAGCATAAGAGAGGCCAATTGCTCTGTTGCTCTGCCTTCAGTAGTGGAGTTTCTGAACACAAGAGATCCAATTTTGAGTCAGTTGCAGCTCAGCACAATTCAAGATCTGCAGAGTGAGATTTTGAAAGGAATATGGGTGAAGGTTTCCTGATGAAAGGAGGATTAGAAGGCAAAAGGCATTGCAACGAGCTAATTAAAATCGATGCCAGGAGAGATGTCTCTGGTGCCTGGGTGGTGAGCAACCAGCAGGTGTCTTCATTACTTAGACTACTGGTGACAAGCTACATTTAAAATTACAGGGTATCTAGTTTAATTTCAGCTGCAAAGAAAGTATTAGCAAGTCTCGGGAGGGATGGAGTGGGAGGAAAGCCCATAGAGGCTCTGTCTGAAAGCTTGATATTTGGACAAGAAAGAGTGTTCCAGAAGAGAAGACCAGGACTCTTGTGAGCTTAAAACCTTTTTCTCTAAGAGCAAAGGGAATGAATAAAATAGAGTGAACTTTAGTTTAGAGAAAAACAATCAGCATGGCTGACTACTGCTGTTGTAAAGGGTTTGACTTACATCCCAGTGGAATGCTGCTGATTTCACACAGTCAGTCTTATTTTCTACCCAGAAATGTAGGATCCCTCCTCTAGCTGCCCCAGCATGCACCAAGCCATGGGGTGTATGGAAGGCAATGTATTGGTGCTAATGGCTGCTCTTCAGTTTCCTTCTTTAAAGGAATTGCTTGCAAGCTGGAAAAAAATGTTTCAGCATTAGCTGTGAGCTGTTATCAGACTTGTGCAGGTTGCAGCTTTCATAGTTAAGGATGCAAAGCAGGGTTCATTCAAGCGCTGGCTTCATATCAGAGCTGGGCAAAAATTGTGGACAACATTTCAATGCAAAAATGCACAACATTTTCATTGCTTTTTCATGTCAGTTCGTACGGGTGACTTCTGTCAATGAGCTTTTGATAGCCCCTGCCTTGGAGGGGAAAAAAAAACCAAGTATGAAATTAGATTGCAACTTCCTATTTCAGGGGGAAGATAAAGAGGAGGGTTATGTATTAGCTGAGCATCTCTTCATCGCTTAATTTGGAGACAAGGTCTACAGCCCTTTTCTCCCTCCCTGGTGCTCTGTTAAATGTTCACTCAGCTGTGACAGTGCAGGAATTGTGAAAAAAAAAAAAGGAGCAACAAAAATTGGCAGGAGTTAAGGACGTATTGTTTCAGTTCTGCAGTGCCAATGCTTTGCAAAGATCAAACTAATAATTGTATTCCAGACGCTTTAATGTGGTATAGAAACATTTATATATATATATAAAGTTCTTTTATTAAAAATAAGTCATATATTACAGTGCGTTTGAAAGCCATGACAAATTTGAAAATACGAAAATGTCACAGTTTAACTCAGATGACAATTAAGTCACTCCCACGCAGCTGCTCATTCACTCCCCTCCGGTGGGACAGGGGAGAGAATCAGAAGAGTAGAACTGAGAAAACTCATGTGTTGAGATAAAGACAGTTTAAGAGGTAAAGCAAAAGCCGTGCGCACAAGAAAATAAAACAAGGAATTAATCATCGGCAGGCAGGTGTTCAGTCATCTCCAGGAAAGCTGGGCTCCATGACAGGTAACAGACACCTTCATTCCAAGCATCCCCTCCTCCCTTCTTCTTCCCCCAAAATATTTACTGAGAATGTTATTACATCGTATGGAATATCTTTCTGGCCAGTTTGGATCAGTTGTCCTGTCTATGCCCCCTCCCAGCTTCTTGTGCGCCCCCAGCCTACTCGCTGAAAAGTCCTTCACTCAGTATAAACGTTGCTTGGCAACAACCAAAACATCAATGCGTTATCAACATTCTTCTAATACTAAATCCAAAACACAGCCCTATACCATCCACTAGGAAGAACGTTAACTCTATCCCAGCCAAAACCAGGACACAACTGACTTACCAAGACTGGAATTCGGAAGTTAGAAGGAGAGTTTGAAAGCTGACTCTAAGGTACTGTGATGTGTCTTGCCACGAGGAAGTGGGAAGCCTTTGATTAATTTTGAAATTCTTTCTGCTGACTCAGAGTAAAATAGGGCAAGATAGGAGATATAAAGCACTGTTTGGGGTTTGCAATTACTTTTCTGTTGGCATTTTAATGGATAGCAAAGATATGAGTAGCCCAGGATAGATACTTAGGGTTATATTCAATTAATTTTGAAGGAAAAATAAATATATGGAATTCAACTTAGCTAAACTTCGACCAGCTAGAATCATAAGTTGTGATAAGATCTTGAAAAATAGACATATTTACTGCATGATAAATCAATGTTAAACAATCTATATTCCATTTTTATCTTTTTAGATCTATATTAAAGCTATGTAGATTTTGTGAATAAAGTGAAAGTCAGAACTGAAACATGAGGTGTCACAGATAATAAAAATTAACCAATTAAGTCCTCTTGCTTTTGCTAGGATAATAAAGTGTCTCTCACTTAAGATCAGGGTAAGGTTGGATTATTGTTGGTTATAGGGACAGTAAAAGTTCTTAAAACTGGAATGACAGAGGTAGTTTTGCATCTTTATTTCACTTCCGTGAACTGCAGTGAAAGACGATAGTGTTGCAAACCTGATATTGCTGCCGAGTCTGTATGCATGGAAATCAGGGAAGCAACTGCAGTCAGACAGAAACTGGTGCCTGGAACATTGTGAGGGAGTCTGATTATTTTTATTTTTACCCAGCTCATGCAGATAGTAAGAAATGTCCAACTACTCCTGTATGCATTTTCTCTCCATGTAACTTAAGATGTTTATATGGTGCCTAATTGAAAGAAAAAAACATAGCAGTCCTTGCAGATATGTTAAGGATTGCAAAGACAACAGGGAATGGACAATCTTGAAACACTATAGGTTTTTGCAATGCAGTTATCTCTAGCAGGAGACAGAGGTTTTAGTCCTAGGTCTTTTCCAGCAGAAACTGGGACACACATATTTAAATGGTCCAGAGATTCTCTCAGTTCAGAACTTTAGTACTCTCATATGATCAGAGTTCAGTGTTGGGACCAATAACAGTTAATGTTTTCATCAGTGACCTGATGGCAGGACAGGACAGAATATACCTTTCACGTCTGTGTAGATGAAATCAAATTAGGCAGAATGCTTGACATGGAGGAGGGTAGGGCTGCCACTCATGTGGATCTTGACAAGATAAAGAAATGGGCTGATGGGAACCTCAAGAATTTCAGTGAAGATAAATGTTAAGTCTGTGAATCAGTACAGGCTGAGGGACAACTGACAATGTAACAGAAAGGGCATCAGGATTCTGGTGGACAACAGGTTGAACATGAATCAATAATGTGTCTGTGAGTCTCTGAGGGCCAACCACACACTAGGCTGCGTTAGCAAGAGGAAACAGGTCCAGGAAAACCATTATTACCTTTCCAGGACACTCCTGGAAAACTGTTTGGGTTTAGGCCCTCACTTAATATCTGTATCAACAAATTCTAGAGAAACCAGCTGAGGAGAGTTGAGATAGCTGGGGAGCCAGAGCATATGAGAAAAGACAAATCCAAACTCTTCTTGAATGTGCATGGAAATAAGTCAAGAGGCAAAAGATACAACTTGGTATATGGGAAAATTTGATTACATGTAAGGGAAATATTTTTCATCATGAGGATGGTCAAATATTGAAGTGGGCATCCAGAGAGGTTGTAGGATCTCCATCCTTGGAGACAAGCAGAGCATGAATAGACAAAGCCCTGAACATCCCAGTGTAACTGGACCTGTTGTGAGTGGAGGACCAGAACATATGAGCTCTAGATATCCCTGTCATCCTGAATTTTCTTGCTGTTGCACTCATTAAAAACAAGGCCTGGACACGTTATGTTGTCTAAAAATACCAAATAAATGTAGGTTAACTCTTTCGCATGTGAGTTCCAGCAGGACACTGAAAGAGACTTCCAGGATTCTCAATTGAAATATTAGGTCTTTTAGAGAGTGGGGAAATACTAGTCATAGCAAGTTCAAGCTTACTCTCAACCACAGCCAAGCTTAACCTTCATCTCTCCATTTGTGTATTCTGTTTGAGCCAGAAAAAGAGTAACCCAATTCAAAGGGTATTCAGAATCCCAGGGACAGGCCAGCCCTTCACGCCTGGCTTTGCTGGATGAAGGTAAGCTCAGTCTACCAGATAGTGGTGTTTCCTAAGGACAGTTTGGGCACTCTCAGTTCAGGACACACTTGTTAGTGTAGATGGAGAAAAAAAAAATCACCCTGTGGTCTGAGCATATTTTCTGAAGGCCAAGGCTCGGTCCCACATTTAACTATGATACATCATTTCATGACTTAGCACGGTAATTATTTGTGCAATTTTAAGCATCTGAGCAGGTTTATTAAATTTAGTGCTTAAGAATAAGTGTGCTTTTAAACATTCTGTTAAAATAGAGCTTTAAAAGCTTGTGCCTACACAGCAGTTATCACGGAATTCAGGAGTGTTTCATACAATGTACTGCTATTGGAATATCATTACCACAGCTATCTATTAAGCCCTGGGGTCTCCAGGTAGCTGGTTATCACTGTGTGTTTTTTCTCAGAAGCTATTAAAATTGTTAAAGGGCAGTTTTCTTCCTGGCTCAAATATTATATCTCTGTTTTATAGTCTTCATTAAAATAGAAGGATAAAGATGCACAGAGTAGTCAAGTTTAATGGTGGTAAAAACAGACACTTGAGTGTGTATCCCTTGAAGAAATTTGATGTATACTTGATTTAATTTATTTTCCACTATCTCCCAGTAATAGCTATTAATTAGCACAGTAATGTAGAATACTAGCAAGGTCATGTGTGGTCATCTTAGATGTTTTTTGAAAACGAAGTTTGTGGCTACATCACAAAAGAAATTCCATTTCAGTTTGAAACTCCAGTTGCCAAATAGTACTAGTTGGTGCATATAAAACGTTACTGTTCTTGAGGATTGTCAAGATGAGTTTTCAGTTACCTGATGACACTTTTGTGTTGCTGAAATTGTCAGTTTGGAAGATTCTTTGATGCAGCTGTATATTTTGTTGGTATTTGGAAGTCATCTATTTTTAAAGGAAGAATTGCCACCACCAACCTCCCCCCAAAAAAAACCAAAACATTCCAAATGACAAGTGCTGTTCATTAACCTGATTTCTATGCCATGCACTACTGTACATTCTCATTTAGTTTTGTTTCCACTCCACACAAGCATGGAAACAGGAGTGGTGGGTCTGTAATTGGGATGGCTTATGAATTTGAATGAGAAAAGTTTAGTAGGAGAGAGAGAAGTTTTTATTAGACCAATATGCATGCCCCTAAAGAGGGCTGTTTTTGGCATTTTATTTTTGTTTATTTGTTTCTGTGTTCCATCCATATTAGCTACTTTAATGAAAGCTGTCAATTTGCATGAGAATGGGAAAGAGAAATTAGAGAATTGTCTGCATCATGGAGCTTCTGTAACGACCCTATTTATGGCCAACTGCAAGGCATTTTTTCCCTCCCTTCATTCTTAACTTTTTGGCCTTAGGGTGCTCTGGGGAGTTGGGCAGATCACCACTGGAATGGCTGTTGAGAGGACACTGGGGTTCCCTGTCAGCCAGCTGGCAGAAATATGGGCAACTTACCCATGAAGAGTCAACGCAATGCCAGAGGATACAGTGGGGATTTCAAATAAAACCCTTTCCAGTATAAAACTGACCCATCAGAATTTTCTGCAACTCACTTGAACAATACAAGCGCCTCCCCAGGCCATTGTAAGATTTTTCAGAGAGACAAAGAGTAATGTTTAATTAAGTTTATATGTGAAGCCTGTGGCAGTGGAAAAACTGTAACATCTAGATACCCGTGTCTATTTCTTCAATGCTGTTGTTTCACTGTATCCAATGACACATCACTACTTAGTAAGAGTCCAAAAGCTGAAATATTTGCCCTGAAAGCTGCTTGAATTCTGATCTGAGTACTGAGACCCATATATTTGTCTCTAAATACAGATTTTTAGAAAAGCTTGTACGTGCACATAGAGACATGGTCTAAAAATTACCAGGAAAGCCAACTAACCATCTGCTTCCACTGCTACTCCACTAGTAGGGGACTCCATTAGAAAGGGGACTTCCTCCAGTACTCCACTATATCTACCTCCACTACTCATTGAATAACAGGCTTTGAACAGAAGAGTCCAAGAGCTGAGTGCGTCATAGGCAGGTCCAGAGTTCTGTCCTTTCCTCACTGTAAAATTTTGGTATCACACCTAAGCATCAAAACCAAAGATCTCCAGGAAGAACTAAGAGCTTTCTTGCTTCCTCTAGGTTTTACAATCCAAACAGTGAGTGACTTCACCATTTCTGTATTCTGAAATATATCCAGAAAGAATGACCGTAACAACCACCGCAATGATGCAGGGAGGTTTCATCAATCTTTTGTTTTGAAACAGAAAAAAAAAAAAATTAAGAATATCTGATCTGTAGTGAAAAAGTTCAAACTCTTATTTTGAAATTGAGCATATTGTTTACTGTTAACTACAATATTGGATTAAAGAATAAATTGTTTAGCGTGTGCTTTTTTTTTTTTCTGAATATAAAATCTGATTTTTTTTGCCTTTATTTTCATTTGAATTTAAATTTGAAACACTTCATTTTGCATTTGAAAGAATCTGCAGGTTTCCTTTGTCTCAAGGAGTTATCCCTAAAACGTATTTTACCAGTTGCATAGGAATACTATGGCAAAAAATGAGTATGGGTGATGCATAGAATTGACACATCAATATGAATTTAAGTAGCAGAGTGACTTGTATTGAATTTATCCTTGGTACAGGATCAATAATTCGTCTGTTGACAAATTTAAAATGACTGTAAGTGGCAAACAATCTCATTTTCAGTTCTCTGAAAGATGACACTTTCAGTAGACCCATGACTCCGGGTCATGAGTGTGTGCACATTACAGGCCCCCTCAGACTCTTCCCTTCAGGATGCTACTGTATTTGAGGTGCTTTTGCATCTCAACTCCATTTGTTAGGTGTGTGCTGCATCCTAGCCTGTCATTCAATTTTGTATCAGGAGTCATCATCTCTGAAATATATTGGGGCTGCACATAAATTCACCTGTTACTTCAAATCCTGAGTTAGGCTCTAATGAGACCTCAGGTGATGGCAGTAATTGCACTACAGTTGACATGACATTTCTCATAGGCAGTGTGCTGCATCAGTGCAGGGCAGACTGAAAAGACTAAAAAAGCTCTTTATTCTCTAGAACACACTATGGAAAAGTGTACAGTATTTTATTTTCCACTGTTCCTGTGTTTGTCTTAATGTCAAGCCTATCTTTAACAGATGTAAAATCTGCGGAGATTAATTAAAATTCTAAGATTGTCCTCAATCTGCTAAGTACTGATGACAATATACAAGTAGTTACTGTCTTAACATCCAAGCAGCCTGAGTAAGACACAGAGCATGATACCAATGTGTTATGTATTGCCGGAATGGAATTTAAACTATTTAAGCATATAAATCGAAAACTCATTCTGAAGAATTGCTTTGCTTTCCTAAATCGAATAAATGGTAAAAACAACCAAGACATTCAGGAGACTTATCACTGGAAATGAATGTAATAATGTAATTCATGCTGTGTAAGGCAGACTCCAGTCTTGATGGATGGTGTTTGGTTGGTGTTAAACTCTGATTTGCAGAATTGGAAATTCCTTAAGGAAGCAAAATTTCTTGCCAAAGCTGGCAATGAGAGTGCACAGTGATTAACAGTGTGCCAAATCATTCACTAATAATTCAGATAGTTGACCGACACAACCACCAGCTGGTCTGAAAACACCATGAAAGCAATTTACAGACCCTTTCTAAATTTTAAGTGGGACTATATTATTGCCGTATAATAACCTCATCTTTAACTCAAACTGTTTCTTTAAAAGAAAAGGCTAGAATACCCTCACCTGAACTAATAAGAGCCAGTATTCCTCCTCTGCTCACCAAAGAAAAAGTTATCTCCACTTTCTCTTTGTACAGAGCAACTTTATTCAGGGACAAATTGTGCAATCCTTAACTAACTTTTCATACTGTCCCTCCCTAAGCAATTCACTGGGAGCTTTTCTTGGGTGAAGATGGTGAGGTTTTGCTGACAAGGAAGAAAATATACTGCACTTTCTGTCTAAGAGACACCCTAAGACACTCAGTCTTCCAGTATGTTAGGGACAGACATGTTTCAAATCCATCTGTAATTCTGTCTTCAGAAATACCCTCTATAAAAGCTGGAGAAGTGGCAGTGGCTTGTGTAGCTCATAGTGTCATTTGACACTTACGATGTCCTGGAAATTGCTCTGTTCTTGCCAAAAACAAAGGTGGACAAGGGCTGGGTGGTTCCTGGCCACCTCTGTCTCAGGACAGCAAGTTTGTAGACAGTTGAAATTTGTATGAGGTTTTATGAAGTCCTGTGTTGTTATTGGTCATGTTCAGCATATAGTGTTGACACAGGAGAATAAGAGAGCTGTAACTCCTCTTTTGTCCATAGGTCACCCCCAAAAGTGCCCTGCTTATTTTATGCACTCTTTATTCAAAACCATTTCAGGATGGTTCATGATGGGAAGGGACTGAGATTGAGGAAGAACTTCGCAGTCCAGCAGGCTAAGTTATGGCCTTTGAAGCACTTAGTCCCCTCTGTGCTGATTTCTGAATGGCTTTTGGTGAGATTTCTCCCAGACCTCTTCAAACGCATTGACTATGCTTTTCAAGGTGCCCTAGCGAATTGATCACTACTGACTCACAATCCTTCTTCATTTACTTTGTAGCTTCCCTGGTCCCAGAAGACCAAATCCACCACTGCAGGCAAGGTTGGGCGGCAGTGGGTTAGAGTTGGGAAAGACAAGTAATACTTGAATATTCTTATCCAGCTTCTGCTACTACCAAGGAAAATGCCATTAACTGAGGTGCAAGAGCAATAATACTACTTCCACATTTAGTAAGCAATGGGAAAGCACCTGCACATGTGAAAATCAGTGTGACATCTGATAGCAGTAAACACAAAATAAATTGGAGCAGGTAAATATATTCAATGGATGAGCCTCAGACATAGCCCCTTTAGGGTGTCTTCCCTGGAGTTTACATGAAGCAGCATCTCTGCCTGTGAAACTGTCATGTCTTGAAACCAAAAGCTGGGAAGGAGTTGGGATCTCCAATGATTCTTACAAAGTGAAAACCAAATAACGTGTCTACCCATCTGAAATACAAGTTCAATTGTTTGTGGTTTTGTGGGGGTGTTTTGTTTGCTTGATTGGTTATTTGGTTTTGTTTGCTTGTTTTTTTGTTTTCTTGTTTGCTTGTTATCCCTCTCCCCATAATTATGGAGTACTTCATTGCAACTATTCAATATTTCTTTCTGATTTTAAACCAAAAGGATTTAGCAAAATTTAATGAGTTTCATTTCAGAAAACTTAAAATGTCAGAATTAAAATATTGCAGTCAAAACTGTTAAAATAGACATTTTCTAAATGCTTCACCCTTTAGTTTAATTTCTAAAATCTGGTTAGACTTGACACTATCCAAAATATTTATGGAAAAATATTATTTGACTTAAAAGGGAAAATAAATAATTCTGCCAACATCAATCTTATGAATTCATGAGTTTTCAGTCAGAGCCAATATTGGGCACCAAGTCTTTCAAAGTCTTGGTGAGATAATGAAGTAACATCATTTCATATATAGGGACAGCATAGTTAGGCATTCAGTCACAAAAGGAACAGTGATATCTGAGGCATTTCTGGGCTAGGAAGAGCACCAAAGATGTCTTTCAAGCTGAGCCTGGGCTAGGATACCTTGTGAGGCAACAGAAAGAGTCTTGCAGGACTGAACTGAAATTTACGAGGTTATTCTTTGCTGTTTTAGCTGACTTAAATACATTCATTGTAGGGTTTTAGCTGCTTAATTTGTTATTGTCATGGGGCAAACAGCAATTGAAATCAAAGCACTACAGGGTTTGGGGGGTTTTGTTTTGTCTTGTTTGTTTGTGGTTTTTTTTGGTTGTTTGTTTTTTTTTCTTTGTCTCTTAAATTGTGATTTTGTTTGAAGTAGAGTTCCCCAATGACAAGAGCACAGTATTCACTCTGTCTAAATATAACTGTCCCATTTAATACAGAAAGCATCTATTCTACATCTGAAGTTGGTTATATGCTCTTGAGCTGAAATAATGTCTGGTTACACAGTCTTTCTAGAAGAGCAGAAGGGGTGTAAAATGCTGCTTTCATGATTTAGGCTTAAATATCACAGCAGTTTTGGCCAGTGTGCAACAAGTAACTAGGGAAAGGAATTACTTGTGATGTCCTTCACTTCCATGCAAGAGATGAGTATTCCGAGAAAACATAAGACCTGAGTAAAACTTGAGAAAGAGGGCTTTATTTGGGAGCTCAGTAATAGATTAATAGGTCTGTCTGCCAGGAAGGTTCCCCTGAAACTACCATAAACTTTTGTAATTGATTCCTCTTCATCCTCCATAAGCCTTTCTTGCCTCGCTGTGTATAATTCCTCTTTATTCCCTATTTTTACATAGCTGTTGCCAGTCATGTTGCTCGTCACTCATTCCCTCCAGAATCACACACAAAACTGAGGTTCTAATTCCTTCTAAATTTATTTTTCCATCCATTTTCAGTTCTCACTGATTTTTTTTTTTTTTTTTTTTTTTTTATTCCAATAGGAACTTCAATATCTGTGCTGCAGATTATGGCCAAAAAATAATAACGGTAATACTCTTGTTTATGCACTGTTTTGGTAGATTGGAAAAGTTTGTACAGTGTAATGTAACCCTGTACATCTTTCTTCCAGAAAAGACCAGGACAGGCATGTCAGTTTAGATACTATACCCTTAGTCTCGGACTCCTTCCAGAGAAAAATAGTTACATCTTCTGAACCTTTGCATTTCTTATGCTTCTCCAAGTATTACTCTTTGCTTAGATAAAAATGCTTTTCATTTTTTTTTTTTAACCTAAATTGAAAAAAAAAAAAAAATCTTAATGATTAATGTCCATGGAAAACATCTGAGTTCTGTAGAATATTCGCTTTGGGGCCAACATCCAAATCTTGAATATTTTTTAAATCAATATCAAAAAGAATATTAACAAGTTAAACTATTTTTGGGGAGACGTATTAGCAGACATGAGAGGGAGACAACATCCTCCAATCAGTTCTAAGCTTCATTTTTGTCCATTTTTAATCTTTGTGGATTATTTCTCCGCTATGTCTGATATAAACCCATTAAAGATTTAGAACTCTGCGATTATATTTCTACATACATGATTTCCTTGATCATTAATGAGAGCATCACTGTCTTACAAAATTATTCAACAAAACAACTCAATAAACACTTTAGCTTCTGGATTCTGGTAGACATCTTCAAGACCTGCATATTCAGGTTCTACCACCTTTGAGTCTCATAACACTACCTGAGATGTCAGAGTTTCTCTTTGTAACAATATCAGTGCTCCATAACCTGAAGGATGCATGAGTTTAATACCCTCTCAGACTTTCATATTGCTCTTACTTACCTCTTCAACTTGTCACTATAGTAGCTCTTGCTCCTTTCTGTAGGGAGATCTCAAGTTAATGCCTCTACCTGTAGAGGATCCCATGATAAAGAGAGGTGATTTGTGTTGTTGACAACTTCAAGGCAGCAAAATAACCTTCTGTGGTCTTATGTACCAATCTGTAAAACATATATTTAATGTTTCTTCTGTCCCCAGAGGAAGTCAGTCTCTCCAGTTTCCCTGAGTCAAGTCTATTTTGCTCATGACTAATTTCTGAATGCAGTTCTTGTTATTTCCTCAACCCACGAACCTTTTGTTACATTTTCTCTCCTCTGTCCGGTTCAGGAGAGGGAGTGATAGAGCAGCTTGATGGGCACCTGGCTTCCAGCCAGGGTCAACCCACCACAGAGACAAGCAGAAAAAGCAGAAAAATGTGCTTCCAGTGATGATCAGACGGAGCGGAATTTAATAGGTAGTCGATTTCATCTGGTTTCATTTGATTTCACTTGGATCCATCTAGTTTTCTTTTTCCTTCCTTGTATTTCTAGATATAAGTTATGATGAGAAATGTAAACCTGGATACAACCTGCCAAGGAATTTGCGTTGATTTATGATGCAAAACCAGCCTGTGTTATTCAGAGGGATAAAGAACTGAACTCTCCTCTGCAGAGTAGTCCAAAAAAGCAAGCTCATCTGCATGTTTGCCAGACCTAGAGTTTGATTTAAGCAGATTGTGAAAGTTTGGATATTGGGGGTTGGATCTGCTCTCCAAGAAACTCTGAAATCTCAGTATTAGTTAATGTATGTTGAAACTGTGAGATTTTCAGTACTGCTGCTGTGTTGCCTCAGTGCAAATAAAAACTCATTAGTTTTATAATACAAGTAAATCCTACTCACGCCAGTGCAGTCCATCAAAAACCTTGACACCTACAGAGCAATAAGGGAAAGTAGAACAAGCCATCTGGTTTTAATATCATATACAGGGAAGCCTGGAAATGGGGTGGATGCTCCTTACAGCATCATGTACTGTGACTTGCGCTGGGTCTGATGGAACAGGGTTTGGGTAACAGCCAGGAAGATATTTTTATCAAAGTTGGTAGCATGGCAGTGAGCTATTCTATATATTCCCAGCCTATTCCACTCCATGGTGGTTTGACACATATATCACATACAAAGGTGACAATGGCCAATATAAGCCACATTAGGATAAAAGATTAAACAATGGACTTTTAAATAGAGTGAATAGAAATGCTGAGTAACAAAGATCTCAGGAATGGCTTTTCTTCCCCTTTAACTTTGGATTTCATTTTTTTTTTTGCTTACATCTACAATTTTAATACTAACATACAATTATAACACTAACCAGAAATATGTGGTAGACATGGTAGTGTCTCCAGGTTAGTCTAGCAGTATATCCACTATCACCCCTGCCTACTAGCATTATTAGCCTATCATGTGTGAACACAGTCTCCTACATCGTAGCCAAGTCCTACACAGTCTTCCATATCTTTAATTAATGCCAATGAGTCATGTGTGACACTGATTAAAGGCTTGTCTCTTTTCTTGTTGTAGCCCTGATATTATTCAGCTGTGCAATCAATGGAAGGGTGTGATAGATTTAATGTTGAAAGTCTTGAGTTGCACTGTCACGTGGTTTGCATACAATTTAAGAGAGCCACACTAACATCTTGAGGTCCATTTTTTCTACTTGTAGGATAGAAGTTAGTCACAATGCTGTTAAAATGCTTTGGATGAGATTTCTGTCAACAGTATGTGTGCAGAACATATTTGTCCACATCAGACCTCCTAATAAAGTACAATCAGCAGAACTTCAGTCACTATGCCAGTAGAGCTTCAGAAAGTGATTCACCTGAAAAATAAAAACAAAACAAAACATATCAAACAAACAAAACCACAAAACAAACAAACAAAAAATACACACACAAAACCAAACAAATTTCCGCCATAAAATAAAAATAGTCCCCATTAAGCTGTTTTAGCTCCAGCAATTGGCTCTGTTCACAACGTAAGTACAGTCTAAGGTTACTTGCTCGTATGAAGACATTTATGTGGTATATTCCCACATTCAACTAAAAATAAATATGTAAGGGACTGAAAGTCTGTGAAAACTTAGGAGTTGTTTGGAACACAGACTAGCTTTTGACATACCCTGACAGTCCCTAGCATATCAGTGGTATAAGTACAGCTCTTGGACTGCTGTAACATTTAGTGCTTTACTTTATGGAGAATTGCCATATTAACTTGTCATGTAATTTCTTCTAATCACAGCTTGAAATGAATGTGGTTTTGGATATTTGGATCCAAAAACCATAGGAAAGAAAGTTGTTGGAAGGGATTTCAGGAACTCATCTGATCTAATAACCTATGTAGATTAGTGCCAACTCCAAAATTACCTTAGGTTTCCCTGGTTTCCAGTCAAGTTTTTAATACCTTAAGGGAGAGATATGCCACAACCAGCATTCTCAGGATAATTTATTCCAATATTTGACCATGCTCATTTTGAGCTTATTTTTTTTTCCTTATGTCCACTCAGAATTTCTCTTTAGCCAATTTGCAACCATTACCTCACCTTGTCGAAGCATCTCTGAGAAAGAGTCTGTCTCCATTTTCTCTATATCTTACAATTGTGAACTTGGTCTTTTCCATATTATTCACATTAAGCCATACTGTAAGGTGTACTTTATTTTCATTTATGAAACAGGCATATTTTTCTTAGCCAATAATGTTCAAATTTGCAGGACAATAAAACAATATAGTGATCATTTGGGGGGAAAAAAGATACATTTTCCACTGACAGATGTGTCTGAACAATTGTCACTGAGTTTCAGATTGCTATTGAAAAGATTTCTTCCATCAAGACGTTTTTAAAACTACCAGTGTCAGCTTCTACAGGTGGAGTTGCTAGTGGCAATCATCATTTGCATTTTCAGCATGGATAATTCAGAAATTACTGAGCACTTCTTAATATTTTTATTCTTCTTGGTATTTATGAAAATTAGTGAACTGCGAAATGGAGAAATAATAGGTAAAAAGGGTCATAGTGTATTTTCCTGTGAACTGCAGAGCTCAGCTCAGATGAATCAAATAACAAAGGAAATGAACTCATCTAATGCTTTTTTCTTATGAATTCTTTGTTGTTGCAAATGAATGAAGTAATCTAAATTGCTGTTTCAAACTGTCCTGAAAGCATCTTCATTATGAAATGGGAGACAGATAAAATAATATAGCAAAAAGCACATTTTCTCTACTATGTATAGAAGTGTTGTGGTGCTGAAAAATATTTGCAAGACAGTCCCAGTCTCTACCAAATCTCTTGGTTGTTGAGGCACTTATCCTACAAAATAAAACAAGCTAGAACCTTCTTCTATGGACAACTTTTCTGCTGAAATGGTGTGGCTGTAACCAGTCTGTCTGTTGGGAATGGTCCTTAGCACATCCTGTTTTTTGCATCATTCCAAGCATTGCTTTTTGACCCGGAGAAAATACAGGCTATAAACCATGCTAGCAATTAAACAGTAAAAATAATCATGGCCTAGTTCTTGAATTTGAGACCTGATCCTTTTTATTTACTGTTTTACACAAGTCTTTGAGTATTCAGAGAGCTGCCTTTGTCTTCTGAGAAGTCTGGAGACATTCTTTTCATTTCCAAGGCTTTTAATACCTTTCATTCTGATAGACAATCACAGTGCAATGAATCATTTGCTTTCTGTAGCTTTCTTTGTCATCACATAAATTGCAAAGCTGTGGTTTAATACACATTCTCCCATTTCGCTGATGCAGCAGAGAGTATGATTTAGAACATGTCAGACCTTCATCACAGCAGTACCTGTCAGATGGGTCTTTCTGCCAAGCCACATAAGTAACGTAACGCATAAAAACTTTCTTACTGGAAACAATACAGTATTTTTCTTCCTATACAAAGTGCCGTGTGTTGCCTCATCTGGGTGAAGTTAGACTGATGCTTTTACTAGAACACTTTCATGCATATTCTGAAGTCTTCAAACAAATCTTTTTCAATGCTGATAAAATGGCAGGAGTGGATGATAAGCAGATCCTCATTTACATTAAAATGTACATTGAGATACTGAATGCACTACCAGTAATTCTCAACGATTTATATAAAAAATGCGTATCCACTGAGAACAACTGTGTTATGGTGTGGAAGCACTAGCTACAAATCTATTGTTGTTTAGGTTTTTAAAAATTTTATTTTTTTCTCTCTTGAAAAATGTTGGCAGCTTCTATTTTCTACTTCAACATTTGAAAGATCTGTTTTCCTCTAACCTTTTTATGTTTCATATAAGTTTTTCAAGATTGAATTCAATGTGTTAGGACTTTTACACTTGGGAAAAAAAAAAGCTAAGATGGAGGTAATTGCTCTGAGAGCTTGGGTTTTTGACTTGGGTTTATTTTTTGATTGCAAAGCAGTCTCCAGAGGTATTAGTGCTAACCCTGACCTGTGTGTGACTGCAGTTTATTTAAAATACCCCTTTAAATGCAACTTTTCATGTATAGGCACAGCATTGCTTTAAGTTCCAAGTGCTTGCCAGTAGCTTGATTATCGGTTCCAACATTTTTTTATAGAAATTCAAGCTAGTCTCAATGGTTTTTAATTCTCTGACTCAATTGTTTTAGACTATTTAAGAGACTTTTTGTCAGAAATAGGAATGAAACGGAATGGAACGGAGGGGAACGGAACAGAACGGAACAGCATAGAATAGAACGGAATAGAACGGAATAGAACGGAACAGAACAGAACAGAACAGAACAGAACAGAACAGAATAGAATAGAATAGAATAGAATAGAATAGAATAGAATAGAATAGAATAGAATAGAATAGAATAGAATAGAATAGAATAGAATAGAATAGAATAGAACAGAATGTTTCCGTTGGAAAGAACCTACAATGATCATCTAGTCAAACTGCCTGACCACTTGAGGGCTGACCAAAAGTTAGGGAAAATTATAAAGAGCATTGTCCAAATGCCTTTAAAACAGGTGTGGGGCATTGACCACCTCTCTAGGAAGCCTGTTCCAGTGTTACCCTCTTGGTAAAGAAATACTTCCTGATGTCCAGTCTAAACCTCCCTTGGTGCAGATTTGAACCATTCCCACTTCTCACTCATTCTGTCACTGGATCTCAGGGAGAAGAGCTCAGCAACTCCTGCTCTACATCCCCTCCTCAGGAATCTGTACAGAGCAATGAAATTACTCCTCAGACACCTCTTCTTCAAATTAGACAGGTCCGAAGTCCTCAGCTGCTTCTCACAGGACATTCTTTCCAGCCTTTGCACCAGCTTTGTTGCCCTCCTCTGGGTGCATTCAAGGACCTTCATGTCCTTCTAAAATTTTGAGACCCAGAACTGCACACAGTGCTCAAGTTGAAGCCACACAAAGCTGAATACAGCAGGATAATCACCTCTTTGACCAGCTGATCATGCTGGGTTTGATGCACCCCAGGATAGCGTTTACCCTCTCGGCTGGCAGGGCTCACACTGCTGACTTGTACTGAGCTACTGTCGATGGGCATCCCCAGATCCCTTTGTGCAGGGCTACTCCCCAGCCACTACTCTTCCAGTTTACACTTGTTCCTGCTATTGTTCTGTCCCAGGTGCAGAATCTAACATTTCAACTTGTTAAATTTCGTCCCATCAATCATTGTCCAATGTTCCAACCTGTCTAGATCCCTCTGCAAGGCTTCCGGTCCCTTAAGAGAGTCAACAGCACCTCCTACTTTGGTATTGTCAGCAAACTTGCTCATGGTTCATTCCATTCCTGTATCCAGATTGCTGTTCAATTTATTGAAGAGAACTGACCCTAAAGTTGAACCCTGAGGAACACTATTGGTTGCCAGCCAGATGTAGCCCCATCGACTACAACCCTTTAAGCTCTGTCTTTTAGCCAGTTTTTCACCCAGCACACCATGAACCTACTCATCCCACAGTTGGACAACTTGTCCAGAAGAATGCTGTGAGGGACACTATCAAAAATCTTACTAAAAATCCAGAAAATCTACATCTACCACCTTTCCTTCATCCACTAGGCTGGTGACATTATCATAGAAGGATATCAAATTAGTTAAATTAGGACTTTATTTTTGTGATCCCATGTTGACTGTGCCTGATGATTGCATTATTCTTTAAATGCCTTTCAGTAGTATCTACTATAATCTTCTCCATAATTCTTCCAGAAACTGAGGTTAGACTAACAGGTCTGTAGTTCCCTGAGTCTTCCCTCATACCCTTTTGGTAGATTTGAATAACATTGTCTAGCTTCCAGCAATCAGGGACCTCCCCAGACTCCCCAAATCTTTGGTAGATGATCAAGAGGGGTCCTGCCGCAACATCCACTAGCTTCTTTAGTACTCTGGAATTAATGCAATCAGACCCCATGGATTTGTAAACATTCAGCTGATACAGTTGGTCCCTTACACATTCAGTGTCCACAAATGGAAAGTCACTGTTCACACATTCACGATCCTCTGACTCAGGGGACTGGACAGCCCAAAGTTTATCATCAGTATTATGACAAACTGAAGCAGAAAAACCATTGAATGCCTCCACTTTTTCTCCATCCCTATTAGTTAGGTTACTATCTTCAACAGGTGTCTGTCCAATTTTTTCTTTAAACCTCCTCTTGCTATTAACGTACTTAAAGATGCCTTTCTTGATATCTGAAACGACACTGGCCAGATTTAACTCTAATTAAGCTTTGGCCTTTCATATCTTCTCCCTGCATAAATGAAACACAGTTCTGTACTCTTCCTGCAAAACCTGGCCTTGCTTCCAGAGATCATCCATTTTTTTCAGTCTTCATTTCCATGAGAATTCCCCTGTTTGGCCAAGCCAGTCTTCTGCCCCAGTTGCTTGATTTATGACACAGTGTAATTGCCTGCACTTGTGCTTCTAAAAGGTGGTTCTTAAAGACTAACCAGAACTAGCTATCTATGCTCAAATTCACTGGTATGGAGGCATGATGATATCTGCACTGACTGCTCTTCTTGGGGGTGGGAAGCACAGTTTCAGATGGCAAGGAGATGTCTGGAAGAAGTGGAACCAAGTCTGGAAAACTTTGGATTATGGGTGTAGTTGAATGAGCTCCTATCTCTGCAAAAGATCCTGACTATTCATGGAGTAATACAGAATGGAGACCTACACTGGTACTTGGTGCTGGCACCTTCCTGCAAAGGAAATTTTCCTGCAGAAACTAGCCCAGAATTTTTCACTTCCTTTTTACTCAGTTCCTATGCTTACAGAAGTGGGAGTTAGATGCTCTATTGCATGTAATCTAGTCTCCAAACAAAGGCAGAGTTTAAAACATCTCAGTGTCCAAAGGCAAAGGAGATTTTCAGATTGCAAATCAGGATTTAAATATTTCACATCTACATACATTTTTTATGGGCTGAATGGAAACCTGGGATGAAAAGCAGTCCCAAAACTCTACTATTATTGCTAAGATTTGTTGAGCAAAGTGTTTAATACCTTCTTATTGTCAGACAAACTCATAATTAAATGTGCAAGGCCAAGGGCAGTAGAAAAATATTTACTACTTCATTTTACACAGGTGATTAAAGCTAATTAAACAACTCACACAAAATCTGGACAGGCAAAACCAAACACAGATCTCTGTCACTGTGTACAAGACCATACATCCTTTCCCAGGCTTCTATGACTCAGGCCTTCTGCTGCTTGCTAGCACACACAGAGCTGCTGCTGGTCCAGACGAGGGACAGCAGGTAACCACAGCCAGCAAGGCTGAGACAGCAGTTCCCATAACCAAATGTGATGCACGCAGCTGGGATGGAGGCAAAGAGAAAGTTGAGAAGGGGTTAAATTATTTTAGTATCTTCACCGTTCTATGAATTTAGCATCTGCTCCACCATACGCTGGAGCCTGCATCTCCATAGAGTCTGTGCTCCAGTTCTCTGTGACTTCCTGCAAAGGTGTAGGTTGTAGGTCATAAACATATAACATGGATCTTAGGTGTGGGAGCCAAATCCATTCTATTTTAGCAGCCGGAGTAAGGTTCAGAAGGATAAAAATCCTTGCATTTGCTTTTCTCTGCACAATTCCTCATCTGGGAATCCTCTGGGATGACACTGACCTTCCTCACACAGGGGTTAAGAGAAATCCATTAACGTTTGTGCAGTGAAATGAAAGCTAGAAGGTTAAGTGGTTGTTGTTCGTGCCAATAATTCATCACCCTGGGCATAAAATTAGAGTTGACAGTGACCTTTCCTTTCCTGAAGTCCTCTTTTGGGCCAGACACTAGCATCTCTTCTTCTGGCATAAATCCAGAATGTATACATTCATAATAGCAGAAGTGTTGCAGGTTTGCAGTGGTAAAAACTAATCAGAACACTTTGCTCCTTTATTTTATTTTATTTTTTTTTAAACACTCTTAATCAGATATAAAAGTTTTATGCAAGTCCTTTCAGGCAAATAAATATTTTTTATTGCTGGCATAAAGTTGATGATAAATTAATTGTCCCTCATTTCCATAAATGTATCCAACAGTAGAATGTCTTTCCTAGGTAATGCAATTGCCTATTAATTATTTCCTTGTCTTGCTGAAGATGTATATAAGAGGGAGAGACAGAGAAATTTATATATACACAAGAATGCAGAGGAAAACTTCTCTTGCATGAGTATAGGCCTTTACATAGATCTTCAGTAATGATTTCTGCATCAACTACAAATTTTCAGGATCATAAGAGTAACTACGACTCTTGGCTCCAACTCCTGTTATAAATGAAGCTTTATTTTTATGTACACTTTTGCAGAGAAAAGTATTACTCATCTCAAAGTCAGCAAATTCCTGAGTTAGTGAAAACTTGGTGCATACATATGTATGCATACACAGCCTGGCCAAATATTTTCCTTGGATCCTTTTTCAGGGGCCAGGGTGGGGAAAGATCGTTGAGACTTCTGAAGAAAGGCTACAATAGCTGACTGTGTTCTTTACATGCTGGAGAACTGAACTGCTGGTTTTACTTACACCCAGAGCCAATCTCTCCTTCAACCATTTCCTATCTTAAAAACTCCACCTTGAATCTTTTCTGCAAGAAGTATGCCCTGAGTTTCCTGGTTGCAAAATCTTAGTGTAGACAAAAAATCTGAGGTACTACTTCAGTGTAGGTCCCTACGGCTGAGGTTTATTGCAATTAGATAAATAATGTGAAAGTAAGAGTCTTTTGTTACTAATTAACTCAAATTTAATGATCTTAATTAGTAAGTACCTCTTTTTGCATTGAAGACAAACTGTGAGACACTGCAGTTACAAGAGGTGATGCTGGTAGCATAGAAACCTGCTTTTTTTAAATTAAACAATGGACAACAATGATGCATCACGCTGAAAAGGCAAGATCCCAGATCGTATTTTACACATGGTCATAATCCCTAGAGCACATTCATTTACATACTTCTGTCAACAATTTATGCTACAAGTAATTGGCCAATGTTCTTTCATTTATTCTACCATTGTTTTTCAACGTACTCTTACTGAAAACTATGACAGAAGAAACAGAAATGCCTGTGTCATCTGTATAGAAGATATTTATTTCAACAGCCCCTCTGACTGACTCGCTTTAGGTATGGATGAGTTGAGCAGAAAGCACCATAAGAAAACTGTCTCCATTTGGCTTGAATTTCTCTCTTTGAACTTCCTCAAGTTCAGGCATTTCATGAATCTATTATCTAGTCTTTGACCAGTATCTCTGTAGTGATGTTAGAAGAGATCACAGAATCACAGAATGTCAGGGATTGGAAGGGGCCTCAAAAGATCGTCCAGTCCAATCCCCCTGCCAGAGCAGGAACACCCAGATGAGGTTACACAGGAAGGTGTCCAGGCGGGTTTGAATGTCTGCAGAGAAGGAGACTCCACAACCCCCCTGGACAACCTGTTCCAGTGTCTGTTACTCTCACTGTGAAGAAGTTTCTTCCCAAATTTAAGTGGAACCTCTTGTGTTCCAGTTTGAACCCATTACCCCTTGTCTTACCATTGGTTGTCACTGAGAAGAGCCTGACTCCATCCTCCTGACGCTCACCCTTTATATATTTATAAACATTAATAAGGTCACCCCTCAGTCTCCTCTTCTCCAAGCTCCAGAGCCCCAGCTCCCTCAGCCTTTCCTCACACGGGAGATGCTCCACTCCCTTCATCATCTTTGTTGCCCTGTGCTGGACTCTCTCCAGGAGTTCCTTGTCCTTCTTGAACTGAGGGACCCAGAACTGGACACAATATTCCAGATGTGGTCTCCCCAGGGCAGAGTAGAGGGGCAGGAGAACCTCTCTTGACCTACTAACCACCCCCCTTCTAATCCACCCCAGGTACCATTGGCCTTCCTGGCCACAAGGGCACAGCACTGACTCATGGTCATCCTGCTGTCCATCAGGAACCCCAGGTCCCCTTCCCCTACGCTGCTCTCTAATAGTTCATTCCCCAACTTATAATGGAACCTGGGGTTGTTCTTGTCCAGATACAAGACTTTACACTTGCCCTTATTATATTTCATTAAATTTTTCCCCACCCAACTCTCCAGCCTGTCCAGGTCTCTGGATGGCAGCACAGCCTCTGGCGTGTCAGCCACTCCTTCCAGTTTGGTGTCATCAGCAAACTTGCTGATAGTGCACTCTATTCCCTCATCCAAGTCATTGATAAATATATTGAATAATACAGGCCCCAGTACTGACCCTTGACGCACTCCGCTAGATACAGGCCTCCAACCGGACTCTGCCCCATTGACCATGGCTCTCTGGCTTCTTTCTTCAGCCAGTTCACAGTCCACTTCACTACCCAGTCGTCCAGACCACACTTCCTCAGTTTAGCTGTAAGGATGCTGTGGGAGACTGTGTCAAATGCTTTACTGAAATCACGATAGACCACATCCACTGCTCTGCCATCATCTATCCACCAGATGTCAAGGAGTTATTCAGACCATCTCTTATCAGAAATTAGTCATTGTCAGCATTGTTCCTCCCCTTTCAGAAGGAAGGAAGCAATTGCCTGTGGCTGGGAGAGTCATTCAACAGACTGAGCACTTCTGGCCTCTCTGAAAAACGTCCAGACACAGACAAAAGTTCAGCACAACAATAAAGACAGTCTGTAGCAAGTTGAGAGAACCAGGACTGGGAGCAAAGCAGACCATGGCATTTCTCCTCACTCGTTTTTAGTAAAATCAGTCCTAGGAAACCAAGATGCAAGTCAAGTGCCAGCTTCTACCGTCTGTCTCCCTGTAGTCGATTTTACCATGGAAATGCACTTTGATGCAGCTTTATTCAGGGAAGGTGACAAACTACTGACAATTATATCAGATCAGAGGTCCTGGGTGGAGAAAAGGCCCCAGTGGTGATGTGGCTCCACAGAGCTCTGATATGCAGGGTTTTGTGCTCTGTCTCTGGTAGCTCTACAAGGGTTGCAGGGTTGCTCCATATGAGCAAACCCTAGGAGTGTTTCCAGGCTGGCAGCTCTGGAAATGAACCTGCACTGGAGGAAGGGGGCTTATACACACCAAAGTGGGTACCAGTGTGGGATCATTCCTGTTTCTGCATGTGTATGTGCGACTAACATCAGCAAAAATTGAGTTGAGACTGATAATTAGCCCCAGAAACTTCTCACCGGTACCCAGCAAAATCTCTCCCAGGCATCACAATCTGTCTGAAATCTCTGTATACTCCCTCTTGGATGAAAGCAGACAAATGAAAAGTTAATTGAATTGCAAGAGTGACTACACTGAGGACCAGGGTCCACAGGTAGTTAACAGCATCAATGGCTACATGCTACCAATACAGCTTCTATCTACGGGGAACTTCCATAATCACCAGGAAGTCAGGTCTTTCGCCTTCTTGCCTTTGTTTGAAACCTGAGGCTGTGTCTCTGTTGTTAAATTCAATAGTGGTAGGGAGAATTTTTGTGGGTCCTGGAAGTCATTGTATCTACTGATAAATTACTAGAATGGACACCAGTGTGGTTGTGTTGGAGGTCAAAGACATGACCCAGGGGTCAGCTCAGGCCCATTCCCAACAGGTGCTTTGGATGTCATTACCCTGATTTGAATGTTAACAGAGTTTAATAATATGGATGTAGGCTTTTCCACGCTCCAGTGCCAGAGAACAATCCAGACATATTTAATTTCTTAAAATAGATGTAGCTTAAATTTCCCAGGGAGGAAACGATAATAACAAAAGAGATCAAGAATCTGTTTTACATATTATGTCAGCAGAGTATGTTGTGAGTGGTCTTAAATATAATGTGCGCTTCAGTGCTGCTGATTATATATTTCTGTGTAAAAGTGCCACTTTTGTAATGAATGTTTCTTCATTTTCTACTAGGAAACAAAATTCGTGAATGGAATGGAGAAACCTTAATGACTCAATGTCACAGTGTTCAAATGCCTGAAAAACCTTCTCCTCTAGTGGCAGTTGCAGAAAGTAGAAGGATATAAACGATACAAACAAGTAATCCTACCACAACTTAACAAGAGCTTGTTTATCTGCAGAGCTGAGGTAAGTGATATTCAGCCCATCCCTTTTGAAAGAAACCACAATTGTTTAAAATCCATTTACAGATATTAATTCATTGCAGCTTATTCCACCTGCATGGAAATTAATGTCCTGATAGAAGACTAGCAACCAGCAGCAAAAAAAGAAAAAAAATCACAAACCTTCAAGGAAAGTTAAATCAAAATGTTTAATCTCTTGACCAGTATGCTAAAAGATTATAGATATGGTTAGTATTCTGTTAAGCGGGAGATCATTAAGCTAATTTTGCTCTTTATAGTTATCTGTCCATCATAAGCAAGTAGTCATTCTTGGCTTCACCCAGTGCTTGTGTCCAGCTGTTTAAAATGTTAAGGAGTCATGGCAAAAGTTTGTCACCAACAAAACACACAGGCACTCAGAGAAGATACCTCAAAGCAGTCTGAGATCTTGCAGTGTGCAACGACTGGCCATGGCCTCTCTTGTGAAATGTGACATTGCTTGGCTGTGTGAGAAGATGGGAAACTCAATGGAAGAAGCATTCTGGCAGGTAGCTTCTGGTTGCCTGGTATACACATATCATTGAAGATGTTGGCAACTGATTGTTCAATTTTGGGCAAAGGAAAACTTGTGCTTTTGTTTCAGTCCCCATTCCTGATCATGGTGTCATTTCCCTGACAGTCACAAGCAAGGATGAAAATAACGTGGCATGGGCACTCCATCTGTGGTCATAATGGTTGACCTGCAGATCCCAGAAGAGAGTGATAACAGTACTTCTGTCCACTTTCGTTCCAACACAGCTCTAGAAATCACTTGAAATGAAGCCATGAATTTCTGCATTAGATGTAAATAAATACAAAATGCTGCTTCAGGCCTTTAATTAAGTTTTGAATGTTGGAGGTTTTTTTTTTAAGCTATTAAAAAAACCCACCAACATTTCAAAACTCTGTTATAAGATAACCTATATTTAAAAAAAAAAAAAAAAAGAGTTCAAACTGAGCAGACCTGCCAGTTTTGCCAGTTTGAAAGGATCTTTTTTCAGAAAACTAATTTAGAGAAATACAGGGCTCAAAGTTCACCACGAAGATCAACTTTCATTTTCCCTTGAACGTGATTGTTACAAAAAAAAGCAAAGGCAAGTCTGGTCATTTTTGCCACATTGATCCAATGGGCACCTGGGTATATAAGAAATCAACCAGTGCTAATATGGGGGATGGAGGGAAGGAAGTCGGGGATGGAGGGAAGGAAGTCTGGAGTTTAGTGCAAATATGTCCAACAGAGCTATTTTTTCTGTAAAGAAAATCAACAGTCACTTTTCAGCTTTAGTCTGAAACAGGAGCTTAGGGGTTTACTAAACATTCAGAAGTCAGCAGCTTGTGTTTCATCTGCTAAATAAACTTCCAGGAGCTTTGTGGCTTAAGAAAACCTCTGTCATTTTGAACATCTGCTAAAGAAATGCCAGTTCATTCCTCACCTGCCAAGTTAGGTTTTTTTCCCCATCCTTAACACCATCCCTGATTTTCTGTGATGTGGACTGGCTGCTGAAATGCTCTTGTATGGACCTGATTTTCTACGAGGGAAATCCTTCAATTGCTTCAGTGGAGTTGACCTTCAGTTGTCTCCTGGAGGTGAGAGTCCCTCTCAACTGCGAGCCCAGGAGGATATGAGAATTGAAAACACAATTTAATTTCTCTGTTCCTGCCCTGAAAGTCATACCTGAATGTAAGTTCAGCAACTGGATTTTATCTGGCAGTAAAAAAGAAAGAGACTTCAGCATTGTTGCAGATCCAGCCCCTGAAGGATTGCTTATTATTAAAACCATTCTATGTGGAAAGTTTGGAAGTGATTAAAAATCGTCTTAATTTCTGATCTTTTCTCTTAAGCGACAAACTTCCATGTTTTCTGAAACACAAGAAAGAAAAAAAAAGGTTTTCACTCCAAATTAGAAAATTTGAAGGAAAGAGTGAATTTTAAAAAAAATGTTGGAATTTGTGCCTTTTATTTCCATCAAACTTTCTTTTAAAGTGACTGCATTCCATTTTGTTGTACAACTATGTGTCTCACAGGGAAAACATCTGCTTAATCTCACCACGAGTTAAACTTGCGTGCCTGAAGAACCAGCGATGTTTTTTGTGGGGATGAAGTTTGCTTTGGTCCAGAAGGAAGAGGTTAAGGTGTACTAGCACAGGTCATAAAGGCACGTTCTTCCAGGAGTATGTACTAATGAGACAGCTGTTCCAGGTTGATTAGAATTACAGGCGCTACCACACTCATTTGCCCTTGCAGAAGTGTTATTTTTGAATTGGAAGCAGCACTTGTGAATCACCTCATCCAGTTCATTATGAAAGTCCATTGTCACAAACTAGCAGGCAGCATAATGTATTCACGCTGCATTGTGTGCTTTTCCTCCCTATGGAACAGGTAACTTACTGAACACCCTCACTGCTCAGATGAAATGATGGGTAGGTAAGGGATGAGCACAAGGACCCTTATGTGTCACCTGAGGGCTGACCTGTTTGCAGGAAAACTGATTATCTCTCTTCAAATGCTCTTGAGGATGGTACCTGCCTCTGCCTGCTGATTCTGTGTTGAAGAGAAAAGAGGAAATTAATGGGAGGGATTAGAGGAAAGGTGATGAATAGCTACTGAAATGGCACCAGGTCTGCACTCCTCCTGTTGCAGCTACAGAAGCCGGTTGTGTTTGTACTCTTATAAAGGAGATTTTTGTCCTGTCTGAGATTGCCTCAGTCCTACATACACCAGTTTTGCAGTGAAGACACACGGTGCTTTCTGTTGTGCAAGGAATGCCTCAGGCCTTCTTTGTGGAGCAATTTCTGTGGCTAAGTGGGCAGGACAGCCAGGTAAAAATCAATGCAGACTCTGTCCTAAAGACAGGAACCTTGTTTGTACAACTCAGTCTTGAACAAAATGCCTTGAATCCTGAATAAATCCTTTGGTGACAGCCAGTGCTTCAGCATCTGCTTTCAGCAAACAAAATCTGTTTTGCATTTGCAGTCATGCATTTACGAAATGTATTTTCCGGTATTATCCAGCATTGCCAGCCTTCCTGGGCCACCACTTAAATATGCAGAGTTGTCTCTCACTTTACTGATTTCAAATTTGATAGTGTTCAGTCACTATCAGCTCCTTTAGAAGCTTCCTTCTAAAAACACTGTAGCTTAAATATCAATTATCTCCTGCTCTGGCTGGGGTATCTCCTTCAGATGTTAATACAACAAAATACTTTTATATAGAAAGTAAGCTCACTACTTAATACCACGTTTTTTTTGCAACCAACCCATTTTCTAGCACCACCTTTTGCTACACCTTTCATGTACATTTAAAAATTGTTTGCCTGCTTCCAAATTAATTTTCACTCTTCTTTTTTTTAGTGTCCTTACTTGTCCCTTTAGGGTATGATCCAGAACACACTAAGTCATTGGAAATTTCAGTTGAGGTTGAATCAAGATCCTAAAATCTTCTTGAAATCTCAATGTATCTAGAGAGACTGTTAGAAAAGAAATAAAGAAGGTGGTAGCTTTCATTTTTTCTGAGACTTTTATAAAATCATCAAGCAGATATAATGGTATGTATTGTATTGATGTGAGACATATGTATTTTATCAACTACGATAAAATGAATTTGTCAACATCTCTTCTTGCTGTTCATTTTCACAAAACAATGACTCATTCAGCGGGTTTTAAGATCCTACAAACTGTTTACTACTATGGATGAAAAAAAAAAAAAAAGGGAGATAACTTAGAAAAACTGGTAAATCCAGAGAACTTCTTTCTCTAGAACCTGGGATAAATCTTCTTTTTGGAGATTTAGATCTTTTCGAATCCATGTGAAGGGACTAGGTCCCTTTTTTTTTCACAGACTTCTGAATAGACTGGGGTCCATGTCTGTCTGAGATGGCAGAATTTCTAAATACAGCAGCTCACACACAAATACCTGCTTGAGAGGCATATTTCTGAGCTCCTGTTATGGTTAATGGAGGTCTCACCTAGATTCCACTGTTGGGACAGAGGCATCTCACTCCATGATAGGTGTCCTACCTATCTTCCACCTACCAATTCCAGCAGATCCTTGTTCTGTCAGTCTCATGAAGATATCTCAGCGATCTTGAAGCATTTGTGACGTCTAGGTGCAGGTTAGGTGGAATACACTAGGGATCCTAAAATGACACCTGGCTTCTACCTTTAAGAAAATTACTGCTTTGAGTACAAGAGGAGCTGTCTCTGGATCACAAGTGGTAGGAGTCAGCTGGTTAATTATTCCTTTCTTGTCACATCTTAGGTAAACAGGATTCCTTTTCCATTCATCTGTCACTACAGAAAGGCACAGGTCTCAAACAGGTCCTCTGTCCCACCGGCTTCATGAGACTGTACCTGGAGACCTTCTGGTTCAGCATCTAAAACATGTGTGCCAAACTCATTTTCACCAGAGGCCACATCAGCCTGGTGGTTGCCTTCAAAGGGCTAAATTTAATTTTAGGACTGTAACTACTCCTACATTTATAGACTCCTAAAATTAAATTCAGCCCTTTGAAGGCAACCATGAGGCTGATGTGGCTGCCAGTGAAAATGAGTTTGACACCCCTGATCTAAAACAACCGGCTAAGGGCTAAGTGGGTTCCACACATACCTCACATGGTGCTGGATGGTTATATTTAAGCAAATTAATCTGCCCTATAGATTTAGATTTCTTAACTCAGAGCTGCGCCACATCGCTTGGTCCTTTCTAGCTTTCAGAAGGCTAAAAGCACAAGGTAATTAATTCCTGCTGTTGTGACAGATTCCTGCTCTGGAAATATTACAGAATAGGGATCAAAATAGAAATAATTACCTTTGTGCTGGCTTCAAGGTGACTGCAGCTGGAATCCTTACCTGCATGCTAATTTCTGTCAGATCACTCTTGACAGAGGAGCCTAGACCACTGCTGAGACCATTCATGTACCAAAATTAGATGAGATGAACCCGGTCTTACAGGTCTATCAGAAAGTCATACCTGCTTGAGGAGTATCCAAATTACCACTTGGAAGCATTGTGCATGCACTGTGTCTAATAAATATGCATCAGAATAACAGAGAATAAGTACTCCTTGCGGTGTAGTATCACTGAATTATTTTAATTGCATTTGGAAATAAATATATTGGGAAGTGAATGCCTGCCAATTGATAATTCCTTTGTGCATCTAAGATTTTCATGCTGTCATGGTGTGTCCCTAAACAGTATTCCTTACACAGCACCTTTGCCTGCTGACCTAGAAATATTTAAAACCTTTTCTTGAAACCTAATGGCCTTATTTAGGTGTGGTTTAAATCAGCGTTTCTTCGCCTAAGAGATAATTTCTTTCAAACACCAGGTTATTTTGTCATGGTAATGAGGGGATGTCCGTGTTTCTGCTGGGATATAGTTAATTTTCTTCCTAGTAGTCAATATAGTGCTGTGGTTTGGATTTATTATGAGAAGAAAGTTGATAATACACTGATGGTTTGGTTGTTGCAAAACAAAGTTTATACCAAGTCAAGTACTTTTCAGCAAGGAGGTTGGGGGTGAACAAGAAACTGGGAGGGAGCACAAATGGGACAACCGACCCAAATTGGCTAAAGGGATATTCCATGCCATATGACATCATGCTCAGTATAGAAACTTGGAGACTTGTCCAGGGTGTGATCGCTGCTCTGGGATGGGCAGGTGGTGAGCAATCACATTGTGTATCACTTGTTTTGTATATTCTTTTATAATTATTATGAATTTCTCTTCCTTTGCTGCCCTATTGAACTGTCTTTATTTCAACAAGCTTTTTTTCAATTCCTCTATTTAAATGGGGGGTGGGGGTGGAGGGGAGAGGTATGAGAGAGTGGCTGTGAGGTGTTTGGTTGCCAGCTGAGGTTAAACCATAACGGTGGAGAATAATCTGTTCCCTGTATAGTTTTAGTAGGTAAGTCTTTGTCTAGTATGTGAGTCATTTCTTCATTACTGGTTACAAATAAATGTTAAAAGGCACTTGTGGAATTAATTAAGAAATACAGAAAATCGAGAGACAGAGTGTAAGGGATGTGTGCTCCTGATAGTTTTGACCATTTGAATGCATTATTCTTAAATACTGACGTACTTTCCTGGAAAAAAGAAGCAGCAATCTGTGGTCAAGAATGAAAAAAGAAATCTAAGATCAATATTTACTTGCAGTCACCCAGAGGGCAATTTTTTCCCCCAGTAATATATCTGGGGCCAAAACCAAATCACACTGAATCTAGAATGTGACTTCACTCATCTGTGCTTGTAGCTGATCTTCCGTAAACTTCTCCATGAGCTTTCCCAGGAAAGGTAGGTTTAGGTTTGGAAGTAAATGTCTATATCATGTCAATAGGATGGGTTTCTGAAAAGCTGGAGACACTCTGCTGTGTGTAAGAACAGAGAAATTTTTCTCTGCAGGAATATCTGGCTATTTCAGTCTATACAGACCCACTAACAAGAATGTGCAGTGTTGTAATCTTAGTTCTTGAGCCCATATTCCCATGGGGAGCCCAGAATTTTGTAACTGCAATAAAAATACTAAATGTCAGGAAATATTTTGGATTGCTTGCTGGTGGTAGCAGACTATTCAGTCTATGTAGTGGTGTCTGACTATTTAAGGAAACTTGAAAAATTGGTCCAGAAAGGATACTTTTAGCCAAGTACAATAGTAATTCTTTGCCATTCTTTCTGCTCTGTTCTAGTATACTTTGTATGTACTGTGGTCCTTCATCTATGAAGAAAATGACAAATTCAATTGAATCCAATGTATCATACTTGCAAAAAGGCTCGTATGGACAATGACCATATATTTATGCTGGTATGTTATTTAGTTTATTACAAGCTTGCTAAGGCACCTCATGAAGCTGGTTTTTTGAGGATGAGAATTATATGCCGTTGTATCTGAAATGATTGTGCTGATTGAAATAAACACACAAATACAGATAATCAAAATGCGTATTGTTTTTTTCTTTTATGGAATAATAAAATTTTGTTACTTTTTAAACTACTTTTCCAAGAAAACAAGTAAGAACTTTGATGCCATTTCTAACACAAGGATACAAGTGTACTTTTTTCACCAAAGGATAAAATGGCTTCTCTTAAATTTAAATGATGTATCTGAGTTTTGTAATTGGGAAATAAACCAAAATACCACTTAAATATAAAATAAAACAGCATCTCTTGGGGAAAAAAAAAATTCCCAAAGGGATTACCCATAAAATTCATGTTGGGCTTTTATTATTATTACAAATACACCCTGAGTATCAGAAATAACTTTTATTCTAATTGTAAAGAAAAATTTCAGAAAACCTGATGTTTTTATGCAAAGGTAGAGAACAGTTTTTCAAGGTTATTGTTCTGAGTGAATAAAGCCATGGGTGGTAACTCTGGAACCCTTTATACCCTGCACTAGGGAAGCCCACACCATCAGACTATTCCAGAGCCCCACAACCTGGTAAGAGCTGCTGATAATTAAAACTGTGTTAGTTGGTCATTTTCACCCAGCTTGTACAGTAGGTCTTAAAAGAATATTTCTAAAATGTATTTTTCTTTTATTTAATTTTGTTTTGTTCAAACTGATGCCAAAGCCATTTGAAAACCTTGAAATAATTTGTAAATCAGGACTTGAGCTTCCTCTGTCTGTGGCCTGGGCAGTTAATTTTAGCACAGTAAAGGTTTAGTCTCTCTCATGGGGGTTGACTGACAACATAAGAGTTCCAATTGACGCTCGTTGACAAGAAAGGTAATTTAGAGAACTAACTTTGACTTGGCATCTAATCTTAGAGATTGATGCTGCATCCCTGTAAAACCCACTTAATCTATGGATTTCAAAATATTGTCTAAGTAGTTTCCCAGCTCTCCCACCTACCAGCAAGTACAGATTATCTACGTGTTAGTAAACAAGCACAACTTTCAGTGGAGAAATTCCTTTGTTAGTTTTTTCCAGGAGCAAAATTCATGATATTCACAGCATTCATAGAAATTAATATACTTTTTTATGAAAGAACAATCTGTTTCAAAATATCACTAAAGGCATGCACAACTGGGCACTTTTTTTTTATTCCTTAGTCCTAGTGAATTGCAGCTTCAACTGTTTCTTCACCAAAGAAGACATCTTGCAATGAAGATGGGTATTGTTTTTCAGTAAGAAGTCTGTGCAAAAAGAGTAAAATATTTATTGACAGAGGGAGCAAATTTCTTCAGTACAAGTCTGGGTGTGGTCAGTAGCACCCATTTCATCTCAGTCGCACTATGCAGGAATTCAACAGACGCCTATAATCCCCCTGAGTTATTCATTTCTTTCAATGGAAATGTAACTGCAAATGTTAAAATCTTTTTTATACTATAAAATCTTAATTGATTAGGTGATCCTTCCTTATACCTCAACACAGTGTACATCGGAGTTGGGCATACTGGGGTAAGCAAAGTTCTTCCATTGTTCTAGCATCACTCCATGCAATCAGCTTCTATACCATGTAAACAGGAATGCCCATGAGCTGCAGAGATCTCTCCACAATCAGTCAGTGATAATCAATTTAAGAGGCATGTATTGCATCTCTGGAATATTTGTGAACAGACTGGTTGTATTTAGTTAACATTGCAGGAACACAACTGAAACATAAATCCTTCTTCCTCTTTAGAACATTTTCTCAAATCATTGTTTTAATTATTTACTATTAATAATTTATTATATTAACAAGCTCAGAGCTAACTCTCCATTGATGCTGTATCTCATGATCACTGCATTCAGTCCTGTATCTCTGAGATTTCAGGGTGGAAAATCAGAGAGAGAGAAGGGGAGAGATTCTATATACTCATAGATTGATAAACGTAAAAATGTATGTCTGTTTGTACGTAGATATATGAATTGTGTATCTACATATAAATGAAAAAAAATTGTAACATTTTAAATTTCAAAAGCTACTACCTTCTTTAAATGTTTCAATAAACAATGTGATCTCTGAACAATGACACCACCTTTTAACGGTTGTCTCAACTAATATTAAATGTAACTCTAAGCATGTGAGCACAAAAGGCCATTATTACTGTGCCTGAACATCTGTTGTTGCACCAGTTTTTGGGTATCATTAATTTCTCACTTACAGATTACAAAAAGTTACATTACCTTTAATGGTTCATCAAAATAATGAGCAATTGTTGTAACCATATCTGCACTCTCAGGAGTCTAAGTACACCATGGTTTACACAATCATCAAGGTAACAGAGTAGTAAAAAAGTTTTGAAGGAGAATGAGGCTGATCTCTGTATACGTAAAGGTTCTTTTCACATAGGCAAGTGCATGAAGAAAGATGTTTTAAGTCTCTCTCCCTTGATCAGGTTATTTAATTCATGGCTTTCTTAGGCTCTGCTGTAAAGCAGCTGTATTTAACACTAACAAAATAACCTTCACTAATTTCATTTTTCCAAGTTCAGATTGACCTCTGGGCTGTTAATTAAATCTAAGAAATATTCCGTATATAATTTGCATAAAGCTTCCCAGAGTCCACCTTATGCACTCATGGTGGTGTTGATCTGGTGAATTTAAGGCACAATTTTTAAAGCCACCAGTGCATAAAGCCTTAAACAAAATATCCTAGTGCTCATGTATCTACCAACATATCACATTCACATTCATAACCACAATTATCTCTGTATTTAGCCCCATGGCCAGCTACTTCATATTGAAAAGAGCCACATCTATTTGCCATCTCAGACATATGTTGCTGCATATCAACAACTCTTGCGTACCACGCCCTCTCAAACTTTTTTACAGCATGTTTATGTGCCCTGTAATCAGACTGAACAACTTGTCCTGTTTAAGTCCCTGATGACACATCAGCTTAGTTTGCTCCCCATTTGACTAGAGGTCACCACTCCCTAGACCATGCAAACTGTGCAGGGGCTGTTCCAGCTCCTGGCAGAAGTGATCCAGTTGGCTCCATCTAGCCACCCATGGTTGACAAGACAGTTTTATCCAGGGGATGCTCTGTGCAGTAGGAATATATTTTACATTATTGGCTTCAACAGATAGTTTCAGTGCCAGGCTGTGAAATCATTTAAGACATCAATTCCTTATTTCGTGAACTTCAAAGTGGAAAAAAGCAAGAAGATGAATCATAACTATGCCGCAAGACCAAAGCAGTTACACGGGACCTAGAGAAGATGTTGGCTGAATGCTATGTGGCTTCTACACGTGCTAGTCTGCACAGTTCAGGACAAGGATTCTCATCCAGTTGCTACCCACAGAACCAAAACAGACAGACAATTTCTTCTCTACTCTTGAATAATTTCTGGGGCTTTTCTTTTAATCCTCCTTCAGGGTGTCAATTTTCTCTCCCCCTGCCCTCAGTGCAGGCAGAATGACAGCACATCTCCCCATGATTGTATAGGGTGCAGGCTCCCCACCCGGCTCACTGCTCTGTCTGTCCACAGCATTGCTGAGTAAGGAAATTACACAGAGCCTATTTCCATGTTTTCAGAGAAACAAGACTTTGAAGATGTTTTTCTCAGCAATCAGGTTGCACTGACAGAAATATAGATTTCTGTGGTTTACTTGTCTTCTCAAAAATAAAATAAAATAATATTTAATGTTCCTGAAAATTGGCAAACAGGTTGGGTGATACAGGGCAACCTAAACCCAGCATTACAACCATCTACAGGAAACCTCCAGACACTCTGAGTATCTGGTCTCCTGGGGTAAGATCATCTGAATGCCAAATAGAAAGAAAATGGGCAAATGTATTTATTTCCTAATTTGGTTTGTGTTGTTTTTTGTTGTTGTTGTTTTGTTTTCATTTGCTTTTTTTTTGTTTGGTCGGCTGTTTTTCGTTTGTTTTTGCCTTTTTTTTTTTTCTTTTTTCAATTATCCCTCTTCCTCTCTGTAAGATCTACGAAAGAATTGATTTATTATGACTTGCCTTGATGCTCAAGCACTTATAAACTACTGGGGGAGAGATCTCTGAAGAAATCCTTCTTTTTGTCTATCCAGAGCTGTCATGCCTGTTAGAAAATCAGTATGTGTTCAGCTAGGTGGAGGTTTACGAATGCTAAGACTTGGTAGTTGATACTTGGTACTTGATACTTTGGCACTTCTCACAACAGAAGCTGGATTAAATGAAAGTGTGTCTCTCAATTTACAGCAGCTGACTTTCCAGCAATGCAAGTAGTTCAAGAACCCTCCTGGGAATATGGTGAAGTTCGATAGATGCTGCGTTTTCTAAGTGAGGAGTCAATGGAGAAAGTTATTGAAAACTGGGGGCTGGTTTAGAAATTCTTTGCAGAATTTCTTATCGCTCACTTGTATCACTCAGACCAACCAGAACATGAAAGATTATATCAACTTGATCTTCCTAATTCCTTTCTTTCTTTCTTATTTGGGATTTGTTCTTCTCCTCCCCAGAGGTGCACATTGGTAAACACAAATCATATACTTTTAATGCAGACCTGGAACACCAGACTTGTGTATTGGGGTTTTTTGGTGTAGTTTTGTTTTCTCTATGTGGGGTTAACTTTTTGTGGAGTTGGCAGGGTGTTCCTTTCTGGTTTTCATTCATCAAAATGGACCAACTTTCTGTTTATCTTGTATTCATTTACTTATTTCTGGCTGCCTAGGGGGTGAGGCTGACTGGGTGTGCCAGCAGGAAGCAAAGAATTTAAAGTTGAATGGAATCTCTTTCGATGAAATTTATCTTTAAAGATAAGTTACCATTGTGTGTTTCAGTATTGTGTTTACTGACCTAGACATAAAACTCTGTGAGAAGCTATTCCCTTCCTCTAGTATATGTAATACAGCCACACACACACATATGCACACTGCAAACCTCAGCATTTTTTTCTGCTGACATCACTTCCTCCTGTTTCTTAGTGCAGAAAGGAGGGCAACTACTTATCAAAGGTGCTTAGACAGAATCTGAGCATCATGCAGCAATGGAGTGCTATTATCTCTTCCATACCACTACAGCATCTTGCAGGAACTGGCTTTGAGGTCTTCATCTCTCTGTTGACCCATGAAAGCATCTAAAAAGCCAGATTACATTAGCTAACTAACCTCTGGAGGGCTAAAATTATGTGAGATGATTCCCATCAGTTGCTTGTATAAAATCATATGTGAAGGCTCTAATGAACTCTGATCTCTTGTGTCATAGGTTAATGATTTAGTCACTATATTACCTTCATTCTTGTTTTAGTCTCTGACCTTGGCTAGCATTTCTGTCTGTTAGCACATTATAAATATTAGGCATTGACAATACCTTCTTTTGTACTGAAAAATCCTGCAGGCCTTTCAAAATGTAGCTGACAGATAATAAAACCAGGGCCAGCTGAACCTATCTATACTCTGCTTTGGTCAACACAGTAAGGCAAACCTGCCTTCATAGGTTCATAGGATCACAGGATGACTCAGGTTGGAAGGGACCTCAGGAGGTCTCTAGCTCAACTTACTGCTCAAAGCAGGATCAGCTATTGGTCAGACAAAATCCTTCAGAAATTTATCCAGGTTCGTCCTGAAAACCTCCAAGGATGAAGACAGCATCATTATGTTCAGATATTCTGATCAATAACAATCACTGGCTCTTTATAGACAAGATAAACATCTCAAAATAGACAAAGAAAAAGCTCCATTTGCATAATGACTTGTGTCCTCTGTCCCCTAAATCCTGCCTAGTCCAAGAGTCTCACTTTCTCTCCACTTTCCAGGGCAGATTAGAGGTGGTACACACAGGGCTGTCACTAATGCAGCCATAGGTGTGTGGGTTGTCTATACATGCCCATCACAGAATCATAGAATGGTTTGGGTTGGAGGGGACCTTCAAAGGCCATCTAGTCCAGCCCTCCTGCCATGAGCAGGGACATCTTCACCCAGATCACGTTACTTAGAGTCCCATCCAGCCTGGCCTTGAATATTTCCAGGGATGGATCTACCACCTCTCTGGGCAAACTGGGCCAGTATTTCATCACCCTCATTGTAAAATATTTTTCCGCATTTCTAGTCCTTCTCACGTCTTCCTCATGGCATGGCCAACTGTTGACAGGTAGTACCTATAATCCCTGAGTCATTTGCCTCTGTCTCATGAGCTCTAATTTAAATCTTTCTATTCTACTCAGCTCCCAATTTCTGCACAGCTTCAGGAACATAATATCTTTCAGACCTCTTGCCTTCTCCAAAATTTGGCTGAAATTGGCTAGTAGTTTTAAAAGTTGTGGAGAAGCCGAGAGACTGATAGATAGACTGCAGGAATACATAAAGCTTCATTTCTTTAGGAAACAAGTCTGAAAAGCCAATTATTGTGTGATTTCTGTACAAGACTCCAGAACCTTGAAGCTGAGAAAAATGCAAAAAGCAGAATGTTTCCTCAAACCAAGCAGACATTCAAACTTTTTAGCATTAAAAAGGCATTATTTCCATAGCAAACTTGTTTCTCAGTAGCATGGAAGTTACATCAGTTTCGGCTGTTAGGCAAAGACATTAATCCTGCTTTAAATGTCTGTAGGCTTTTTAATCCAGCATCCCCAGTGTGCTTACAATAATTAAGTATGCCATGTAATGCTCCAATGAGCAAAGTATGATTTGCGGGGAAAGGTAATATCTTTTACAAGACTAACTGATACAGTTGGGGGACAAATCTAACAAGTTTTCAAGCACACGAGCTTTTCTTCACATTATTAATGTAGTTTGACAGTGTCTCTGTGCCTCACATCTTTCCAAAATAACTGCCTTAGACTGAGTAATGTGTTACTATTCCAATTAAATTGGGGGATACTGCATACAGAACGGGAATCAGCCATCTCTTCCAGGTGTCAGGGTAGTTTCCATCAAATATTGCATGGAATTTCAGATTTTTTTTTTCCACTACAGACTCATGCACAATTAAGGGCCCCAATTAGTACCCATGCCCTTTCTGATTCTTCAGGACTATTATGCTTAAAGATGGGAAAAGCAGGCTGAAAGCAGTGCAGCATTAAATGGCAGAAATCCTGGAAAGAAAACGATAAAATATGTACAGCCCTCTGTTCTGCAGGCTTCCCACTGCTTTAATGATGCAAAGATCACTGCTGTGGACAATATGAAATTGCAGACAATACATAAGAAGCTTGAGTGGGAAATTACAGGTCTGTTGAGGATATCTAATGTGTTTAAAAAGAAGCCACAGGCTTTCCAGCTGAGTGGGGCAGAAGAACTGGTTTGCCTGTACTGCAAAAGAAAAAGGAGAAAGAGAACAATGCAAACATGAATCTATCTCAGTTTAAAGAAAAAATGAAAAAATATGAGAATTAGTGTGATCAAAAATTCTAAAAAATAGAATATATTTTTACTGTTTTCTAATACTATGTTTCAACTTTGATTCTTGCGTTTAATATATTTAAGGGAACAAAATCTATCTTAATTGCTGGAATTTTCAGTAATAGTTCTGAACTCAAATGTAAGATTAGAAACCAAATTTTAAAAAGTCAAAAGAAAACATATCAATATTCTTTTAATAAAAATCAAGAATTTGGAACTAGAATAGTGAGAAGTTATTTTCAAATTTTAAAGTAAAATATGTATTTTTAATTTTTTTAAAATATTTGCAGTCCCTAGGGTTTAATTAGCAGGAGGTCACTATTTGTGGGTGATGTGATGACTGGTGGTGGCCATCCCACCGTCAGGGCCTCTGTTTTAGGTGGGCAAGCCAGACTGCCTTCCAGATAGGCAAAAAAACTGCCCGTGGTAAGGGTGGGACTTCATCTGGGGTCTGTTACTCAAGAAGTGTGTTGTGGATGAGGTGACATACTGTACCCAGCTGGATGCTGCTTGTGCTGCCAAATTATTGCATGTGTCTAGGCAGGTATTCAGGATACAGTTGACAGACAACGACCACCTTCCTTGCAAAGCAGAGCAGAGGAAGATTGTGTTGTCCTGGGTTTTAGCCTGACATGTAACCAGTGATCCATGACTGGTAAATCTCCAGTGTCTAAGCAACTGAAGAATGGACAAACCACTGTTCTGCTTATGAAAGTCTCTCTCTGTTACACTGATTGTGTCTCCATATTTCTGCTTTTTCCTGATCTGAACTCAAACTCATCTTACTGTGCTTATGAACTCATGAACCTTTGCAAGCATTTATGAGGAAAGAGGGGAGATGTCATGAAGGACAGAGAAGGCAAATGACGGAAGGAAGAGACAAATGGAATCCCTTTTTTTAGTGACACTGTTTCTCAGCAAATGCTGATGACTGCAAACTCACAAAGTCAGTTTCTGGTGTTCATTCTACAGTTGATGTGCATGGACCACCATCAGGTTTCCTGATTCTCAATATGCTCCTGGCTTCTCCAGTGCACAGTAGTCTAGATCTGCTGGAATGGGCTGTTTGCCCCGCTCTTGGCAGATGGCGGCTTGTAGGTCTATGTTCTGCCTTTGCACAGTGAATGTTATGTGAAGGTGAATACGTATGTCTAACAGTGCTTTCTCTCAGAGGAAACATTTCAAGGACTAGATGTCACTCCACACAGACTGATGTGGTCTGTCATCTACTGCTTTATGGCATGGGCTCTGGTGGCAGTAGCTACTCCTATTAAAAATGGCTGTTTGGAGATTTTCTCTCTTTTCTCACGATGCAGTCCAATCTCTCCTCTCCCTTTCCCCAGTCTGCTCTGTCTTGCTACCCAGGCGATCAACACAAAGTGCAGAGATCTAATCTCAACCCTGAGGCCTTGGGACACTGCCATAAATTTGCAAATCCAAACTAGCTGCAGACCCAGAAGTGCCAGGTCTGTGCCATCAACCAGCTCTTTACTAATGAACATCTGAGAATATCCTAACTGCAGTATCTAAATGCAACATAAATACAGCAATTTATCCCAATGCACCAACTTACTCATGGTTACTATCAGGATTTTGAACTTGGCAAAGGCACCTAAATCACTTTCTCACTTATGAAATATTTATCCTTCTAAATCACAATGATCCCTTCTGGTCTTATTCTCTGGAAGATGGTTTTGGAAGTGCCAGCTCCAGGCAGAGCTGAGGGGAGTAAGCAGGGTGTTAATGGTTGGCAGCAGACGTGCCTGTCTGTCTCATTTGTTGTGAACAGTTTGTGACATGGTGTTATATGAATAGGCTCATCTTACAGTGTGTCACAGAATGGTTTGGATTTTACCGTGAGAAAGAAGCTAGTCTATGTCCCGTAGGAATTGACTGGTCAGGCTTCTAGTTACAAAAATAAGAAGTCTCCTCTGAAAGCTCCCTTCATCTACATGTTTGAATAGATTACAGCGGAATGAATGGAAAGAAAGAGCTGTGCATGCTACAGTGACACAGAAACTTAATAGATGGGTGGAGCACAAAATAGCAGTAACAAAAAGAGAATTTTCTCAGCACTTTTTTACTACTGCAGAGTGATTTCCTATCTTATTCAAATACCCACAAAATGTGCATAGAAACATTTCTTTGCACTAACACCTTGATAGATCTATAACCTTCCTTTCACAAGCTTTGATGCCTCGTCATAGCAATTTGAAAATTTAGTAGAGAAAATGCTTCAATCACAGCACCTCTTGTAGGTTGTTTCCTGCTGCAGCAAACTCCAGATCATAGCACTCCTCTATGGTACGAGTCTCATAGCACAGCCCTTTAGATCTTGTTTGCTTGGGTTTTTTTACTTTTTGGTTAAAGAGTAGCCACATATTTCAGATATGATCGTAAACTGAAAGGAGATATTTTTAAATCATATCAATTATTCCATGTGACTTAATCATGGTAGTTTGGATTTGATGCATTTATAAATGGAATGGATTACTTTATACTTGACAGTTTGAAAACTCAGACTAACACATAAAAGCCAAACTACACTCCGTCATCCTCACACAAAGAGGATTGGAACAATCTTCTCTCCGTGTCCGTGGTTCATACAAGAACATATGGTGGGTTTCATGTCCAGTAGTAGCAATTGTGGGAGGTTACTGGGAAACTCTTTTAAGAAAAGGGGGTAAGCACTTACAAAAACTGGCTTAAGAGGGAGTTTCTGTCACCGTAGGATTTTATGAACAGGGTAGTCAAACATCTGGCAGGAATAATGGAGGTGTGGGCACCATGTCCCATGTCAGGGAAATGAGTTAAATTATCTGTTGCATGGAATAACATCTGCTCCCATTCTCTGTGATATGAGATATTAATAATACTTTCTAACCACAGTAAAGATCCTCTTTTAACAAAAACCTATAATAAAGCCAAAATGACACCCAGAGTTACTGCTGTGTTTTCAGACAGTACCATCAGTTTCCATCTTTTCTCTGGTAGCCTGAGTACCAGGTGACCACTTCTTTTCTTGAATTGACAGCATGTTTTGTGGTGCCTCCCCACAACATTCTGCACAATTTTCAACCTTGGAAATGTTTATTTCCCAGTTGTGCCCTGATTTTTTGTTATAAAGTTTGTCATATAAAGCAGCCTCTACTTTGTGTTTCACCCCTGTTATACACTTACTTCTTTACACTATGAACAAACAAAGCCTTTGCAACATAGAATCATAGAATACCAGATTGGAAGAGACAAAAAAATCACCTGGCTCAGCCTTTCTTGGCAAAAGCACATTTCAGACAAGGTGGCTCAGCACCCTGTCCAGTGTTGGGCAATCCAGAACTTTCCTGGGGAGATTGTTTCAATGGCTGATTGTTTTCATTGTGGAAAAATAATCCCTGGTGGTGTTGTACATAAAATCAAAAAAGAGGACCAATGAGTGTTTTATGGGAATATGCCCAGCATCATAGCACCCATTCAATAGTGCACACCACACACTAAGAAAAACACTCAGTGAACCTCATGCTAGGGGCCTGGCAGATATATTGTAAGGCATAGGAATGGTGCCAATGGGGACATAAATGTCCTCTTCAACCACCGAGTTACAGAATACAACCCAAATGTGCTTCAGGTTTGAAGAAACCCTTCATTTCAGCTTCGTCTTTGCACTGGAAAGAGTATACTCATCTCTACTTGGGCTATAGGGCTAAAGCCTCTGATCTGAAACTTTTGTTTCTGCCCCTTTACTTCTTAAATTATGTTTTTTTTTCTCCCTTTTACAATTTTTCCCACAGACCACAAGATTTCCCATAATAATTTTGATTTAATGTAGCTTAGTCACAGTCTAAACATGATGGGGAAGAATTTCAGGGTCACCACTGAGGGTTTGGCATGCAGCTGCCATAGGAAGTTAGTAGGAACATGAATGCTACTAGACTTTGCTACTCTGCTTTTGGCCTCTGTGATTTTTTTCTGTCTTGGTCCTCGTAACTATATTGAAACTGCCCAAGTGCATAGTGAAGTTCAAAGGAAGAACTTTTTCTTTCTTGGAACTTGAAGACCATCAGTGTCTAATGATTAGTGTGCAGCAATATGAATTGGCAGAATATGTTCCATTCTCTTTAAATATCCAGCCATAATATTTGACCTAAAGACCCTCTGTGCAATGGATTTGACACTCTAAGCTAACCTATATGAAAAGAGAGATTTTCATATCTTTTAAATTTGCCATTCTTTTCATTAAATTGATTGACCCTGTTCTCATATAGGAGATACTTTACAAGCCTGTCTCCCAGAGGAACCTGCAGCTCTTGCTGACATTCCAGTCACAGGTTCTTAGACTTCACCAGTAATATGAAAATATTGGTGGTGTAATTTCACACTGATCTGCAATTGCTTTTCTTAAGAACCACAACAAGTTAAATGGATTACTTTTATTTTAATTTTTTCTCTTACTGAAATAAGTGTGAGATTTTTTTGACATCATCAATGATAATAAAATCGAACACCAATAATGTGAAGCACTGTATAGAAAAAAAATTGTGCAGACAGTAAATTTCTGGCATTTTTTATGGCCTGTGCAGAAATTTAACTGACACTCCCTGCTGAAGCGTTGGTAGTGAGTCATGAGTCACCATCCCAAATTATTCTAATAGAGGCAAAAATACTTAAACTCTAAACCAGTTTGTTGCCTGCTGCTCTGAAGTATGACCTTAACATACAGCAAATAAGAACCTGTATATAAAGAAAAATTCCCTGGAGTTAATGTGATATTATGGTGTCACTTTAGCCTGAGAACTTTGGGTGGCATTTCTAAGTTATATCGGCCACTTTCAGTGATACAGACGTATGTGCTCAGATAATTCCTTGGCACACTCTGTGTTGTTCAAAATATTTGGCCGATGACAATTAATCCACTCCAAGAAATGATGTCAGGAAATAAGTAATGTCTAATAAGACAGAAGGCATTTTCGAGCAGAGTTTTTTATAATCCTGCTGCCAGGAATGGGCACTTTTGGTTCCTCCCCTCTGCCCTACATTGAAGGATTTATATTATTTATTTTCTTAAACTAAAAGTTCAAGACCATTAAAGAACTGCAGTTAATCTTTAAGATTAATTGCAAACCAGCTGTGCAGTATTTCACATTAATGATCTGGTGCATACTGAACAGTATGCAAAGAAGCAGGATACCAGTTCTCTGCTAAACACAGCAAAACGATGCAATCTAGAATCCAATTAGCATTGCTAGAAAAGTACAATGATTTCAGTTGTCTAAACTATAAGCTACAAATAACTTTAATCAAGAAATGTAAACCTTTCCTGGCTGCAACAGAGCTGTATACAAATCACAACTGGAAGGCTTACCAGTCAGAGTTCAAAGTTACAGGTCCTCTGTAAACAGAATCCCAATGTAACAGTGAACATTTAAAACTTCTGTTATTTGAATTTTACAGAAACCCACACGTATCATTAGATGGTTTCATTTTCCAGGAAAAGATAACTGCTATTCTAGGAATTGTTTCAGCCTTTAATGAATTTCCTACTTGAGTTATTAACGTGTATCCAATGTGGGTTACAACATCATGTGTAACAGCTGAAATCTGGCTTTTAAATGATCAGTGGTTAGCGAATAGCTTTTAGGCTGATTAATGAGAGCTAGGGAAAGGATTGGTTTTTGCCCTACATCCAGTAGGAGGTGGAATGAAATTGGTTGCAGAGCATATCTCCATGCCAGGGACAGAACTTTGGCTGCTAAAGTAAGATGATACTGACCAGGGACTCAAGAAATGCCTTTACAGTGTGATCATATTGATTTTAAGATCAGATTTATGTTTTATTCTGTTTTGTTTTCAATTAAAACCATCTAGCAACCTACACAAATTGTTAAGATGAAGTGAGAGAAGTCTTGGTCTCTGAAAAAAAGTATAGGTAAGGCAAACTACACTCTTTTTCAATATTTTTCTTTCTGAATTTAACCATTATTTAGAACAGGAAATGCTTCTGTAAAGCACCGAGCAATCCTGTGTTGTACGTATGTGGTTAGAAGGTCATATAACAATGCTGAGTCTGTAGATTACTCAAAAGAATTAATAGAAAGAGATAACTCCTGTGGATTTGTCTGTCCATAACGCAATGGAGAGAGGGGAAAGTGGGTTTCCTGTTAGGAGACCCATTTACTTCTATTTCCGTTTCTTGAAGTTCACCAAGAGCTGAAATGCAAAGGTCTGCCAAGAATAACAGCATGACTCTTTTAAAGACAGTAAAAGGCAAAGGAGTCATTCTTGGCTTTGCAACACAATTTCTTGTTAGTACTTTTAACATACAGTAGGCCAGGCAGATAACCACACATTTGAGCACTCTTCCTTATTATTAACATCAACTGCTTCCTGTTTCGAATTCTTTTTGGCCCTTCAGCAGCATTTTTTTCTCATAATACAGTGAGACAAACCCTGACTCTTTGAGATATACAGGACATTTTTTAAGCAGGTACATTAACTGGAACTCAGTCAGAAACCAGCCACCTCTCACAAGGCGGAGTTACTTATTAAGTCGTTGGTCGATATGTGGATATTTCCACTACTGTTTGACCAGATCACGATATTGATAACATAAGACTGAACTCCTGCAGGAAAGAGATGTTTTGCAAGAGATGAAGGGTGATGCATAGATTCAGGCACCAAAACCAGCCAAAGCAGTGCATACATTTCAAGTGAAGAGTAGTTCATCATGCGTCTCAGCACTTGGCCAGACCAGGACAATGTTGTAATGTTGATTATAGACTGTACTGGTGGCCTCTGTGGCCAAACTACTTCATTCTTCTTCAAGAAGAATAGCTTCATTGATGTCTGCATGCCCATGTGTCCCACTCACAAGCAGGATGCTCTTCAGGCAAAGTTTGTCCCTTGTACACATCAGCTCTTGGGCAGCTGAAGGTGCTGTTACCTATACAAAGAGTGTTTTAAAGTGAAAGCAGCAACTTAAAACATCTTTAAAGAACAATGTGAAAACGCTTTCTTCAGGGAAGACTGCAGAGGAATATAAAACAGTTTGAGATAGCTAGACTGTATGGAGTACATAACTAAAACCAAATAATTGTTTCTCTAAAAGTTATGTAAATCTTCTAGTGCCTGCACTGATTGCAGCTTTCATCACACTGCTTTAGCTTTAATAGGTTTGTTTTTCAGTTATCAAATCTCATAGCCCTTTCATTTGACTCTTCTAAGGTGCTGGGAAGTACAAGAACTGTTCTGTATCAGCTCTTGTGCATTCATTAGCCTTGGCCCACAACCCTCCTTCCGTGGTCCCTGACTGCATCCGTCCTTGAGATCAATCTTCGTAACACCATTCTTACTAAAAAGAGATTTACAACCCCTTTCTGAACATGGGTTTCCTACAGCTAGAAACATCTCAGCATCATCAGGCTAATTGAACTACTTTGAAACCTGGTTCAAATCAGAGACATGTAATCTCTTTGAAGTCCCACCAAAGAGGTGTTTAGTGCACTTACAGCACTGTAGGTGTCCCAGGAAAGAGTGCCACGTGTGCTGCTGATCCAATGGTATCTATTATACAGAAAACTTAATCTTTAGACTCTTTTCTGACATGCACTTGCGCAGCTTCGCCACCCCATGGGATGCATGAAGGGCAGATGCAAAACCAGAGAGCACCTGAGCCAGTGCCAAAGCAGGAACAGGAGACATCTTCAGTGTCCAGCCATGATCACCCACATATCACCTGGGGAGCCATCATTTTTCGCAAACCGAGCTGACTGTAAACTGCTCCTGACAGTTTTAATTTCTCCAAGGGATATCTTTATTAGACGATCTCTTCACATCTCCTGTTAACTTTTATGAAGGGCATCTCACTTCTTTCTTTTTGCCATGGAGTGGGAAGCTCGGAAATTATAATGGAGGGACAAAACCATACAGATAAAGAAAATATTAAGATCCTTTCGTAAACAATTAGTTAATTAGTTTCTTCAGTAAAAAAAAAAAAAAACAAAAAAAAACTAACAAGGACAAGTTCCATAAAATCCATTCTTGGAGCAACTGAGCAGTAAACCAGTATAATACCCATTTACACTTCATTATCTTCTCTGGACTTTCCAGTCATACACTGGGAATGAATCTGCTGCTTAAAAACCAGTGAAATAGGGAACATGGCAAAGGGGTTGCTCTGCAGAGCAAAGCGAGAGAGGTGTAATCTCCATGAAGGTTTGCTTGATTTGAAAGGGGTGCAACAGCATGGAGCAGATTTCTGTAATCAAAATGAAGATGTGCAGTCTATATAAAATAGTACAGTCTGAAAAACTTCCCTCCTACCACGGGTAAATAAAGATACCACGAAGGGAGTGTACTACACTAAAAATGATGTGAACAAGTAGTGGAATTCTTCATAGGCCTCAATTAGCTATTTAATAAATGACAATTATTATACTCCGTCTCTCTAATCCTTTTGTTGACTTCATCTCTGGGGTCATCTATTGCTCTCTTCATTGTTTTTTATTTACCCCATCAGCCCTTGTTTTTTTTTTTTTCTGGGGAGCCCAAGAAAGGCTGTTTTACATGGGAAAATGTGTTAACTCTGAGCAAAACATGATCATGATCTTTTGCTGTGGAAGGGAAGATTTTTCTTTCTGCAGGCAAATGTTCATTTATGTACCAGCCACGTACTCACAGAGTAGTGGAGCTCATTGCTTGTTGGATAGTTCTGTGGCTGAGCTCCTCACCCAGACATACCTACCAACAGTGTGCTTCAAAAGGAGGGGTTGCATTTTGTGAGTTCCTCCCTTCAGATTATAAGTAATTTCTCTTAATTTGTGATTTTGCAGATATTTACTCTTGAGACTAAATGTTCTGAAAATGTGAAGGTCCAAGAAAATATTGGAGGTCAAATGGAGACAAATGAGTAGAACTCAATTTTAAGTTCAGCTTGACTTCCTGCAGCAGAACAAAGAGGTAATGGAGGAAAAATGTAAAATGCAGAGAGACTTTTCAAATGTCATGAGCAAAGGAGTAAAACCAGAAAAATTCCTACTTTCACATTTTTTATAGAGGAACTGTGTTAGGTGGCATTAACTAGCACAAGTAGCTGACGTTTACCGTATACATGGAGTTATGACCTCTGTGTGTTTTTTTAGATGCTTCAGTGAAAGATCAGCTGAAAGAAATTTAAGATAAGACAAGTAGGAAGACAAAACTGGTCATGACACAAGTCGTTACACACTTAGTATCGACTTCTCTGTCAGATTAAATCTGTTACACAGCAGAAACAACCACTATCCTGTCATACTGTGTATTTCTAACTGAACAAAAACCCCTGCCAGTAAGATAATACTGGCTGCTGTGATTCTGCAGTCATCTGAAGAGTAGCAGGAGAATTTGAGAATTTGAAGCTGCTCTTCATGACGTCCACTTGATCCTGGATGTGAAGAAAATCCAGTCATGAGTCTGGACTCCATGGTCTTTGTGCAGGCTTGGAGTTTGCAAAATAGTTCATCCATCCACGGAGACTGTGTGATTCCCTTTTTACATCAAACCTCTTCCTGAAGGAGTGGGAGTCCATAAAAATTTCAGTTAAAACATCAGTAAATTCTATAGGTAGTCTGTGATGTAAGCACCATTTGCTTTCTGGCCCTGGGAATAGAACTGATTGAATGAACCTTTAAATCTCGTTCCCAAATCTGCTGCAGTCCCTTGGAGACAGTCCATGAATTTTAGTGGGTCTTGGATTAGCTCCTAAGGGACTAATTTCCAAAGCGGTAAAAGATGCAATGCTGATTTGTGTGGGAAACAGGTTGCCCAGGTGGATGAATGCTGTTTTGTTATATGACCAAAGGTCTGCATGCTACATCGATCCATGGTAGTGAGATGGTTGTAGGAGGCAAGAAGAGGGGAGTAAACCTCCCCCTCCTTGCCATGTCAACCTTGATCACAGATAAGGCTTTCTAACCTGATCTTAATGTTATCTTGTGCCAAATCTTTGCCTAATTAGCATTCAACCTGACCTCTCACTGAAATCAGAGGAAACTCTAGATAAGAAAATGCAAAGTCAGGGTGAAGAGCCAGTTGCCTTTTAACTACATTTTTCTTACTGAAATCAACTCCACACTTTGTTTATGTGACAGATGGCGTTTGGCACTCGTGTCAGCACACAGCAGGAAGTTTGCACAGCATATTCCTGTCTTTCTCGATCCGTCATTTGCAGGGAACAGATGCATTTGCAATGCAACTGTGACCAAGTCCTGTACCAGAGGCAGATGATTCGGTCCTGGGTACAGGGTGCAGGATCTGGCCTGTCAGTCCCCTTCCATCTGGTTAAAATTTTGCAAATGCATCACCTGTGGCAACTGGGCAAATGGAAAATTTTACTATTTCAATTTGTCTTCTATTTCATTATCCCCTTAACTTTTTAATTTGACTGCTCCAATAGATTAATCAAATTCTATGAGGCTTGTTTTTCTGCTGGGTAGGCAAACATCACAGATATCAAAATGCAATACAAAGGCAAATACTCAGGAGCATGAAGATACCTTGTATCCATAGTGATTAATTTATAATGTATCAAAGTTATAGTGCTTTAGGCTAGTTGAACTGTTCAAACACATTAGGAGGAGTGCATCAGCTAACTCCATTTTGGGAACAGAAATAGATTTCAGAAAGTGATGTGTTCAGGGAGCTTAAAGAGAAAAATATGTTGTCATGAATGGTTTTAACAGGTGATCTGAGATTTAGGCATTCTGGAGGAAAAGCTAATTTAGTCTTCCAGACATTTTGTCATATTTACTGCTCAAATTTCTCAAAAAAAAAAAAAAGAAGAATTGGGGGGGGGGACTCACACACACACACATTCCTTGCTAAAGCCAGTGCTTTTTATTTTCCTACATACAAACTAAATACCTGGTGGAAACGAGGAACAAACCATCGCCTTTATGTTTTCTGAAAAAGGAAAATTGTTTTGTAGTAATTTTTGCTCCCTTCTTTTGGTGGTAATATTTATTAACAGGCTAGGAACTCTGATGGTCCCAGGCAAAACTTAATAGTGTCTGACAAGCTGTTCACAGTAAAACCGGTTAATGTCACCTTTGCTTAGCTCAGACGTGTTAACTTTACTTGCCCCTTAGCCCATAGTGTCCAAAAGGTAACAATAAATGCTCACAAAGAAAAAACAGCTTTATTTCTGTGTTCAAATGGAAGAATGCAATCCAATAAGCAAAACCAGTTTATTTTCTATAGACAGGATATAACACTAAGTCTTTTTGAGCAAACCTAATCTCACATCATTTACTCCAAGAAAACTGCCCACAGGGCTGAAGATCCCTAATTCACAGGAAAAGCCACATACAATTATCTCTTCTAAATGATACTGGAAAGCCTTTGCAGGTTCAATGAATCCCACTATTTCTGTCACACAGGATTCTCTGACAGACGTGTAAGGAAATTGAAATTAAAGACAGCGAAAAATGTCCCAAATTATGAGTTTTAATTGTGTTGTCTGCACAGATGGGATGTAAGGAGATAGAAAAAGGAGACATTATGAACTTTGTGGGGAGAGTTTTCTAAGGAAATAGCCCTACTAAAAATTAGTCCATATTTTATGTCAGAGTGTATTATAAACTATCGATATACATTGAAAGATACCAAAATTATTGTAGTATAAAGCATGTTAGGTATCCTATGTTTGTAATGGGTAGTTTCAGTATTAATAAATGGCAAACATAAGTGGTTATTGTGATAACTAAGTAATTGTAGTGATCTAGGAAATCAAAATAATATTAAAGTCAGGTGCACAGAAAAAAAAGGTGTCCTAAGACTACCATAGATTCAAATTCTGTATTTAATGCTGTTTTTCTTTGATTGCAAGTATTATATTATTTCCCTTTGCAGGAAAACATAATCTAAATAAACAGGCTGTGGTTTTCAACCAGAGACCATTACCTTCAATCAAAATAGTATTCCACCTAATTACAGGAAAAACATAAATAAAATTCCTGTCCAATCTTACATTACCTTTCTGTTAACACAGTACAAGTATTGTGTTCTAACTGTGAAGATTATTTCCTCCAGATTTCATAGAATCGTAGAATGCCCTGAGTTGGAAGGGACCCACAAGGATCATCAGTTCCAGCTCCTGTCCCTGCATATGACAACCCCACAGTTCACACCATGTGTCTGAGGACGTTGTCCAGTCTCTTCTTGAACACTGTCAGGCTTGGAACCGCAACACCTCCCTGGGGAGCCTGTTCCAGTGTCCAGCACCCTCTGGGTGAAGAACCTTTTCCTAATGTCAAAACTGAACCTCCCCTGGCACATCTTCCTGACATTCCCTCGAGTTCTGTCATTGGACACTAAAGAGAAGAATTTGGCACCTGCCCCTCCTCCTCTCCTTGTGAAGAAGCTGTAACTGTGATGAGATCTCCTCTCAGTCTCCTCTTCTCCAGGCTGAACAAACCAAGTGACTTTAGCTGCTCCTCATACGGCTTCTTCTCCAAACCCTTTTTTATCCTGTGTCCCCAGCCCTGCACACAGTGAATGCTCCAGGTGAGGCCGCATCAGTGCAGAGCAGAGTAGGACAATCCCCTCCCTGTCTGGTTGGCGATGCTGTGCTGGGTGCACCCTGGACACAGGTCCCTCCTGACTGCCAGGGACACTGTTGGTTCATGTTCAACTTGTCATTGACCAGAACCCCCAGATCCTTCTTTGCAGAGCTGCTTTCCAGCATCTCGTCCCCCAGTCTGTATGTACAGCCAGGGTTGCCGTGTCCCACATGCAAAATCCAGCACTTGTTGTTGAACTTCATGATGTTGGTGATTGCCGAGTTCTCCAATTTGTCCAGATCCCGCTGCAGGGCCTCTCTGCCCCCAAGAGTGTCGACAGCTCCTTCCAATTTAGTGTCATTGGTAAACTTACATAGCATTCCCTCAAGTTCTGTGACCAAGTCATTTATGAAGACATTGAAAAGCACTGCCCCTAAGATGAATCCCTGCAGAACCCACTAGTGACTGGTCGCCAGACCGACATAACCCCGTTTACTAGAACCCTTTGAGCCTGGCCTGTCAGCCAATTGCTCACCAACTGCATTGTGGGTTTATCCAGCTGTGTGCTGAATATCTTGTCCAGGAGGATACTGTGAGAAACAATATCAAAGGCACTAATGAAGTCCAAAAAGATCACATTGACAGGCTTCCCTTGGTCAACTAGGTGGGTAACATTGTAGAAAGCAGTTAGGTTTGTGAAGCAAGACTTTCCCATCATGATCCCATGCTGGCTGGGACCAATGACTGTGTAGTTGTTTGATTGTTTTTCGATAACTCCCAAAACGATCTTCTCCAAAATTTTGCCAGGCACAAAAGTGAGGCTGACAGGCCTGTAGTTGCCAGAGTCATCCCTGTTGCTCTTCTTGAAGACTGGGAAAACATTTGCCAACTTCCAGTCAACTGGGACCTCTCCAGATTCCCAGAAGCACTGAAAAATTCTGGAGAGAGGTCTTGCTATGACATCAGCCATCTCCCGTATCTTAGACTTGGAGATGGGCTAAGCAGTGATATGAGGCTGTGATGGTGAGGTGAAATTAATGAGGAAACAAAGGGCTTGTTCTATTTAAATGTTTTTATTACCCCTTTTCTCTGTCTTTGTGGGAAGAGAGAAACTTACTTTTTGGGGCTTTGTCACATTTTTGACCTGTTCATTGGTAGAACTCTTTCCCAGCTCATCTTCTTAACTACTTTATGTGAATTAATAGCACATACATATTAGAGATGGAATTTAGCTTTTGCCTTTGTGTCAGAAATTTTTCAGATTTTTTTTTTTTCTTTGACCTAACCCACTTCTCTGAGGTATTTCTTCAGTTTTCTCAGGGGTTTATAGAAGGTGAAACTCTTTCAAATAGGTCAAATACCTTTATTCTTTCTATAACTATTTTTAAACTTGTACTCCTTTACAATTTTATGTAAGTAGCCCTTGAAGGGGATATGACTTTTTGTCAGAGACTTTCTTTTCTGAAGTCGTGTCTGTAATCAAGAAAAGTTAGTTTAATACCCATGTTTACTCTTTAAGGAGTTACATGAGTAACTATACTGTTTTATGGCAGTGCCATACATACACAATGTTATTAAATAATCTGGTAAATAACAGGAGATTAAGATATATAACTCTATCAACGGCACAGCCCAGAAAAGTAGGTTCTAAATCTTAAAGATTACTAAGTTTCCCATGTCTGTGAAGGCACAAAACATGATCAATAATGTAACATAACATAATAATGTCATAAGATAACAATTAGCCATTGGAATAATCTCCCAGGAAAGTGATGGATTCCCCAGTGTTGGACAGTTTTAAGGTTCAACTGAACAGGATGCTGGACCATCGTGTCTATACTGTGCTTTTGTCAAGAGAAGTTGGATCAGTTAATCTTTGTGGTTCCTTCCAACCTGGTGTTCTATGATTCTATGATAGAAGTAACCAGTCTGAAAGAAACCTTCCTCATGACTCTCTGGGTGCAAAGGCTAAAAGAAATATATTTTTAACAAGACTTTAAGGTGTTTACACTGCTCCAGTAAATAAGCCTGAACTGGGATCTCAGCTTCTACTCATCTGCTTCCAGCACCCAAACTTATTTGTCCTTAATCAGTTGCACATTGCAGTGTAGGCTGCACTACAGTTAATAAGAAAAGATGAGTGAAAAGGAGCAGTTTTCTGACTTGTTTTTATGGCGAGTGGTAATATTCCTTATGTCAAAGTCCCTCTGAATCATCCTGAATGAAGTGTCCGTAAGTATTTTAATTCTCTTAGGTATCAGTTTTCCAAAACATTTTTCCCCCACGAGTAAGATCGTATCTATGATATCTTCTGTCTGTCCATGAAATTCATCTTGTTCTTTGATAAAACCAAGCAACAACAACTTGAGGTTTGTTTGCATCCTGACCAAATATATCACAATTTATGACCTGACATTTGCAACCTTGAAACTAACAGTTTCTGTCAAAGATTTTGTATAAACCACAAAACATAAAAAATGTTTATGTGCATTTTTCAAAACTTAACAAAAAAAAGTAAAGAAAGTTAAAGCACAGTTGGATTCTATAAAAAAAAATGCTTTTTAGAGTCTTTCCTCAACATGCTTTGCTATAATAAATAGTATTTTATGACCAAAGAAACATCACCCTTCCAGTCATTTTGATTGTTCCTGTGAGACAGCTGAAAATTTCTTGAATATATCAACAGTTAATGAAACAAGCAATGAAAGCTTATAAGCATGCAAGTTACTCAATTTTCAAACATTATGTATTTTTTTTAAATTTTCCTTTACACTGCACAAATGTTCCAGTAAGACTGCAATGATCTAACAAGTAAGACCAAATTATAACAGGATAGCTAGTTGTTTTTGTGGTGTAATTGAGTCCTATCCCTAGGAGATGAATAAATTTGAAGAAGAAACCTTTCCAGTGAAATTCTTTCAGTGTAGAAGTGAAGCAGCAGAAGGCTCAGGGGGATTTATATCTTTATTTTATTGTCAATGACACAAGTGGCAAGACAGTGAAAATTTCATGAGGGCTGCGCAATATAGATAGTAACTGTGAATTTGAGCCAGGTAAGAGAACAAGATTCTTACAGGCTCTCAACAAACTCCCTCCACAGATGTCCATGTCATTGAAGCCTCTGCCTAGGACCCCTGGGGGTAAGTTCTTTGGAAGAGTTAGTTGAGTAGATTTGAAAACTTTGTTCTCACCTCTTTCCAGCTCATTGATGAGAAATACAAAGAGTCATATTACCAAAATGTTGCTTGTCTCTGAATAAAAAATAGCATCTTGTCCAGGGTTGTCACTCCAGTGCTTTCCATGAATATACTATATGATTGCTTTGCAAAGACAAACAGTTAGATTAGGGCTTCACCAAGTATTTTCATAGTCTTTATAACACATCTTTAAACACAAACCAACTGGTTGGCTCTGCCTGTCTTTCCATGTTTAACTCTTCTGGAGATGTAGTCACATGCAAGTATGGGAATGAGTACTGTCATGGCGGCAGGGTGCATATGGCTACAAGATCACAGAGATGATTTTCAGGGTGTACTCATGGACTTGACTTAAACTGACAGTGCTGGATGAGTTATTGCCAGTCACAGAGCAAATGATGAAGCAGAGACTGGTTGATTTATTCTACTAGCCTCTTGTATCCATTTGAGGTGATTACACACCATAAAGAAAAAGGGGAAACCAGAGTACTGTGATCTCCCAATTACCTGATGCATCCAGTAAACAGGAGCTATAACACAGAAGGGTCTTACTCATCTTAGTTTTAACAAGGGAAGAGTGTAACACACCTGAATACAAGGCATCAACACTGGTCTGAAGGAACATAACCCAGTCTGATCAAGGGAAAATAAATATTTTGGAGGTGTCTGGAGAGACAAATCTAAACAATTTACTAAGATCTGTTGTCCTTAAGTGATAAGATAGAATTTGAGGGAAAGTCCACATGTTCTGATTTCCATGTGGTAAAGGTTCAATCCCATAGCTGGAAGTGATCAGGATTTATATTGTTCTTGTAGATAATAACTGATTTGATCATTATGGTGAAGACTCAGTTTGCAGCTGGTGAGGACCCATGAGCATTCCTGCACAACCTCTGACTTGCTCATAGGCCTGTTTTGCACAGTGGAAAGCTGCATCGATGATGGGGCACTGGGCTGTGGTATAACAAGAATTCAGAAAGTGTAGCTGAATTTATGACTGTGAGGCCTGAGTTTTCAAAAGATGCAGCCATCTCACTTGGTTCCAGGCCAGACTTATCCCTGTATTACTCCATTGACAAACCCACACACATGCTTGATTCACTGGTTTTAATAAGGCTGAGTTTGCTCTGGAGTATTTATTGCTGCTGTCATCATCTGAGGCCCAGGAATGTGCCCAGTGTTGGGAACAGTACAGGATGTGTTGGGATCAGCTGGGATGACTCTGTTTGTGTTGGCTGCTCACTGAGTGGTCTCACGTCTCCTTGCTGTTGCATTCAGCTTCATCCCTTGGGAGTTGTGGCTTGAGCTGGAGTTTTTAGAGACATTGCCATTCCTATGAATGATCACAGCTGTCATTGACAAAGTGGGAGGAGAAACAAACCTGACTTCAAAGAAGTGTGATCTCATGCTGTGGCCTTTTAGCTGATGATGGCTTTTTAGATCCCCATAGGAGGTGATAAAGCTAAAATATGAAAGGCATGGGTTTGGGTAAGTCAGAGCATTGTCAGATTAGTTAATCATCCTCTTAGATACCCACGTGGATGCTTCACACTCTTTTAATCATATTTGCTATTACACAGTTCTCTCTGGAGAGGATTCAAAGAATTTTAATGTTTCTCTGCAGGTATGGATCCAGTTTGCTTGCCGGGACTATGTGGGAATATCCCATCTGCAGCAGCCTGCAGCACCTTCTGGTGCTGATGGTGGTGGTAACTCCTTTAGTGCCTTCCATGTTCACCTTGTAGTAACTGAAAGGCTGAAACACTCTGGTGTGACTACTTTGAGGGTATTCTCTGGAGTTAGCAAGTTGTGATTTAATTACTCAGATTGAATAATCTAAAGATTGCTGCTAATTCCTGGAGAAAATATGATAACTCACAACCTACAGGGAGCCAAAAACAGTCTAACTGGCCATCTTATAAATTTTTAATAAAATTATTCCAATTGATTAATTTGTGAACACTAAAAGCTCTTTTCTCCTCTGTGAATGAGAGAAGACAGAAGAAGTATGCCTCGCATCCTACTCTTGCCCTGGTGCCTACACCATCATAAATTAATCCTGCAGGTATAAATAAATGTGAAAGCAAGCTAGTGGACCAGACTGTTCCCAAATGTATCAAAATTCACCTGGAACAAGTCTGAAGAATGAGCCTGTGGTAATAAACGTGCTGCATTCTAGAGAAGACTGCAAGTATTATTTTCCCTAGAAGATTATTCTTTCAAAATTTTATTCTGGAATAATTAATAAAATATTAAAAAGTAGTGTTTTTCACTGGCCTCATATTCTTACCTCTTTCTTTTCTTGCTTGTCCCATAGGAAAAAGAAATTTAAAGAATACATAAAATTGTAGAAATACTTATACAGAGACCTTTTATCAGGAAACACTGCTACGTTTGTTTATGGTTCAAAAGAAATCCATTAAACACTTTTGAAAGCTCAAACTTACTTACATAGATTTTATTAAAAGTCCAAATAATAGCCATGGAAAAGTTGTTTTTGGCAAAATACTCTTTTCTGACAAGATGTGTTTTCTTGGGAAAATGGTGAATCATTAATGTTTTGTGAGACATTGATCTCACTGGTGATGTCACACATGCGGTCACCCTTCTCATTCAGCAAGGAAACTATCATTTCACATATTACTCTGATTAGTGATGTTATTGTTCAAAGCTTGATTGCTAAAACTTTCTATTTCTCTTAATTTCAGAGTTTAGCAAAACAAAACCCCAACCAAACAACAAAAATAAAACAACCAAAACCACCCCAACATGAATACCAAGGGCTGCAAAACCAGAAACAAAATTAAAAAAAAGAGTTGCACAAGAGTAGACTAGATTTACTAGATACACCACGAGCGCTAAATGAGTTTCACATATCTTCCAGTCAGATTACTAATCCCCAGAATTCACAAATGAAGAAATAAAAAGTACCCACATGAACATGCACAGCCTGAGTCCCTTTCCTAAGTGGAGTTAGAGGCTTGACCTGACCTTGGTCACTACTTGTGGGGGCTCAAATCTCCCCTAACAAGTGAAGGATCACCTGCCCCAGATTATACAGCTGTCTCCATTCATGATTAGCATTTTTGAGAAATCACATTTTGAAGGATGAGGGGACTGTGGAGTCACTGCTCATACAGTCAAGCAAACTTTGACAGGAGATGGTAAGACTGTGATGACAATGGACATTGACAATAGAGAAGACAGTGCTTGTAAATTAGCATATCCCTCTGGAATTTCTAATGATTTAGGCACCTAAAACCTAGAAACTGTTTTCTAACATGAGCCAGTTTGAGAATCTCATGTTTGGCTAATCAGGAAACCTGCTGATTATTTCACCATCATTGCCATTACAAGAAGCCCAGAAGTCAAGGTGTAGCAATGCAGAAGCTGAAAAGCCAACAACTAATCTCAGAAAAGTACAATCCAAATTACACCATCTAAGATCCTAAACTCTTGCTAACTTCTAAAGCAGCACATTAGAATTTTCCAGTCCTTTCTCAACTCCAGTTATTCCTTTCGCCAGTTCGCCATATGAAAAGTAGTGAAGAGATGGATATTTTTACACAACCACTTCTAATTTCTCATTAGGGCATCATCTATCTGTGTTTCTTTTTCAGAGCATCCCAGTTCCTCCTAGATTCTGCAAATCACTTTGAAGAGAACCAGAAATTATCCCAGAATTTTCAACATGATCCAAACTTAGGAATACAGATTTTTAGATCAGGCTTTATTTACCAGGTTGAATACAGAGGCAGGCTCTGGTGGAAGGAACATCTCACAGCATGGTGCCCTTGCCCAAACTTCAGGGCAAGACTGTAAAATTTGTACTCAATTCTGTCTTTCATTTTTATTCACTTGATGAATAGGAAGTTAACACTATATGCTGTGCTGCAGGGTCTCTTCTTCATAAGACTATTTGAATCCAGAAGTGCAAATAAACTAAACTTCAGTTAACCAGATCTGGTTATAATCTTGCCAATGGGCACTCAACCTATTTAAAAGGAGGTAACACTGTAATTTGTTAATTTAGCTAAAAGAGAGCAATAAAGCTGTCTACTTAAGAAGACAAAGCACAGCTAATGCTCTCTACATGCTGGATTCCTGAAATCTTCTGGACTCTCATAAGCCTTTAATGAATCAGTTCCACCCATTTTATATTCCAGAGTTGGTCTTTAGAATCAGATGCTCCAGTATGGTTCACAGCTGAACATACAGTTTTCTTTTCACTGAAATGGTTTTACCTATTTCTTGTATTTCATTAACTTTTGTAGAAGTGGATGGAAAATGTTTCAAAATAAGAAATATTTCAAATAAGTACTGTCTGCTCCTGAGCCTGAACTCACTTCTATGTATGTAGCACTCTTTATCCTCTAAGAAAAGATCTGTTTCTATGGTTTATATTTTCTTTGTGGTGCACAGTGATCAAAATAGACCTGTATATTTCAGTATGCATAAAGGATACACAGTAGCCTTTAGAACAGCTGTGAAACAGGATAGAAATAGGATTCTTCATGCTACATGGTGGTTTTTATTTTATTCCCAACATCTCTTAAGTCCCATTTTGACCCTTGATAATGCCCTTGCTTTCTCTGTTACTTAAGACTATCACTTCTATTAGTGTAGCAGTAATATTATAGCTATGAACTCACAACACTTTAAAGTGTAGGAAGAACTGTCCCCCCAGTCCTAGCACAAAGCCAAAGGAGAGCAAATGTGCTATTAGTCTGTTATTTGATTGCTTCCTAGCAACTCTTCCTGAATCTAAGTTGCTTTGGAAGTAATTTAAAGCAACATTATGTGTGTCAGTACTTGTTGGAAAGTTGTTCAGTTTATGCTTGAAATATAAGGTGTTGATGGATTTCGAAAGAGCCCAAATCCTCAGTTGCACAATGCTATTCAACATGATGAATGAAGAATCTGGTCAAGTAAATTACCTCCTCATGCCAACTGTTCTCTCTACTTACATTGTGAATTCCACCACTGTTACATGTACATATTTAGACTCTTCTTTAAATGATTTCTGCTTTCAAGAAAAAAAGGTTTACCCAATTTATATTTAAAAATCAAACACCTGATAGGGTATTGCATTTCAAGTGCCTGATTACTGTTTCAAATTAGATTTTTGCTATGACTAATAAAGCCCCAAGAAGATTTAACTCTAACGTTATCCCTGTCAATCTGAAATTTATTTGCCCCCCAGTTCTACAACAGATGTAGTTATATCTTACTGGATCCTGAGGTTTTACGAGTGATTTCTGAATTAAAACCAAAAAATTCAAATAACTGTTGTAAGCACCAGTGGGGTTCTTCACAGACTGCTTTTTATAGGGGAAAAGTCATGGGTTTTGGTTATTTCGAGAGTTACTTTTAAAAATAACTGTCAATGTAACTTGGGTAGCTTTGCATTCTAGAGTTACACTGCAGTAGCTGTTCATGCATCCTTCTCTGCTACAGTTGTAGTTGTTGAAGTTATTTATGAGAGGATGCTAACACTACGGAGAGATAGAAAAGCTCCCAGTCTGACCCTGATCCAATATAAATCAAGAACAACTCCTGCTAAAGCTCATTACGAGACTGGTGAAACAGAGAGCAGATTCCAGCCCAGTATGACTCCTCTTAAACAATGCATTGTGCTGAAGTCTGGAAGCATTTTTAATGGCTTTGGATAACCATTCATCTAAGCAGTGTGATTCATGGCTCTGTCAAATGTGGTGTCATGCCATCCTTCCTCAAATTTATTTCTATTTTTTTTTATTTTTTTGATAAAGACCAATGTAGCATTTTAATGGGAATTGGCTCATGAGTAAGGAAGGAAAGATGTTTTCTGTGAGGATATTTAGGTACAACTTAGGGACAAATTCTTGTCTGAGTCAGCTAGTTCAGCTCACACCAGATATAAATGAGCATGAGAGCTGTTGCTGGGTGAATATGAATTCACTTAAGAGCTCACATGGTCTGGAGTATGCATGCAGTTGTATCTGCCTGTCCGTGGGACATTTTGTCAGCACTGAGAAAGAAAATGCTTTATAGTCCAGACTTACAATCTTTTAAAGTTCTCTGAAATAAAGAGATGTCTCCAAGAATTGTCAAAAGACAAGGTATTTGGCTGACACTGGGGAGATCATGTTGAAGTCTGGTCTGCCTGATTCAGTATAGGAAAATTAATTTCTCCTAATAAAAATATTCTAGAACAATATTGTAAGCATAAGAATAATTTCTATTCTCTGACCACAAGCCTTGTCTTGGACTTGAGAAACTTTTTTTCAAATAAAAAAAAAATATATCAAAACTAGTGTAGTTCCCAAAAGGTGTGTTTTTATTACAAAGGCATTTTGTCTGAAAGTTGCTGAGTAGCTGCAGTTTGGGATATCAAGTTGGAACCAGCACTTCCCACAGGAGATAAGAGATTAGTATCTTCATTGCTCTAGGTGATGGAATAGACAACACCTTATGCAAGTTATCAGATGACACAAACTGGGAGGGACAGTTGATGCACCAGAAGATTGTGTTGCCATCCAGAGGGACGTGGACAGTCTGGAGAAATGACACAACAGGAACTTCATGAAGTTCAACCAGGACAAGTGCAAAATGCTTCACGTGAGGAAGAACAACATTCACTTGGTAGGCAGTAGATGAAGATTATTCATCAATGACTTGGATGAGGAAATAGAGTGCACTGTCAGCAGGTTTGCTGATGACACCAAGCTGGGAGGAGCGGCTGACACCAGAGGCTGTGCTGCCATCCAGAGACCTGGACAGGCTGGAGAGTTGGGCAGGGAAAAATTTAATGAAATAGAACAAGGGCAAGTGTAGAGTATTGTATCTGGGTAGGAACAACCACAGGTTCCAGTATAAGCTGGGGAATGACCTGTTAGAAAGCAGTGTAAGGGAAAGGAATCTAGGGGTCCTGGTGGACAGCAAGATGACCATGAGCCAGCACTGGGCTCTTGTGGCCAATGGTACCTGGGGTGTCTTAGAAGGGAGGTGGTCAGTAGTTGGAGAGAGGTTCTCCTGCCCATCTACTCTGCCCTGGTGAGACCACATCTGGAATATTGTGTCCAGTTCTGGGCCCCTCAGTTCCAGAAGGACAGGGAACTGCTGGAGAGAGTCCAGCGCAGGGCAACAAAGATGATGAAGGGAGTGGAGCATCTCCCGTGTGAGGAAAGGCTGAGGGAGCTGGGGCTCTTTAGCTTGGAGAAGAGGAGACTGAAGGGTGACCTCATTAATGTTTACAGATATATGAAGGGTGAGTGTCACGAGGATGGAGCCAGGCTCTTCTCAGTGACAACCAATGATAAGAAAAGGGGCAATGGGTTCAAACTGGAACACAGGAGGTTCCACTTAAATTTAGGAAGAAACTTCTTCACAGTGCAGGTGACAGACGCTGGAACAGGCTGCCCAGGGAGGCTGTGGAGTCTCCTACTCTGGAGACATTCAAACCCACCTGGACACCTTCCTGTGTTCCTGCTCCGACACGGGGATTGAACTGGATGATTTTTCGAGGTCCCTTCCGATCCCTGACATTCTATGATTCTGTGATTCTGTGATCTCATCTACAGTTTGTCCCATTTACAGAGAGCTTAAGGATAATGGTGTGACTCACAAACCACTGGTGACAGAGGGAAGATGAGTGACTTGTAACCTGCTCCCTGAATTTTTAGATGTCTTAAAGTAAAATAAGTAAATCCCACTCTTAAGTATGGTGTGTTGAAAGTTTAAATTACGCTAGTAACATTTCCCAGTCCTTTCTGTGTCTTAATTATATTTATTTTCAAATAAAACTAATTCAGCACAGATTATTGCAGGATGCTGATGACAGCTGAACAATGTCCCCGTCCTTCCCTCTTTTATCTGCCTCCAAAAGCAACAACAGTTGCCGTCATAATAGAAGCTAAACACTCATAAACTCAGTATGGCTTTGTAAACAAAAAGATTTGCAGCTTTCTAATGAGCAAACACATACCTATATTTTTTTGGTTTTTTTCTTATGTTGTGCAAGGTAATTCTGAATTTTGGAAATCTTCTGGTATCCTCATACAATGTAATATCCTCAGTGCTTCTTGTCACTGTTGATGCAGAAGCTGGAGAATGTCTCGCCCACCAGAGAACAGTGTCCTTTAAAGCACATTTCTGTCTTTACAATAGTGTAATGCTTTTTACCTTTTAGACAGGATTATCATCTCATAAGCAGATGGTGTAAAAGCTGTAGAAATACCTATGTAAGAATAAAGAAGGGCAATTTTGTGTATTTGTGCGGTATAAGGCAGAAAGGTGGAAACTGCTACATCTTAAGCTTTGGGCTTAGAGGGACCATACTTCAAGATTTTAAAATAAAGATGTGGCAGATGCAGTCTCCCTATCCCCAAAAGCCAGGCTGATGGATCACTATGGTCACGCACACACCCCTTGATCAACAGACAGGGCCTTTGACCAGTGAAACTCCCTGGTTGAGAGAAGTTTCTGAAGCCCTACCATAAACTACCACAGCTCAAATTCAGCTAGGGTGTAAATGGAGCCCACCAGAGACACACATTGAGTTTGTTTTACTTGGAGCAGTGGCTATGCCATCTAAGGAACATCCCCCGGAGACTGAGACACCTTACCAACCTGGTAACTGACCTGAGTACCCTTGAGAGTCCTCACTTTGACACAGAGTGGGAAGATGCGCATTTGTAAATCATCACACTAGAGTTTTGCCATTTGATCCCCTTGAGTTTGAGTCAGTTGTGTAGTAATTGAATTCCTAACCAGTATCTGAACCTGTGTTGTATAATGCTGTTGGAGTGCTGAATAATTTTGAATAAACTCTGTTTGTGTCTGGTTTCTGTTAAACAGCTCTGGTTAGAATGAAGTCTCTTCAGAGCTTGTTGCCTGCCTAAATTGAGTTTCGGGGTGCCTCTGTGACAGAACTCCATGGAAGAAATTAAAGGGTTCTCTATTACATTCCCAGAGGAACCAGCCTTGCTATGTACACAGTGAAACTACTGGTACGTGGACCAGATATCCATCCCTTGTGCCCTAGTCCTCCCAAACCTTTATGTGTTCTTGTGTGGGGGACAGGAAGAAGAGGAGAAACTGCTAACGACTGTGAGAACAACCTACTGTGTGAATTCTTCCCTTCCCCATCCTCCTCTCTTTTTTAACATCCAAAAAAGCCTGATTTTGTTAACGCAGCTATGCATATGAAATTGTCCATCGCCTTCTCACATGTGATATTTTTCTGGAGGAAGGAGCCTATAAATAGCATGCTGTAAGCTGCCGCTGTGAACAGCCTCATAAAACACAGGCTGTTTGTAAAGCGGTACAGAGCGGCTTGTGCAGATGTGCTGCCTGTGCTGACTGAGGGGCTGCAGTGGAAAATTTGCTCTGTCACTTCATTATAAACACTCCATCCTCCTCCATCATCCACTTCCATGCTTATAGGCTGTGAGAAGTTCTGGTTTTCATTTACATACAAGCTATACCACAGTTCTGGTTTTCATTTACATACAAGCTATACTGTTTCACAGGTTCTGCGGCATGGGCATCAGCAGCACTGCTCTTGTGGGCCCCAAAAACATATAAAACCTGGTCATTAAGGTGGTGAGGGGTCTGGAGCACAAGTCCTGTGAGAAGCAGCTGAGGGAACTGGGGCTGTTCAGCCTGGAGAAAAGGAGGCTGAGGGGAGACTTTATCGCTGTCTACAACTACCTGAAAGGAGGTTGTAGCATGGAGGGGATTGGTCTCTTCTCCCAAGGAACAAGTGACATGATGAGAGGAAATGACCTCAAGTTGCACCAAGGGAGGTTTAGATTGGATATTAGGAAAAAATTCCTCACAGAAAGGGTTGTCAGGCATTGGAACAGGCTGCCCAGGGAAGTGGTGGAGTCACCATCCCTGGAGGTGTTTAAAAGATGTATAAATGAGGTTCTTAGGGTTAGAGTTAGATTATGGTTGGACTCAAAGATCTTGAGATTCTCTTCCAACCAGAATTATTCTGATTTTCTGATTTTTGAGCAACCAGTGTTTTGAGGCGAATGTACTAGAGATAGATAGTTAAAAAATAAACTCCAAATGATCCTTTTCCCTACTCTTGGAATTCTCTTTAGTGTGATGGATATTGGTGACACATTAATTATCTACTAAGGCTTCCCAGCAATATTTATAATATCTTCCAACAAGTAGAGTTTTGTTTTCCTTTGTTTTAAATCTGGATATTTTTTTTTAGCTTTTCCTTCCCTGTGTCTTCATTTTGTTCTTCAGATCAATTCCTCTATAGTTTCTTTGGTGTTTTTCTCTTTCCATTTTACAAAACATTTTGTCAAGCTCAAATTTTGAAAAGAAAAAGAAAATGTTAAAGTTGGGAGATCATATTTGTTCCTTCTTAAGGCAGCTTAATTTCATCTTTTGTAGCTACAGAAAAGCACAGAATTTTACAGTTAAACTTTGCTTTTGGTAGAATTGTATTCAGAAATACCCTTGAGTGTTTTTAAATGCAGCTGTTACATTTAAAACACAATATCTGTAATCTAAAATACAAATATTACTTTACTGGCCAGCTTAGAAAGAGAATCCTTAATTCTGTAACCTGTTCATTGTCTATGGAGGATTGTTCTTGATACTTTTCCTGTCTATTTTCAAATATTTCATAGTTTTTTCCATGCTGGACCATGTCTCACCTTCAGACTGTACTGCATGATATCCAGCCTGCAATTTTCTTCATAGTTTTAATCCCAAGACTTCTGTTTATACCATGCTGAGACAAGTTGTTGTTGTTGTGCTTCACCCATACCTAATGTATTACATTGCTTATTTTTCCCATTTTTACCAAGCCCTTTGTCTCTTCCTAAAAAAGCCATCTAGATTTCCCTGAGAAGCAAAATCTTGGAAGAGTCTGTTTTCCTTCTGCTGATGACCACAGTCCCAAAATATGGTCCCATAAATTGTCTTCTTTGGATGTATTGGTGCAACTCTGGAACAATGGACAAGTAAAGAGCACTGGATAAAAGACTTTCTACCTATTAAGAAACCAGATTTTTTTTTCTTTTTTGAAATTCAGGTTTTCAGTAATCTATTTTCCTGCTCAGCCTTATAAAGAGTTGCACAGGCAGACCTGAGGGAGCAGGAACCTGCTGCATGTGGAAAGAAAATGAGCAGTCAAGGCTGAGAGGATGGCATGAATGTCTTAAGCATCTTTAACAACAAAGAAAACCAAGGTTGTGTAAGGGCACCCTTAGGAGTGTGTAAGCATTCTCATAAGTCACTCCTCCCCATCTTTAATCACTGTCAGCCCTTCATTGTCAACTCACTGTAATTTTTCATTAAATTTTCCAATAATGAGAAAAGCAGATGGTGTATGCTTTCACTGTTGCATTGCACAGAAAAAGATTTTTTTCTTCTTTCAGCAGAAAACACGTAGATAGATAAGTAACAATATCCTTAAATGAAAAGATCCCTGTATGAAAGAAAAAATACAGACTTACTGATTTTTGTATTTAACAATAGTGTGATGTTACAAACTCTTGTTGAACTCACTGCTCTCTAAATCTCACCTAAAATTCTTTGTAAAGGGTTACACTGTCAAGTTTTGTTCTCTGATTAAATAGTCCCAATTAATAATTTTTGGATGGACATATACATCTCAGAACTGCATTCCCTAATTTTTTCTCTTTTTCTTTTTTCTCTTTTTGAGACCTCACGCTGACCTTTTTTGGGCATGTTTGCCTTAATTTGCTGATTTTCTAAGTTCACAACTCTTCGCATTTCAGCCCTGCCTGAAAATTTTTATCCATTTGCAGCTGTTTGCTTGTGCTTCCATTTCATTGCAGTTGTTAAAAACAGTCACACAGCTCAAACCCCCTCCTCCCACTGTCTTGCTAATAGGATTTGCTGCTGATCTCATTGGCGAGCCAAGGTATCATCTGGCTTTATATTTAAACAATGAAATTTCATGGATATATTACTTTTCCCAAATTCATCCTATTACTGCAAACCCTGATTATAGCCTTATATTTCCAAACTTTGTCTTTAAATTTTTATTGTAAACTAAGCATGTAACCAGATTTTCCAAAGAATTCATTGTTTGTGGAGTAATGTATAACAGAAAGGGGCAAAAAATAGTAAGGGTGAAAGGATACAAAAGTAGAAACGTTCCTCAAATGTAGCAAAAAATGTTATTGTATTATTTAATGTATTTGCTGCTGGGAAAGGCATGGATTGACAACTATGATGATCTGGAAAATTTAAATTAATAAATAGTGTTTAAGTATACATTTGGAGGTTAAATTAATTTGGTTATAAAACGTAGTTTAATTTAGGTCCGCTGAAAGTTAGGAAGCTTGCTTCCCACATGTAGGTTTTACTTCCTACTGCCTTTTCATCCCCCTACCTATTTTTTTTTCCTATTTTCATTTTATTCAGTCTAAATGAAAATGAACAGGCCACCAAGAAGAGAAAAAAAATAAGCTAAAAAAATAAAATAAAATAAAATAAAATAAAATAAAATAAAATAAAATAAAATAAAATAAAATAAAATAAAATAAAAATAAAATAAAATAAATAACCCAAACAAACAAAGGAAAGGCCTGTAAACTTGCAAACATAAATTGGCGAAAATATTTTTTAATTATTATTTTAAAATTACAGGGAAAAAAAGCCAGTCAGGAAACACAAAAATTTTAGCAAGGGAATTTCATGTAGAAAACTGAAGTTTTTTCCTTATGTTTCTGTTAAACCTTCTTAAAGTGTGCCTGGAAATAACTGAGTAACAGGAGGTTCCAATAAAAAGGCTATATTTCAAATCTTATCTTGCAAATTATAATTATTTAGCAGTATTAGTACAGGAATAAGTCCAAGGTTGAAAAAACTTCTACCTCACCTGCCCACAGAACCAAGAATCATTCGGACTTCCCTTCCCTTCCCTTCCCTTCCCTTCCCTTCCCTTCCCTTCCCTTCCCTTCCCTTCCCTTCCCTTCCCTTCCCTTCCCTTCCCTTCCCTTCCCTTCCCCTCCCTTCCCCTCCCTTCTTGCATTTTTTCAAAGTTTAGGGATAATCTGTCTCTCCATTAGACCTTCATAAAAACAAAACGTCTCCCAACATGCACTGTAACAGTGAGCAGTTTATTATTGACCATTGCAATGATCACATACGATTGAACTTTACATGTTACTGTTTCTTTAGAAGATGCAGTTTCAGGCACAGACACCAACATCCAGGCAAGAGCACTCATTGCCCTCCATCATATAGGATCTAACCAAACATCCTCCAGCTGGTTCCAGCTGGTCAGTCAATGGTTCAGCTGATGCCTGTAGATCACCTGCTGGGTAGGAAGAACCTGTGGTGGGGCACGAGAAGATTTGTTTTGATTTTTCGGAACTATTCAAGAGAACACAAATTACAGATATTTCTGTTTTCGAGTGAACTGTTGAGTTAATCCTGCCAGGATTTGACTGTGCGGCTGCACGTGGAATTTAGGGTTAAGTCTTGCTTTTATGACAAATACCTTTCCTCTATTTCCTTTCCCTGATCCCTGTTTCTCCCACAGCTGACAAGTCAAAGAAACAGCCCAGATGTTTGCTATATGCATTTTTCAGTTATTTCTCACTGTTAAAAATAGAAAATCAAATATTGGTATGACCATATTCTGACAAAAGGCATTAAACCTAACACTGTATTTATAAGGTAACCTCCTGTCTGCAGATCTGATCTCACAACAGAGAGTATTAGCTAATGTGCAACATTTGGCTAATGCTTCTAGGCCTTGATTGCACTCATCTGTACACTTCAGGATATGGATGGAGTAAGGTTTGGTCTTCTGCATTGCGCCTCTGGATTTGTGGTTTGTTGCTTAATGTCACAGTGAGGAAAATTCCAGCTGCTTTGAAAACAGCAGCCCCTGCTTGGCTTTTTCAAAGTTTCAGTTTATTTCATGCAAGAATGATTTTAGTCTTATGATCAAAACAAGTAATGTACTGTAGTATAACATAAATTGTCATGACTTAAATAGATTCAGATTTGACAGACTGTGTAGTATCCAAGTCATTCAAGTATAAAAGCAATGAATGGCATTATGCCTATCACGAGAAGTATGGCTGTCAGCTGCAATCACATCTGTAGCACTCTGGAAACAAGGACAATGCAAATCTTTATATCAGAAAGCATCTGCATCTGTATTGCTTTTTTCTTCTCTGGTGTTTACCACTGTCACGGAGGCACCCCGAGGCTGATTTAAGGGACAACAGGGTCCAAAACAACTTTTATTAAACCAGTGAGAAACAGGGTTTTAACACTCCAAAAGTGACTTAAATATAGGTTCGGGTATCAGTTGAGGAAAATTATTAAGGGGTAACAACTAGTACAACAGGCGGTCCACAGAGTACATACACGTGGCTTCACCCAAAACTATGCTGGAACCACCCTCGAGTCCCAGAGGAGTACACACTTGCCTGAATCCGGTTTCTGGATTATTCTTAGAGAGATAAAGGTAAAGCGTACACTCGCGATTCCGCGAGTGTAAATTTATAATACACTCGCAATTGTGCGAGTGTTTTACTTACGCACGTGGCGGCAAGGCAAGCGGGGTCTCCATCCCGGGGAGGCGGGGTCTCAGCAGCAGAATCTTGCTCGTAGCTCCGAGAGACCGGCAACAACTGGCTCAGTCTCGACGAGAGTCCCGTTTTTATTGGCTGATCAGACCTGACTGCAGGCATTCTAGAAGCTTCTCTGCACCCCCACACCGTGTGTGGGGCGCCCCTGAAGCCTCCAAACACCCCCCACACTGGTCACAGGCGCCCAGCGGCTCACTGGCGCCTCGGCACTCCCTTCTCCTAATGGCCCTAGCCAGGGTGCTCTGGGCCAAACAAAAGAAGCTGTCAGCCTCAAGTAGCAGAGACAGGGAGATGTGCCTACTCCCTCCATATTGAAGGAGGTGGGGGGGAGAGAGGGGGGTTTGCATTCTGCCACAATCCACCCCATGACTACAGTCATGGTCTGATACTTTGGAGTGGTGGTGCAGTCACCTCTTGCCTCCAAAGTAAAAAGGGGACACTTCTGCCGGTGAGCCTTAATGTCCACTGTGGATCACCGTATCTCATGGGTTGACTTACCCCTGCAACGCAGTTATTAATAACAATCAACAATAGAAGTGAAATAATTAGAACAATCAACAATTGCCCAAGGTAATTATTGAGTCCCAAACATCAGTCACAGTTCGTCATTCCTGTGACTGCCTTCCTTCTGAATGGCTTGCATCTGGATTCTCTTCCATCTCTTGCTGGTGATAGCTGGATCCCTTTCCACCCCGTCATTGCTGGTGTCGTTTCGTTTCCAAGGCATCTGGATCCTCTTCCACCCCGTCATTGTCCTTTGCCCTCCAAGAAAACACAAGAACAGACCTCGGTCCTCGAGGAGGAACCGGGCTTTCAGGGTTAGTAGTCTGGAACTATCCACCGAGCACTAATACGGTGGGTTTTCCCATTCTCATCAAGGGCTTCCCAGGCATATAACCCTCTGGGTTTTGCTAGAGTCATGGGTACAATACCAATAGATGGTAATTTCACCATGACAGGCTGGCCCACTTGTATTTTTGAGGAATGCTCTTCCTCTGTGTTGGTTGTCAAGTTGCTGTCTGTCAATGGCTTTTCAGGACAGAACGCCCTGATTTTGGGGCTCCCATAGCTTCCCCAGCGGTTATTGACAAGGAAGACAGCTTGTGCTAATCGCTTGTCCCAGTTGTGTCGTGATACATCTGCATACTTCTTAATCAAACCATTGGTTCGTTCCACGATCCCATTGGCTTGGGGATAGTATGGTGTATGAAACACCCACTTAATACCTTCTCCCTTAGCCCAGTCTTGAACCACGGCAGCTGAAAAGTGTGTGCCATTATCACTCTGGATATTCTCAGGAGTGGGTAGGATACCAAACCACCCACACAGCGCTTGCACGGTTTGATCTCCAGTGGCCGTGTTGACAGCAGTGGCCATTGATAATCCTGATACTACCTCTACCCCCACCAGGATGTATTTCTTTCCATTAGAGGGTCTCAGTGGCCCGACATAGTCAATTTGCCACGTGCTCCAGAGAGTCTTGTCCTGCCTGATATGTAGGGCCGGGGCCTGATTTGGGTGATCAGCTTTAAGTCTGATCCGACATTGTGGACAGGCTGTGAGAATTGCTTCACATATTCCCATGGACACTGGCCAACCCCGGGATCGGCATTCGTAATAAAGATCTGCTTTTCCAGAATGGCCTCGCTTAAGGTGTAACCATTCAGCTAACCGTGCCCACTCCTCTGGTATGCTTTCAGCCAGCCTGATCTGGGCTAGAAAGTCAGCTTGTTGATTCCATTTGGCAGCGAGGGTTCCATCCTTTGCATGTCCTTTTACCCAACCCACACTCAAAGGTCGTGACCTGCCAATTTCTAATAGTCTTTGCCAATCTTCAGCTCTCCACACTCTGGTGCGATTTACTTCCCATTGGTTAGATTCCCATTGGCATATCCATTCAGTGGCACCCTTATAGGTTGCATAGGAATCAGTGTAAATCACGGAGGCTCCTCCTTCTGCTGCTAATAAAAGAGCACGCAGTTCTCCTACTTGAGCACTACCTTCCCCCTCCTCTGTTATTCTTTTTCCAGTAGCAATCTCCAATGCTGCTGCCTTGTACTGCCAGTTTGTCCCTACCCGATGGGCTGATGCATCAGTGAACCAGACTCCTTGTGTGTCTGAGTCCTGAGTTAGCTTAGGTGCTTCTTTAATAGGAGAGGGTTTATAAGGCAGGCTCAACAGGACCGGATCAGCGTTCACAGGTTGTTGAAGTTTTGAAACTTTTACAGAACCCTCCTTTAGTAGTAACAATTGGCTAACTCCCTCTAAATAGGCGTACCATTTTCGTACTGTTGCTTTCTGTGCCACCCCCTCAGGGGGCGGTAACCCTTTAAGGATTGAATTCAACAGAGGGAAAGGGCCTTGTACAATAACTTCCTGTGACGTACACAGTTTCTCTGCCTCCTTAACTGCTCTGGTAAGTGAGAGAAGCCCCTTCTCCCACTCCGAATATCGTTGTTCAGCTCCCTTAAATGCGGTGGAAGAGAACAACAAAGGTCTAGCTGGCCCTGTTGGACCCCTTTGGAATATGGCACAATAGGAGGCATGTTCTGCAAACCCCCATTCCACTCTCAATGGGTCTTGTGGATGTAGTGGGCCCAATTTCTGATAGGTTTTAAGTTCATCTTTTAGAACATTAAGGGCCTCTGTATGTTGTAGAGTCCAATTCCATTTCTTGTTTTTTCGGAGTAGGTCATATAGGGGACGGGCAATCACTGAGAATCCTGGGATATGTTTTCTCCAGTACCCTAATGTACCCAACAGGCATTGTAGGTCCGCTTTGCTGTTTGGGGTGTGTCCCTTGTCTATAGTAGCCAGAACATCATCAGGCACTGCTATGGCTCCTCCTATCCACCAAGCCCCTAGGAATTTAACTTTCTGGCTGGGACCCTGGCACTTGGACGGTGGAATATCTAATCCGTTCTGTGTTAATAAATTCCAAAGAGTTTCTGCTGCTTGCCCCACCTGTTCCTTATTGTTTCCACCCACTAAGATGTCATCTATATATTGATATATGCAAATGCCTGAGGGTACCTGTACAGTGTCAATGAGTGCAGCAAGGGCATTGTGGGCAATAGTAGGAGAGTGTTTGTACCCCTGAGGAAGCCGATTAAAAGTGTATTGCTTCCCTTCCCAGGTAAAAGCAAATTGTGGCTTGTCTTCTTCCCTTAGGGGAATCATGAAGAACATATCTTTAACATCTAAAGCAGCCATCCATGGGTGGGCTGCTGCTTGTATTACAGTCACCACTGAGGCTATGTTTGGGACGGCAGCTGTTAGTGGTGCAGTGTTACTATTCAGTTTTCGATAATCAATAGTTAGGCGCCATCGCCCATCAGGCTTGCGAACGGGCCAAACTGGAGAATTATAGGGAGAATGGGTGCGGCTAATTATTTGTCTTTTTTCAAGATCATTAATAACCTCCGTAATGCCCCGTTTTGCTGCATTTGGCAGGGGGTACTGTGGAGTACAGGTTATTGTAGATGTGGGTAGAGCAGGAGCAAGTTGCAAAATCCTAACGTCAGTAGTTCTTTTGAACTGCAAGGGTGCAGAGGTAAGTGGCAATATTCTAATACGGGCTACCTCCGCTCTGTGGCTTCCAAAGCTCCAAATCTCCCCATTAGGTAAGCACCACCGTCTACCTGCCAAAATATCAAATCCCAATATGTTTGCCTTATAAGGACTCAGGGCAACTTCCACAGCTGTTGTCCGTTTTTCCCCAGGTAGCAAAAGGTGGGTTCGAGCTAAAGGACATCTCTCTGCTACACCTGTTACCCCTACTATATTGATGGCTTTCCTTGATGGTTTAATCCCAAGTTTGTCAGCTTGCCGCCTGTTCAAAACACTGATTTGTGCGCCTGTGTCAATTAGAAATTTCACACTTATTCGCCTTGGACCAACGGGGATATGTATGTATGGTTCTTTATCACTGGACCATTGGCAAGAAAATACAAAGCGGGTGGGGCGGTCCTGCTTCCCATCCGCTTCTACTAGTTTTTTTGGCTCCCTTTGTGAGGATACGAAAGGGTTAATGTTTCGCTTGTCCTCAGGGAGGGGGATGGTTACCGGTGCCTCCTCTTTGTTCTCTGATCTTCCCTCTAAGTATTCCACCAGCTCCTGTAGGTGCTCGGTGGAAAGCTTATATAGCAGTGTTCGGGGCACACCCAGAGCAGCCGCGCGGCGCCAGAGGCTGCTCTGCTGCAAGCTGCTGCTCTGATCTGACCGGCAGCCAAAACGCTTCGGTTTCTGGGACGGGGGGGGGCGGCCTCTGAAGAGGCTCGGCTCGGCTCGTCTTCCGGACCGTCCGGCTTCTGCACGGGCCGCCGCTTGGGTCTACCCACCCCATCTCGCGCCCATGTGTAACCACATTGTGTAAAATTTCCGCCCAGGTTAATACATGTTCAGGAGGACTTCGGGGATTTTGCTTATTACGATCAATAGTCCCCTGAATTTTCTCCTTAAGGGACTGGACATATATTTTTAAGGCATCCGGTAATCCTTTAATAAGCAGCCGAAGGTGGACCGGATCCACCGGCGCCGCTATAGGGGGGGACTCCCGGCCCTTTTCATACATTGCTTGTATACAAGCCGCCTTTTGAACTCCCTCAGCAAGATCTGATAAGCCTTTTACAACAATTGCAACTGGCTCCCCACGTTCCCTGGGATCTATACCGCCAGCCCAGTAAGCTACACGAGATGTGATGGACTGATTACCATCCGGACCATCACTTAAAAATACCCCTGGGCCCCAGAAGCCTGTGGCCTCGTCCTTACTCAATAATATCCTATCACCCCCGGTAAGTGAAACGCGCCAAAGATATTCAGTCTCTGTCTCGCCCGGCTTGCGTGAGAATCTAGTTTGTAACTCTCCTAGCTCCAGTCCTGAATATGGCGTGCTATGGGTAGCCGTGCGTGGATTTTTGCCTCGTCCATCCGTATGTGTTTCAGTTCTAATAAGAGGACGCACGTCCTTTGTTTCTACCCCCCCTTCATCAACACTGTTTTCAGAATCAGTATCTTTGTCGAGAACCGGGGGGGCCGAGGGGCACACCTGAACTGGGGAGACGCTAGAGGAAGTTCTCATATTAATTAACAAAAACTCAAGTTTTTGTTCCGAAAAAACAACTTTCTGTTCTAACAAGCCAAATCTCTGTTCTAACAAATCCGACCGTATGCTTTGCCGCGAAAAGTCCTGCATCAGAGAGTCAAACTTTTCACTTTGTCGCGAAAGGTCCTGCCTAAAAAAGTCAGACTGCTCACTTGGCCGCGAAAGGTCCTGCTTTAAAGAGTCAAACTTTTCGCTTTGCCGCGAAAGGTTTTGTTTTAAAGAATCAAGCTGTTCACTTTGCCGCGAAAGGTTTTGTTTTAAAGAATCAAGCTGTTCACTTTGCCGCGAAAGGTCCTGCTCTAAAGAGTCAAATTGTTCACTTTCCCGCGAAAGGTTTTCCTCCATTCGTTGCTTAATTTTACACAAATCCTGTGCTACCTTTAAGCAAACACCCAAACTGAAACACACCGCGATCCACATTACGGCAAGACCCCAGGTTACTGCAGAGACATTAAACAACCCTCTAAATAATTCCTCCATATCTGATACCCTGCTCGCTGCGCCAAAATTGTCACGGAGGCACCCCGAGGCTGATTTAAGGGACAACAGGGTCCAAAACAACTTTTATTAAACCAGTGAGAAACAGGGTTTTAACACTCCAAAAGTGACTTAAATATAGGTTCGGGTATCAGTTGAGGAAAATTATTAAGGGGTAACAACTAGTACAACAGGCGGTCCACAGAGTACATACACGTGGCTTCACCCAAAACTATGCTGGAACCACCCTCGAGTCCCAGAGGAGTACACACTTGCCTGAATCCGGTTTCTGGATTATTCTTAGAGAGATAAAGGTAAAGCGTACACTCGCGATTCCGCGAGTGTAAATTTATAATACACTCGCAATTGTGCGAGTGTTTTACTTACGCACGTGGCGGCAAGGCAAGCGGGGTCTCCATCCCGGGGAGGCGGGGTCTCAGCAGCAGAATCTTGCTCGTAGCTCCGAGAGACCGGCAACAACTGGCTCAGTCTCGACGAGAGTCCCGTTTTTATTGGCTGATCAGACCTGACTGTAGGCATTCTAGAAGCTTCTCTGCACCCCCACACCGTGTGTGGGGCGCCCCTGAAGCCTCCAAACACCCCCCACACTGGTCACAGGCGCCCAGCGGCTCACTGGCGCCTCGGCACTCCCTTCTCCTAATGGCCCTGACCAGGGTGCTCTGGGCCAAACAAAAGAAGCTGTCAGCCTCAAGTAACAGAGACAGGGAGATGTGCCTACTCCCTCCATATTGAAGGAGGTGGGGGGGAGAGAGGGGGGTTTGCATTCTGCCACAACCACTGAACTTCTTATATAACTAGCTTGTTTGATAACCCTCTGCATTTGGTCATTTGTCCTGAAATATATAGCATTGTGTATCCAGAATCATAATCTCTGTATAATTAGAACTGCATTTTCATAGTGCACAATCATGGGGGAAAATTCTTGTAAAATCACAGCAGAATAAGGTGGTAGAAAGGCAGACACGAGGACTGTCACTAGGAGTAACAAGAAGGAGAATTAGAAAGCCTGTGGGAGCTCAGCATTTTAGTCTATAAATCCATGCAGAAACACAATTAACAGGAACAGCTTGCATGTCAGAGAGTTAACGGGGCATGTGGTGCTGTATATTCTTAAAACTGCAGTAAGTATGCCAAATTTTCAGCACATGACACTTATTGGAAATAATACTAGCAGACACAGGCAGAAGATGCAATGCAGATCAGTCGTGCACATATGAGAAGCTGTGGCTGACCTTACTTTAATGAGTCTCCTGTGCTTGAAAAGCAAAGTAACACCATACAGCTGTGCTTACAGCCTTCAGGCCAGATCTTTGCTCGATTCAAGTAGCACTTGGAGAAGGGACCGGCTTCCCCGGCATCTTCTGGAGCACCAGCTGTTCCTTTGGTAATTGAAATCATTCTCTACCTGGCTCATACTGAGTCCACCAGCAGCTGAGGCTGGTTCCTGGCCAGGGGAGCAAAAGTGGAGCCCTGCTCCACATGCACTGTGTTCTATGGGGAGAAGGGTCACAAACAGACTTTGATGGTGACTTTCTCTGATATATTCGAGTCAACATTAGCTAGATAATAAACCAGTGATAATGGTGGGATGGACTTTTTGCTCCGTCCTGGTATTCAGTGTCCAAGAGTGGCCCTGTGCAAAACACGCGGTGCGTACCAGCTCCTGCTGAAGGCAATGGACATCTGTGTTGTGAAGCAATTACACATGTCATTCCTCAAACTTTGGCCTATGTTGTATCTTGGATAACACTGTCTTTTCTTCTTCAACAGGCCATTTACCAGGCAGTAGCCTTCCCCCCTCCCCACCCAAGGAACAATCTCTATCCTCTCAATGTGATTACAGTCCATTTCATTCCATAATAGGTTTCTTTTATTATTCCCTCAGGCATGCAAATCAAATTTTACTCAGTACCAAAATCTTTGTTCTACAAAGAATGCTGGCATCGAGTGCAGTGAAAAAATAGCTGTACTATTGAATATGGTCAGTGTTAATAGGACTCCACTGTCTTTTTTACTTTGAAAGTAAACATCTGCCAAAGTTTATTTGTTCTGTCGGAAAAGCAGGAGTGTCTTAAGGGAAAACACATGATAAAAGCAGACAGATTATTCTGCAATTATACCTTTCTCTGTCTAAATGTTTAATTAGATAAGCTGCCACTGAGACAGAGATTACTTTGGCATACATCTGCCCCATTTATTGATGTTATAAATGTAATAGAAGCCTTGACAAATTTGATCACAGCAGCCACAGCGAAATCAGGGAGCTGGCAGTCTCAAACTAGACCAATTTCAAACAACTTTTCAGCCCAGCTGGGTGGCTCTTTTTGGTAGGACAACTGTCAGTGGTTGAACTTGTGCTGTCAGAGTTTGAGATGTACCAACTTAAGCGCAAAGGTAAATACGCTATTTGAAGTCACTGTGGTTATTGTTCTTAAATGTGTTTTTATGCTTGATTTCAAAAGCAGACAAATGTATGTCCATCACAGTATTGGTTTGACGGCACAGATTTTAAATGCAATGGCAGTACAGGTTGCTATTGCAGGGTTTGCTTCCTGCTTGGCTCTGAAAAAGCACAGGAGAACACAATTTCCATCACTTAGAGCCTGCAAGCTCAGGCAGTGCATATTATATGAGGGAAAGAAAAAAGATGATGAAGCAAATAATCTTACAAAAATTACAGATATATGAGAATTTTCCCACTTAATATGTAGGCCTAGCTCAAGACCACAAGGGACCAGGAACGTTCAGAGACCACGCAGGAAAGATTTTGCCCAGAGCTGCCCAGTCCTGTGGTTACTGAGGGCTTTACTGTGCAGAAAGAAAAGTGGTGCTTTGTACAGATACTGTATTTTCTAAAATGGCAGTCAATAAATATTGAAGTTTAAGGGCTTCATTACCATTAAAGCTCACAAGATTAAATGTATTTATTTTCAAAATACCTCATAAGGACACAGAGATTTGCACTATCTGAACTTTATGAGTGGTATTAAGCCCCCGTGTAGCCCACCTAGTAGACTTGAGCTGTAACATAAAACTTATTAATTCAAGATGGCATTTATATGTCCAAATGTGAGACTAAAAGGCAACTTCAAGTTAAGAAATCTAAATTTAAATATTTACCTGAGTGTCTAAGCTTCCATTACCAGCACACTCAATGGAGATTTAGTCCATCCATATGAGGATAGATTCAGATACCTGTGAGTGATGAGCTGAATCATGTCCTAGGTATTGGCACCTGAGACCTTATGATATATATTCTTGCTGAGCTCTGTTCTCAGAAAAACACACTTCACACATAGTCCTGAACGTTGTATAACAGCTCCGTGGATATATCAGATACTTGGGGGATTCCGAATGGAAGGGAGGAATTTCTGGGATATGGTTAATATCACTCCGTTTTGAAAAGGTCAGTAGGTTCTAAGAAGTTAATATTTATCACATTACATCTAAATTCCCAAGTCAGATAAAGTAATGGTATAGGAACAATTCCAGCTATTATATGGTTATTTTGCGTGATATAATTTTCTCCTGCACTGTTCTTCGGATTTAGTATTATTTATTGTTGTATCGTCAGGAGACTGTTTTGGGTTTTAAAAATATATTAAACAGAGCATGTCAATTGCTTTTAAAAGAGGTAAGAAATTATGAAAACAAGTGGGGAACATTTCACCCTCAGCAAACAGAGAAGAGACATTGAATAATGAGTTACAAGAGGGTGAGGTCTAACAATCCTTTCTTTTCTTGGTTTACCAGTTTTAGATTGCTATTTAATGATTCTTTCAGGAGTGTTTTGGAAGTCAGTTCTTTTATTTTTGGATGCTGTTTTGAAGCTATTTGGTGAAGTGTTTTGTATAGGAAAAATACCGGAAAATACATGAGACATTCACAATGAAAGAAGACTGAATGTGAAATACAGCTGCTTTCAGTTTTGGCTGCAGATTTGAATTCAGGCCATGAGCACTGATATATTTGCTAATGAATCTCATCCACTTTATGTAGTATATCAAAACCACTCTCATACGTAACTTCCTCTGATTTTACTTCAATTATACTTTGGGGTACATTTTGAACCAAAAACCAGCAAGTACAGATTGTGTGTTATTATTTGTATTTGCTTAACACACCAAAATAGGTTGCTGTTGTTTTTCTAGTGTTCCATAATCTTTATCTGTATGCCTACTGCCACTGCATAGGAGTTTTAGAAATACAATCCTTTCTTTGAACTCCTCATCACAGTTATGTTCCTTTGTGCCATTACAGGGCAAACCCACTTATTTTTTAAATCAGAGAGATGGAGAGATTAATGCTTCTGTATCATCTGTTTTTGCAGATGTTACTGAAACACTTTACAAGAGGCAAATGTCATTGTAAATCAATATTTGTAATTGCAGGGCAGAATGGCTGAGGAGCAGCTAAATTCAAACACAATTACAAAACCATAATATAGCAGACAAGCAAAGCTGCCCTCAGAAATGAGTATATTATTGCCACAGATTCATTTTCTGTATTGAAAGAAGAACATTACTGAAGTATTAGCCTGTGAATTTCTCTTTATTCTCCCTATATAAACACACTCTTCTACATTCATCTTCTTGAACCGTGTAATCTTCATCTGGATACCAATATTGAATGTACATTTACCCAAAAACTTTTTTATTTTTTTTAATTTGTGCTTCTCTTCTTGACCTCGATTTCCTTCATCAATTTTATTATTGCAGTATTTCTACCCTCATTCCCCCTGCTCCTCCAAAACCCACAGATGTTGTGATTTGAATCACTGGCATCCTACTGCTGGATAAAAAGTAAGCAAGTTCATAAACCCTAAACCTTTAACAACACAGTAGACAAACCATAAACTATGCATCACTCACAGTCCCAAGACATTCTGGTTCCAATTACCTTATGGTTGCTATAACAATACTTCTATAGATATGCTCACAGAGCCACATTCCGGGGAGGTGCAGATTTTTTTTGTCCCAAAACACTAAGTATTCGTAAGCAGTAGCTTCCAGAAGAGCAATAAAACACTTCACAGTGAACTATTGGGTTCAATGACATGTTAAATGCTACCTCGAAGTACCAAGAAAAAAAGATAGATTTTAATGATCTGTTTTCTTATATTGGGCACCTGAAGACAACGAGATGAACAAGACAAAATACTTGCCCACAAAATGATCTTTAAAAAGGTGTTTGGAAAGAAAAGATCTTTTTCAACTACTGAAACTAATTTACCAAAATATTACGCAATTGTCGGAAAGTTGTGATTCTTTCATGAGTTCATTCAAAATTATTCTGTAATTTAATTCACATGATTCAGAACAAATATATGTGTTTTGATATCAATTTTGACCAATTGCCAACATACATAAAAAGAAAAAGATGTAAAAGTTCTGATTTCAGCCCTGTTCAGGTCAAAGTAAGCTTAGAACATTTAATTTCAAATTATTTTATTGAAAAATCAAAGTAGCCATTCAATTTGAAGTGTTTGTTAAATGTGGCCACTTTATTTTAATATAAGAAGAAAGTATTTTCCTGTTCTCTATGGTAAATGCCAACAGTTTACTTTTTTTGTCTTTCGTGGAAACAATTTGTTACCCTTCCTCTAAAATTAATTTTAAAACTCTTTAAATCAATATATTTAGAGTTTCAGCTTTATTTTTATTAACTAGATCTATATTATTTTTAAATAAGTTATCATAAATGTTTTATATTGTAATAAATGTGTATTTGTAGGCAATACAAATGTCTACTGTTTCAGACACATACTCTAATGGATTGTCACTTTCTGAATCAATAACAACCAATGCAGCTGATATATTGAAATCACAAAGTAAATTACAAGCGAAAACCAAAAACAAACAAAAACCCCAACCAAACCAAACCAAAAAACACTAAATGAAATTTTGAAATTAATTATATTTAAAACCTGAAATGAAGACATTCTACTTAGCTATTCTGAACATAATTTTGTCAAAGGTAGCCCAATACGCTACTCCTCATCTGTTTTAGCTGTTACTGAACTCCTGATCTCTATTAATTCTCACTGGGGTGGGTGGAAGCTGGGAGAGTTTTCTGGAGAAGAGTCACTCTATTTTTGCAGTGCTCCTATGACCTTTCCTTATATTCTCTATAGATATCTGCTGTTAGCAGCTGCTGGAAGGAGCATGGTGGGGAAAATTTATCTTCTTTGTTTCTTAATCTAATAAGGTGTCTCTCATGGTCTTGAGTCAGCTAGGAGCAGCAGGCATCACTGAGATTTAACAAATTGAGCAATGAGAAGAGATTATTAAGAAGAAAAAAAATCCTATTAGTTCATCTATATTTGTAGTGGACTTTGAGCAGAGCAGAGCACTGTACCCATGTCTGTCAAGAAAACATTATTTTCTCTCTAGGGTCCATTTGCTGTGGTGGACAATACACTCTCTTCTGTGGTCAGAGAGATCCGTCCTCAGACTGTGTAAAATGGGTTTGTCAGTTGTCCTGGGTCAGCTTGATGTGTCAGAAATCACTTTGCCTTCTCTTGATGCAACAGATGCGTGTAGACACACAAATACAAAGCTGAGGGAGCTGGGGCTGTTTAGTCTGAAGAAAAGGAGGCTGAGGGGAGACCTTATCACTGTCTACAACTACCTGAAAGGAGGTTGTAACGTGGAGGGTGTTGGTCTCTTCTCTCAAGTAACAAGTGACAGGACAAGAGGGAATGGCCTCAAGTTGTGCTGGAGAAGGTTCAGATTGGATATTATAAACCATTTCATCATGGAAAGGTTTGTCAAGCATTGGAACAGGCTGCCCAGGGAAGTGAGGGGGTCACCATCCCTGGAGGTGTTTAAAAGATGTGTAGATGGGACTCTTAGGGACATGGTTTAGTGCTAGAGTTGGGTTATGGTTGGACTCGATGATATTGAGGGTCTCTTCTAACCAAAATGATTCTGTAATTCTACGAAATAGTGTGTGTGCTCTCATGAATATGAGCCATGGCTTGGCTTACGGAAGAAGAAGAATCTTCTTCTTCCAAACCGGGGCAACTTGTTGCTGCCCTGTGGCATCCCCAGCTACTCCTGAACTAGCATCTGGGAGAGATGAAATTAAAATCACCCATGGAGTGTGTTTACAGCTGGAGGATATCTCAGCTTCACATGGACACAGCCTTGAGATCCAACTCTTTATTCCCTGAGTTTCTGAGACAGCTTCATGGTGCTCACAGATGTGACACAGGACCTATAAGTGACCAGGATCCATCCAGATCAGCATCTCTCAGCCAGGTTGTCCTACAGTACCTCAAATATTCGACGGGCAGAGCATAACTCAATAGTTGTTTCTCCTGATTTAATACTCTCACACTTTGTGTTTTCTCATTGGGACCTGCTCCTTGATTTTATTTATTTGCTTAAACTCAGTCTTGTGTAGCACTTACTCAAGCACTTTAAGCCCATGCATATAACTAATCTTGATTTATCTGAGCTGCAGCAGAGAAAGAGAAGGGTCACTTTTGTTCTGTGCCACTTATCCAGAGTGATTCAGGAATCTGGTGTGTAAAGCTAAGTATATTCTGCATTTACAGAATCACAGTTTTAGACCAAATTCTCCTGAGAAAAGGAGGAAGTCAGGAACTTCAAAGGTATCATTAAAATACATCTGCCTTTGTTGAATGAGTATTTTTGAAAACTCTCCTTCCACCATCCTTATTTTGTGCAGTACCCCACAAGTTTGTGATATTACTAGCGTCACAAATATTCATGGAAGGACAGTCAAAACTTCATGTGAGTTACTTGTCTAGGTTCCCTTCACAGTTAATGCCAAAGAAGAGAGTGAAGACCAGAGAGAGAAGCAAATACCCTCTAATCAGACATCAACCTCAAGGTGTGGTGAACAGTGTTTTCAACTGATATTATTTACTTCTGACTCCAAAATGAGTTTGGACAAGACTAGATTAATCTAGAATCCAAAATTTGCTTTTAGACAGATTAAATTAGGCAACAGAAATCTTACCTTAGTTTACCAGGGGACAGATCATAAGCAGGACAACCTTTATGTCTCCACTGAAAAACAGACAACCTAAATTTTATGCAGGACCATGGAGAAGATGTTGAGATGTTACCACAGGACCTCTTAGTGTGCAAGAGTGCAGTGGCTCCTGCAGTCTGTGCAGTGAGACAGTCACGTTTCTCCTTCTTGCATTGTAATGCCACTGTGACAAGATAAAAAGGTGACTTTCATTGAAGTCCCAGATCTTCTTCGGAGGAATTACAATAAAACATGTGGATTCCCCAGGAAGAAGAGCTAAAACTAGTTACCTATGTGGAAGGAAAAGAGATTCTTTGCAACAAGGTTGCACAAATGTCAGGATCTACATATCAAGATGCAGCAGTCCAAGGAAATTCTTTGCTTTCATGAATCTCTGCGCCTCTAGGGACTCATGGACTAGAACATAGCCAAAGAAAAATTCTTGATTACCCCTGCTGGATTCAGTAATATAGTTCCGTAAAATGGAATTTAACTTGAAATTTCAGCAAAGCAGTATGTGACAGAGGTACGAAATATTTAGTCTGTGTTGGACTGCCTGTTAAATATCTTGAAAACCAGGATTTTCCTTTGCTTGTCTCACCATAGCTCTATTAGGCTGTGAAAGCCTGAATTCTGTCTTCCAGCTGCCCAGAAGGAAACAAACTCATACAAGCTGTACCAGAAAAAGTAGAAATCTCTGCAAACACACAAAGATCCCAAATTCCTTTAATAAGCTGTAATAGCATTCTTAAAAGGGTCAGGTGCCCCCGACAAGTTCCAGGCTTTCACAACACTTCATGTGAAGAGCTCAAAGAGTACCAAAATGTGAGTATTTTCATGGCTCCCTTTCCTAAGCAGAACCCACCCCCCCTGCCCAGAAACAAAACAAAACAAAACCCACCTGAGACTGAAGAAATTAAGTAATTTTTACAGGGACGTACACAAAGACACAGTAAAAGAAAACAAGAGAGGGGATCCCAGTGCAGTTGGCAACCAACTGATCTACAGACTTCAATGCACTGGTTTACACATTTTTTAAAAATACCTATGGATACACACAAATATATACATAGAAACTAATCTTCTTAAAGAAATAACTACAAGCTAGGTCATTTTAGCTTTGAAACATAATCTTTTAGAAAATGAAAACTAAACTTCCTGGGGAAATTCATTCTCTTTTTGAATATGTATAATAAAAAAAGACACAATGGTTATGATAACAGTTTATTCAGCCATACAATGTTTCCTCTGCAGAGGAAAGCCAGTAGAATTTTTGGCAAATGACATTTTTGCTAAGGGCAAAGGTGGTCTGATTCCATGTGAGAGCAGAAGAGACAAGTATTTTGAATGAACATCACTTTGTATGATGGTATCTGGCAAGAGAAAGCAAATTGTCAACCACTTCTAGTGGAAAAATGTTCAAACACGGACAGAAAAAGGTCAAAACCTGTTCATTAATTCCATTAGAAAAGCAAAACACATTTTTCACTAGCTCTGTTTCTCAACAAGTCTATTCAGGAAAGAAGCCAAGAAGGGGAAATCTCCGGAGATGCTGAAAAGACAAAAGGAATATGGAGGGAAGGAGGAAGAGGCTGATAAAAGGGGGATAGAAAGGTCAGTGTGAGGTGGGGGACAGAAAAGAGAGGAGTCTCTATGTGTCCGATCTTTTGACAAGCTCCCCATTGAGTAAGAGTCAGAGAAAATCAATAGAAACTGGTTTAAAGAGGAAAACAGGTCTGCGTCAGCTTTTCCAGAATACGACTCAGCCTAGGCATATCTGCAAATCCAAAGTCTCCAAAGTTAAGCTTAAACTCACAGTGATACAAAGGCACTACTCCATACCTTTGAACCTTTGGGTGATTTGTGTGTTGATGTTTCTCCATGTTTGTGGCACCTAAAGGCAAATTTGTCTTGAGGTTTCTTTTTCTGAAGTGTCTTTTTATATTGCTCATGTATAAAGGTTTAACTATTCCAAATAAGAGAAGTCTCTACATTAAAAATGGCATTAAGTTAGAATTAAATTCTGGGACTACACTTTAATAACTGCAGACATTCTGGGAGAATTGCGATTACCTAATAAACAAGTATTAAAAATCAAGGGAATGAAGAGTCATAATGAAATCTAAAATAAACACAGTTTAGAAACAGAATTGTGTGGTTTGTTATCTCAACAGCATTATTTCAGCCCTAGGAGAGTACTTTGAAGAAGTGGTGTAAAAATTGCAGTGATCCTGAAGCTAGGAAAGTTGTCATGTTTGTTATATACTGGCTGCTATAATAAGCTTAATCATCCCATTATGGTCCCTGTCATGATAGAAGAGAGCAAGCATTTTCAGAGCAAGTCCTTGGTCCCACTCCCACAAAGACACTGGAACACAGACTTTAATCAAGTGCATATCAAGCAAGAAGAGATGGGAATTTTCTGTTTCTGTTGTTAATGTGGCCAACAATATTACAGCTTTTTTGGTATGTGCATTCCCTTCCACGTCAAGGTCCTTGCTTTGAAGAGACTCTTGACACAGCTCTCATGCAAGCATAAGATATCATAAAATTATAGATTCATAGAATACCAGGTTGGATGGAACCACAAAGATCATCTGGTTCAACCTTTCTTAACAAAAGCACAGTCTAGACAGGATGGCCCAGCACCCTGTCCAACTGAACCTTGAAAGTGTCCAATGTCGTGGAATCCATTACTTCCCTGGGGAGATTATTATATGACTGTGCAATTATAGTCTGTATTTGCACAGAGAAACTAGGGTAAGACAACCTGAACTGCACTTTCTTAACTTCTGAGTGCTTGACTTAACTCTCAAAATGGTCTTTTGACAGAGCTGTTATTTGCATGTATCCATGCAGAGCATTGTTGGGAAATGGGCTTTTTTCAAAACGGAGGTTAAGTAGTTAAGTAATTTCATTGTGATTTTTTTTTTATAATCAATATTTCAGCAAGAATTGAGTTTTACCACCTTAACAAGACTATAGGTTTGTCAGGACATTGAGTGAAAGGCTGGGTGTGGAAACAGAAGTGAATGAAGAACAGGATCAAGGTGGGACTGGTTCACTATTCTTTAAACTGGACAAAATGCCTGAAGGGCAATTTTTTCCTCCTGTTTGTTAAGCATCAGAGAAAGATACTGAATCATTGACCCTGGAGACTGATTTCCTTTGGAGTATTCACAACGTTAGTGGAGGGAAGTCATGAACAGAGAGGAAAAATGGCCTAATGTTGGTTCAGTAGTTAGGAGTTTTGGAGACAATGATGTGAGTGCTTTTTCCACCCATGACCTGTAAGTTGAACTTGGCTCTGAACCTCTTCTGTCTCATCTCCTTTCTGTAAATTGGAGTTACATCACTTCTTCACCTTGTAGGCACATAGAGCAGCAAAGGTGTAAAGACAATGCTACAGGGAAAAACTGTGGTTTGGGCATTTGTATATTTGAGGGAAGGAAGACTGAGGAATTATCCTGCTCTAGACTATCTGAAAAAGTCTTTTTTTGATCTGAAAATACTATGAATAGGTCTTTTTCTAAGGAAAATGAAAAATGGGTGTGTTTGGTGGCTCTTCTTGGATAATGCTTGAAAACCACACTGGAAGTGGCCAGTTTCCAGCAGGTGGAAAAGAGTGAACTCTTCATGGTGTCATCTTCTCCCTCACTCATCCCTGAACACATGCATGGGCCAAATGATACACTGTCATTGAGATCTGTTTTCACTGGAGTCAGTTTTCTAATTTTGGAGAGTTTTAGGCAATTGCAAGTACTTTTTTTCCCCTTGCAATGGAGTACAGGACAGACAGCTCCAAGACAATCAGGAGAGGAGTACTGCGGGTTTCTGATTCAAAACAGAAGGCTGTGGAGGCTTCTCTGAATAATTCTTCTCCTTATATTTTGCCTACTTCATGCACCTTCTCCTCTACCTGTATTAGACCTGACTCTTAAACAGTTTGGGAAAGGACATAAACTAACAAAATTTGCTGATATATACTAAGATATTTGAGGCAGTAAAGGAAAAGTCCTGTGCTATCTCCTCTGTGTACCTCTCACAGAACTTGATGACTGGCAGGTGAAATTCAGTGGAGGTAAATATAAGGTGACATATGAGATAGAAATCAATCCAAGTTGGGTGTGTAACACAATAGACTCTGAGCTGACCATTACCATTCAGGTGTGAGAGTTTGGGGTTGTGACAGTACAGTGAAAACACCAGCTTGGTGCACTTCAGCTGTAAAGAAGCGAGTGAAATGTTAGTGATTATTAGAAAAGGGACAGAGAAAGAATATTACTATGCTACTGTGTAAATCCATATTTTGCTCACGCATCGAATGCTATATACAGTTCTGGAATTCCCATCTTGCAAGAGTTATATAAGGCTGGAAAAGATTCAGAGGAGCATCTCGGGTGCAATCAATGTGAGAAACTGCTTCTATACCAGGAGTAACTAAGCTGAAAATCTTCAGTCTGGACAAAAGACAACTTAGGATAAGTGCAGGGTGAGGGAAATAGAGTGGAGATACAGCTGAGGTCTGTAAAAGTTGTTGTTGGCATGGAAAGGTTTGGTAGGATAGATTATTTACAACCCCTTTCAGTAAAAAATGAAACAAAACAAAACACAAAAATATGGACATCAAATTAAACTGAAGGGAAGGAGACTGAGTAGGAGCAAAAAGTATTTTTTCTTCACAGAGTATGTGGACCTCCTTCAGCAGGATGTAGCAGAAGAGAAGGTTTCCATAGGTGCAAGGAAATACCAGACAAGTTAACGAAGGACAAGTTGAACATCCACAAATTGTTAGAAATGATGTTGCAAAAGAAAAGAAAAAAGAAAGCCAGTAGAAATTATCCAATAAACAGGTATAATAAAGAAAATATATTATTAAAAAATCAAAATATATATGTTTATGTATCTCTTTGTTGGCTGCCCTTGCCATTACACCTAGGCATAGCAAGACAGCATTTATAATGAATTCCATAACAAGTCATAAAGATCTATATCTTTAATCAAAGGCTCCCAAGCAAGATAGTAATCTTTGCTGATACAAAGACACAAGTTGCTGTAAGGTTGATGTTGTAAAGGAGTCATCTCCTTAGAAGGCTGAACCACATGGTTGCACTACATAGTTGTACAAACAAAACAAGTAGTTACATAGGGCAGCAGAAATGAGAAGTAACAGAAGTTAAGGAGATAGCAACCAGGTGAGATATGATTGATAACAAAACATTCTCTTTTTTTTTTTTCAGTTTGCCGTGAATGGTGAAAAGCTTTGCCCTTGGAGCTAACCTGGAACACAGTCTGGTAAATTCTTTAGCCAAGGCCAAGTGCAGAATAATGTTGGGACTTTGTGGATTCCAAAAACAACTGTTCCCATGTCTTTGTTGCTGCTACAATGATTTGAGTTTGCAAACAGATGGAAAGGTTGTCTGCATAATGACAGGGGAAGCATCCACGAAAACACATTTCTTAATGTGTGACCATGACTTAAAGAAAAAAAACTGATGGGCTGTGGCAGTTTCTGTCAGAAAACAGTATAAGCAGAAAAAAATAACAATTCACGCTGAGAAGAAAAAATTAAAGTTAAAACACAGTCAGGCTCCTTGGTGTCCTGTAGCCTGGATCGTCTTCACACCTCTGCCTGCGTGACAGGATGAGATTCTCTTCAGGCTCTGAAAGCCCACAAGACGCTCTGGCTGAAGTCGTTGGATGCAATCTCAGTTTCAGTGTGTTCCTCGTACAAATGCCTTTGATGAGATCAGATATTTGGCAAATCACTTTAAAAATATCTGAAGGCCTGCAGTGAGCTTAGCATTCCACTTCCATCTAAAAATCCTGCTAACACAGGGGCCAGAAGGTAATATTGCAGCAGAATTGATATGAATTACATTAAACTGGGGTTAAACTAGACAATATTGGCTTCTCTGGACAGTTTCCCTAAATCTCCATGTAGGTTCAGTAAAACCACAGTGTGATCACAGTATGTCACCTGGCCCAGAACAGCAACTCCTGGACATGCTGCACTGAAATATATCGTGTTCAGTGTGCCAGCTAAAGAACTCCAGAGAAAAGTCTTGTACCTCCATGATGTTTTTCTGAACTGCAGAATCCTCCAGCTTTCCTTCAGAGTCTGGCAGCGGCACACCAGCCTACAACCTTCCGTCTGTAATGCTATGACACTAGCATCGTGCTTAACATGTTTTTTTTCCATATATAAAGAAGGTTAACACAGCAGGTGCATATGGTCAGAATTAGTTCCTTCTGCTCTCATCTACCTTTCACAAGATGAAGGATTTTTTCTCTGCCTATGTTAAATGGAAGAATACAGCAGGCAATGCCAAATAGCAATGGTACATGCTATGTCCCAGGGAGTGGCCACACTCCTGACATGACTAAGGCAAAAGCACATGTGTGGGGTTGCTTTCAGAAACCACAAAGTACCCTTTGGGGCTCCCAGATTTGTAGCCATGAGCTGTCTCTGTGGTCCTGGGAGAGTGAGTCTTGGAGCAACCACTTCATGCACTTGGCTGCAACATCATTCAGACCTTACAGTGACTTCTCCTTGAAGCACATTCCCAGCCAGTGGACTCACAGTCACCAGATTAACATCTTGGCATCTGCACTTGTGTGCTGCAGCATGATCCATGTGTGAAAAGGGCATATTAACTGTAAGGCTTTGAATTCAAGCCCATAAAGATGATGTCACTGCGATTTTGGGTGCTAGGCTTACTGTTCTTATTTCCTTAATGAAACAATCTGAGATTAAACCTTGAAAAATAAAGGCTAAAAAATGCCGTTGGAAGGATCAAAGGGATGGATGATTTGTCTGAAGATCACTGACTAAAGCGTACCATTGTAAGATTATGTTTATTTTACAGGTAAAAATACAGGCAAGAACAGCTACCTTAAAGACCTTTTGACAGAATAATTCCTTACAAACTTGTACAGTACAAAAAAAACCAGCTCTTCAGTGCCAAATTAAAACCTGGGACTGAAACATTTCAGGGAGTGGTGCTTCACCAGATGAATGTTGTAAAAGCATAATGGAGAGGGAGCAAATTTAGAACTAACCTAAGTCCCGTTTTCAGAAGGAGCAAGTACTTAGAAGACAGGTGTTCAAGGAACTGCTCTGAAAATGAAGACTTATTTTCTAAGTCATTTAAGAGACCTGTTGAAAATATTCACTGAAAGTCTGGACATGAATCAGTTCAGAGTTCATCATGTGGAGGGAGAGAACATATTTTGTTCCCTTTCTTATGGAACAGAGAAAAGACAAATTTGTCCATGCTACTGTAGTGGTCCATTTCTGAATCACGTGATCGAGTCATTGATTTCCACCCCACACACACCCCACTGCTATCCTTTAACCTTAATCAAGCTACATATTTACACAAGAATGAGGGGGAAGAAATAGATTATTCCCCTCTGGAATTACTGATTTCTTCAGCAGCAGTATCCTGGGAAATAAAATGTAGGTGCTCCAGCAGTAGCGAAGGCAGCAGCTAACAAATGTTCTTCTTATTCAGTCCATGAGTCCAGAAATTCATCTGGCACAGGGTGAAATGTGGTCACTGCTATCAAAGTATATTGTCTACTCTGGGAACAGAATTTTGGATATGAACCAAAACTTTTTTGAGGGAGATAAGCTTGCTATTCAGACAGTGAAATGTTACGATTAACACCTGATGAAGCATTAAAGAACCATAAAAATTCTCCTACCTGGGAAAGATTACTTAGCAGGAGGCTGCCTGCGCTTTGGCAAGTCAGTGTGTAGCAGGTGAACTTCATCTCTCAGCTTTCAGTGCAAAAGTGGATTTACACAGTCATTTTGTGGCACACAGAAAAGCAGAACCACCCAGACAAGTGCGGACATGATCAGATGGATTTTGCTTCATTTTGCGCTGAAATATCGCAGTTTATAGAAATTCTTACCCCACCTATGGATTGCATGTACAAAAGAAATTCAGTGCAATCTAAATGGGATTTGTGTCTGTGTTCACAGCTTGTCAGGCACAGCTTTTTTTTAAATGTGCCTGTTTCTTTCACCATGTTGAGTAATAGGAATGATCTGTTCCCACTGCTTGCTGTGCACACCACTGTGCTGCTGTCTGTCCTGTGTTGCCTACAGCTCCTGCCAAGGCTGTGCCTCTGTTAATCACACCTGAGGAGGTGATGCATGCCCAGGTCTCATCCCAACATGTATCAGAAACTCAACAGATCTGGTAAAGTGGGTGGCTTGCTGAAAATCCAGTCCTATGCACACACTGAAGCCTGTACATGGGTCCTGTTAGGACCAAGCTGTAACACAGACACACAGTGGGTACCGCTGAACTAGAGCCCAATGGAACATTTAGGCTTAAGCCTTCAGCCTTGCATACAATTATGCGCTTTGGAGTTCTCACTTTAGTCTAAAATGGCAGAGGTTCCATTAAGGATGCTTATCAACCACATTAACAGACTCTACTGAGCATCAGTTGCTGAGATACAGGCTTGCAATTTTTCAAAGTGAATAGTAATGCTGAATTACTATTTTTGCATGTTCAGTTTAAAAAGTCTTAAAGCATTTTAAAGTGACTAGATATTTTTTTTTCCTTTTTCTTTTGTTCTGAAATGGCGCTTCAGATGAGAATGAAAATTAACAGCCAACCCTAGAAAATTTAGGTCATTGGTCCTGAAGTGAGATTAACATCGAGTTATGGTTTTGCTCAAGGGCACACACCCCTGATTCAAACTGAACCCAAACACAGTTAACACCTGGACAGATTTATACCTGTACAAAGTGAGATCAAGTGTCCATCACCCTCCTCTGAGAAGGTGGGTGATTAAGGTAGTAGATTAAGATGGATGACTGAATTTCAGGGGATGACTCTGCACATGTAATAACAGGCAGGAACACTACAGGCTCCTCAGGAAATCAAGACTCTATGCCTGTTATCCTTATCTGTCAATAAAAGGGATAATGCTACCTTTCACACACTCTACTTATACAGTAAACCATTCATGGCTGTGTAGAGACTGAGTCTCATTATGTATAACTAACGTAATGATTTCCACCCTCATTTGGGATCTCCAGCAGAGGGGTAATCAAAATAATGTTAAGTTGTTTTGTGTGGGGATGAAAAATTCAGTAGTATAGGAGGCTGTGAAGGATCACCCCCCATGTAAGAGCTTCAGGGCAAGCATTAAGCAGGGAGGTCCTGACACCTCCACATGTTCTTTAACTGTCCCATGTTGGTTTTGATCAAACAAACAAGTTTTCTAATGCACTTCAGTAACATCTTCTTTAGTCTTTATGTTTGTTGGCTGACATTTTGGGTGATTTCATGCTTCTGTAACCTTATTTTACTAACTTTATGTGGCATGAGTATTTGCACACATTAAAAGGTCATATTTTTTTGAATGCCAGTTGTATTTTCAACTGCAGACTAATGTATGTGGGGCGAGAAGAAAAAAGGATCTGAAATGAAAGAGAAGTGATACCCAAAACCCAGATAGCTCCATTATGTTGATTGAGAATAATGGAGAGGAAAAGAGCTAAGAGAGCATATCTGTCAGTAAACAGAGACTGGATTTAGGTTGTAATAATGAAGTCCTGGAACGTAGTTTATGGCACACCCACGGATTTGCAGTCTCGTGAGTTGGTTTTGGTGGAGCTTTTCATATGACTGAATCTTACCCATTGTTTGCAATGTCTGAAAGGACTTCCTGGATCATTGGTGTTGAACATTATAGTATTGAAATACCTTATTGCCTTACATCAAATGATTTTCCCTGTTCTATGGTGGAAGTGCCCACCCTCCAAATGTAGAAAAGACAACAGCACAAGGTGGTGGCAGGTGAATAAGCTTGTGACAGGGGAAACGTTGTGATCACTGCAAGAGAGGAAGACTGAATAATGCGTCCCCCATTGTCTGCAGGTGGATCTCTGCTCCACCGTGGACCTCCATGGGTGCAGTGGGACAGCCGGCCTCACCATGGTCTGCACCACGGGCTGCAGGGGAATCTCTGCTCTGGCACCTGGAGCCCCTCCTCCTGTCCTTCTGCATTGACCTTGATGTCTGTCTTTTCTCACTCCTCTGTCTGGATGCTGTTGTGCAGCAGGTTTTTTTTCCCCTTTTCTTAAATACATTACCCCAGAGGCACTACCACTGTCACTACTGGCTTTGGCTTTGGTCAGTGGTGGGTCCATCTGAAGCCAGCTGGTGTCGGATCTATAAGACATGGGGAAGCTTCTGGTAGCTTTCATAGAAGCCGCCCCTGTACCTCCCCCTCTACCAAAACCTTGCTACACAAACCGAACACAGTTGCAGTCCTGGACCTTCAGATGATTCTTTCCATGGCTTTGGGTGAATCACAAAAGCTGTTTACATTCCCACCTGCACACAGGGAAATTTATTCTTGCCCTACTGCTTTATAGTTGGTCTCTGACTACAGAATTAGTAACTGGGCTTTAGGTACATTATTCGGTGTTGTGTATCAGAACTGAATAGCTGTAGATACAATACAATCCTGATCAATAAACATTATTTGTTCTCAAAGCTGATTTTTTTTTTTTTAGATTACATTTAATTTTATATCTATCCAATTGGGACATTTTTCCCAGGACCTGTCATTCTCAAGTTTGAGCTCTCATCTTAGAGACATATTTGAAGCAGGGTTATGTTGACATTTTACCTGTCAAATCAAACAAATACTTGCTAAATTGTTCCCTTCTCATTTTTCAGTTCACAGTGTAATATGTGAAGAGGAGACACATACGGAAACAGAGCATGAGGAACGTACATTCTGTTTGTCTCAAATTCTTCTGTGAACTTCATGGACAGCCCAGGGACATGGGTGTGTTTTTAAAGCTAAGTCAGCATTGCAGGTGATCAGAAACCTACTGACTGCCCTATAAATCAGGCCTAGAAACAGTTTTACATAAGTGTGTGTCAGCCAGCACGGGAATATGACTACACGCACATATGGAGTTCTTTTCCCCTCCATATCAATCAATTGTATTGCAGTTTGCGTATCTGTCGTCTTCTGTGTTTATTTGTCATCGAGACATTGAAGGGCCCGATGGTTGTCAGTGGGATAAATCAAAAGCCACACTGTAACTGCTGCTGTGCAGTGTTTTCCACCATTGGCTGTAAAGCTAGATATAATCAGTACTAAACCTCCAAGTTTATTTATGGCATCAGAGGTTAGGAAAACGATTGTGTGTTTTTTATGTTGTCTGATATTTTCCAGCTGTTTTTAATGTATGCATCTCTTGAAGGGCTCTGTGTGAGTCATCAGCTCAGTACACAATGCTTACTTTTCATTGTTAACCTCTCATAATTCACCTTAGGAGTGCCTACTGCACTTTTTAAACCGAGGCGATACTAACAAATCCATTATGTTAAGAGGCGACGTAATGTGCTGCTGCTGGAAGATATGGGTTTGGAATTATGTTTATTTTTCATTATTCAACATATTCTTCCATTTGGAGAGCTGGCTATGCTTATTAAGGCAATCACTTGACGGACGCTGCCATAGTGAAGGTCACAGCAGGAGACGGAGTGTTTTTCAGGACATTCAGGCAGCAGACACAGAACAAAACCCTTAGTTCTGTTTTTTCCATTGTGTCAGATAGGAGGCTGAAAGCTGTAAACGACATTTTACTCTTGTCTTTCTTCTCCCTAACTCCTTCCAGAAGCATTCTGTCCTGTCCCAACAGATGGGATGAGGGATGATTTAATTCTGAACGCAACACACGCCCTGATCCAACTGATGAGATCAGGTGTGAGTTAACTCTGGGTATTTCTGCACTGTTATGTGAAGTGAATGGCAGACAGTCACTCCAGAGGTCAAATTCAATTATGAAATTACTAAAAGCATGTGGTGGAATACAAATTACAGTGATTAGTGACTTGTCAAAATTATGTTATAATATCACAAAACTTATCAATACATTGACAGCGAAAGTCCTTCTAAAAATTGGTGGATTGGCAACAATTAGTAACTATAATGCAAAACTTAACAAGACTTTAGTGGCAAAACTTACAATGATGTTACTTTTATATGTTCAAGAAAAGGAAGAGAAAAGAAAAGAAAAAAAAAGAAAAAAAAAAAAGAAGAGAGAGAGTAGGAAAACTAAGATATCAGAGAGAGAGAGAGAATAAGGTATCACCACTCCATAGGTTATTGATCCAGTGACATCCCATGGAGGGACAGTGGTTGTGTTGAAGACTTTGGTCACACTGCACAGCTTATACACATCACATCTGATGCCACACATGGGGTCATTTTATAACCCTGTTCATTTATATGTGAGCAGTTCATCTCCTCCCTCTGTTTGCTCTTCATGCTCATTAGGAAGACTCTTCTGGAGACGGGTCTGGGGTCTTCAAACTAGGGAAAGGTTCATGGTGCTGACCAGAAGTTAGTAGTTTTACCCATCAGGGGTAGATGTTGGTTCATGGTTTCTTCTGATAATTGGTTGTCTGACAGATAGCACAGTTCTATCATCCCAATTAGGCCATGAGGCTTCCAGAGCAACACTGTTAATTGCCTTTATTTTACAAGGTGCCTGCCTCCACAATCATCTATCTTATCCTCCCAAAGTAGCAAAACCTAGATGTTTAAGGCATAACATAGTCCTTTGTTCTGCTAAGTACAGGGGACAGTGCTTCAAGGTTGTCACACATTCTCAAACAGTATGGCTCTTCCTTCATACATGAAGCATGGGGGAAACTGAGCATGAAGCTGGTTTCTCTTCTCTAGCACAAGCCAGTGAAGGTGAACCATAGAAAATTCTAATTTGGAAGAAGAGATTATTTAGATGAACCTTCTAAGCAGGGCCTTAGGCTAGGTTATCCAGGTCCTTGTTGTCACAGGTCTTAAATATTTTCCTCCGCTGCCATGGACAAAGTATTCCAATGCTGAGCTCCTCTGGCAGTGAAAATTTTTTTTCTTATATCCAGCCAAAATTTCCTCTGAAGTGATTTGTGACCACTGCCTCTCGTCCAGCCACCATGCATCCCTGTGTAGAGAACATCTCAACTTCTTCACAACTACCTCCTAACAATTGGAAGACTGTGATTTAATCCCCTATGAATATTTCCTTCCCTAGGCCTAGCACAATTTTTTTTTTTTTTTGGCAAAAATAACTTTCAGCCTTTTTTCATGTGTCGAATTCTCCAACCACCTAATCATCTTGGTGGTCCTCCACTGGACCATATCCAGTTCTTCAAGGTTTCTCTTGAACTGAGAGGAGCAAGTCTGGCCTAATGCATGCCAACTAGAGTGGTACAATCACTTCCCTTGATCTACTGGCTGCAGGATTGCAGATGTGACCCAGGGCCTGGTTTTCTCTTGTTGCTGTAAGAGCATGTTACTCCTTCATGTTCAGCTTTCTGCCTGCCCGGACATTTTCTGCAGAAAATTGAAGAGTCTTTATGGGCAAATCCAGTACAAGAAGTACCATTTGATCAACAATCGTGGTCACAGTGTTGGTGTCAATGACTCAATGCTCCCCCAGAGTATAACATCTAGGACTTTGAATGTGAAATGTATAATGTTGGTGTTGCTGCACTACATCGATTATAAACCAAAAGAAGATCCTTGCAGTGGCAAAGTCAAACCCTCAAACATTAAGCAGCGCGTAGGTTTTGAACTACCCTGCCTGGGTCCATCTTTATGCTTAAGGCAGAGATTCTATGCAAAAATTGGACTGTGGACATGTAATTAATGACTAAGCAAATTATGTATGCCATGTCTGGCAGCCAATTAACATTTGTACTGCCTAATACTTGGGCTTCTTTTCACATTCCTCTAAGCTACTGGGTACTGGTGAAATGTTGTGACAATATGTTTCAGGTTAATTATACATTATTCAGGTTTTCCTTTCTAAGCTTTGGATCATTGCCTTTTAGCTTAATTGAAAGTCCCCTTGTTGTAATGCTGACCTTTTTACTATTCATTGTTTTATAAAAGCCCCCCACTGTCTGTTGCCCATCCACACTAAGTGGGCTGAGGCTTTCAGATCTCCATATCCAGAATCTCTACTTTGAGGTTTGTTACTGTGGCAGATGTTTGACTGCATGCCTGGATCTCTCTTTTATTGGATCTTCTGTATTACTTCCTGCCATGATTCCTGTACAGTTAATCACCATCTCTGCCCTCCTCTTTGCAGTCAAGCTTTTTGCAATTACCGGCTGTCCACAGTTATATTCCTCACTTCCTCTTAAGTATTTAAAATTAATTTAAATGTTATCATTAAGAATAGCATTTAAAAGCTATTAATGTGCATTGGTGTTTCAATATAGATGAATTTTCACTGTTTGTATTTCTCTTTGACAGAAAATGACTTTGACTTTCACTGCCAAGACTGGTTTTGAATGATTGAAGTGGTGGTGGAAAAAAAATAAAATAACACCACATTGGAAATAAAACTGGTTTTTGCTATTAATCCTTGCCACAGATGTCACCTTACAGTTCAGACTTGAGCTTGAACTAAGAAACATATTTAGTGTTAGGAGCAACACTTTTTTTTTTTACCCCTTAGATTTTCACCAGGTTTCTTTCAATATTCTTGCCAATGCTAGAGGCATCCACAATGCTATACATCTCCCAATCTGTGTTGCTAAGGGATAGACTGTGGACACATGCTGTGATCTGCCACAAGCAAAGCTTAAAATGCTGATTTGTTCTGGTTATTAGCACACTGGTGATACAAAATTGCAATGCATTTTTGGCTATGAAAAAATGCAATCTATATTCTAATGCCAAATAAAGGTTTTAGGATTAGTGATCTTAGAGTACTATGAAATTGTAATAACGAAACACCACTCCGTGCAATAAGATGCCATTGAGAATTCAAGTGTGGTGCTTTTAATTTCAGGAGATAATTATTTCTCATGTAAGAGACTTCATATTTTTTTATATTGGTTTCCTGTACAGACAAGTAGTTTTCATTTTATTTCCTAATTATAGAGTAACGCAACTTGCAATATTGTTGTTCTTTGCCACATAATTCGTACACATCATACCCCCATATGCCTCATAGTTAAGTGATCCAGGTGCAGAGTAAATAATAACAAAGACAAATTGATGAAGAGAAGTAGCTAGGCAATTGCAGACAGATGTGCTTCCTGGATTCAGAGAAATAAGGTCTGGATGCCTCTGGAAGATAAGACCTACCTGGAAATAGGAAACTGCCAGAAAACAGTTCCATGATCTCACGAAGCTTTTCTTGTGGGAAGGCAACTAAAATTTGCAACAGGTTCATCCACTCACAAACAGAGCAGCTGAGATAAGGAGTGCAGCAGATGGTAAAACATTCCCCATGAGTTGTTTTTGTCATATTTGTATAGCCCCTGGGGTCTGAAAATCGGATAAGCAAGAACTCTTCTCCACCATCTACTGATGAACTGGAGGAAGAGGCATAGTTACTTTTCACAGAAAATATTCATGACAGGATGGATACTTTTGAAGTTTTGCTTATGACGCATTCAAGGATAGGAATAAAGGAAAGCAAACTTTTGTTATCTTCACAACGCTTCTAAGGACCCAGTGGTACTGGACTACATATGACAGGAATTCCTGCACAGGGGGAAAGTTATTAAAAGAACTTGTTTTCAGCCTGTTCTTTCTATTTTTGTAATGAATTGAACTCCTCAAAGTGAGACTGGAGAATGATGCTGTCCTGGTTATGGAGAGATGATGAAAAGGTGAAAAGATACCTTTATTCAGTACCGAAGGAGTTTTATTTACTACAGGAAAGGGAAAAGCCTGGAGATCACGACCTTGCACTGCACCTAAATGTGACTGTGTCCTGGGCAAGAGCGGGAGCCAACAAGGTTCTGGGAAATGAGAGAGAGAGGATCAATGGTACAGAGAAGGCTCTACCCCAAAAAGACACAAAGGTGACTTGAGGAAATTGCCTTACTTCTTTAGGTTTATGTGGAGTGTCTGAATAACATGTTTCTTCAGTGGAATCCTGTTATTTCACTTTGTATCTGGATTTCTTGCACATTCTCATCATAAATATGTCATCACCCTGCCTATTGAGGTACCCAATATAAAAGTATTAGATAGGAGATTGTGGAGGCAGTCTCACAGAAAAAAACCAAACAAAAACTTATCTGTGTCTTGTAACATCTAGGCAAGTATTTCTAGGAAATGTCCTTCTTTTTTTTTGAAGGTACAATGTGGCGCTTTTCAGGGATGAATAAGGAGGAGGTAGATATTAAGAGCAAGGAGAAGGTCTCTAAAGAGTCTCTCGTAAATAGACATGAATGTGCCATTTATGTGCTTCAAGCCATTCAGAAGAGTGTAAACATGAGTAAGCCGAAACTGGGGATAAATAAATACAGCCCATCTCTCCAGCTTCTCAATGGCTTGAAATGAAAACTTTTGCCTGCCTGCCTGCCAAAGGCACAGAAGAGAGGGACAAGTCAACCTCAATGCAAACAACAGGGAAAAATGTATTTTAGGGACAAATAGAGCCCTTTTGCTTACTTCTAGATTGTACTACCACTCCTTTGTGCAGAAGAATCACAAAATCAGGGAATATGTGTTTTTGTTTAGGGAATGCATTTACCATAAGCACAGAGAGCTTGAAGGACTTGCTTGTTTCTGCCTCTTTTTTTGTCCCTGCAGCAAAGACCAGTGACCAGGAGAGCAGTGCCAGAACCTAAGCTGCTCCAGACTTCCCAGAAAATGAATTTGTTTGGGTTATAAACGCAAAGAGAATTTCTCCTACACAGAGGGACCTCATCTTCCCCAAACGTGTCTCGCTGAAATCCACATAATGTTTTCATCTCACACTCTGCCTTCTACCTCTTGGACTGGATTGATGCAGAAATAAAACTAGCTCTGACTCATTCTTGCACTCCTGAGGCAAAATTCCCTTCTGGCTGCCTTACAACAGAGGTGTCTGTAAACATATCTAACCCTCATTCCTATTATATAAAACCATGATGCCAGCTCTTCATCTTCAGTGTCTAGCCAGGAACACAGGATTCACATGGACTATCTTAACTGTCTTACCTTCCTTTGGCATTTGAGTACTTTTTCTTTTTCCAAAGAGTGGAAACTCCTTAAAAGTAATACAAGAACTTTGAAGTCTGAAAGAAGTGCAAAAGGGCAAATAGTAAAAGAAAACTCATTAACAGAAATTTTTCAGCCTCAGTATTTTAGTTCAGATGGGGTTAAGTTGTAGACGAGAACTGGGACAAGCTTGTGGTTTTATTTACTTACTTGTTCTGTACCTTATCGATTTAAATTTGATGGCCCTTGAAAACATTCTGCCCCTGCAAACTCCAAGCTTTTATGGAAAATATAAAAATAAGATCCAAAACATGTGAACTAATATTCAACAGCTAAATTATATTTCCACCTTCCCTCCCTGCACCTGCTCAGGCTAATATTTTCAGTCTGTCTCAGTCCTCCATTTCACTTTTCGCTTTGCCAGAAAGTGAGTTAATGTCTCTTGGTGTTCCAGGACAGGAAGAGAAAAATGAGTCAACTCTGCATGCCCAAATTACTAGATGACCACGTTTCATTTTTAGCTGCCTTCACCTAGATTGTCTATCTTCATGAAGAAAATGCAGGACAACAGAAATGCTTTTCAGCTCAACCAAGGGCCATGTAACCAAAGTCCTTGCAATCCTGAAATGTACAGAACAATCCTTTGGAAAAAAAAAAAAAGATTCATAGGTTGGATCAGGGATGCTTTAGCCCAGTGCTATAGGGTGGTGTATATTCAACAAAATCCTCATCTCATGGAAATTGGTGTGTCATATGTCCTTAACTCACAGATAAGTTTTGTGTCATACCTTCCCCAATGATTCAGACTTCTCTGATGTTTGGACTTTCTTTGCTGATTAGATGTCCATCAGAATGTGCTGTCAGCCAAAACTAAGCAGCTGAAAATATTCATATGATGTATTAATCAACTTAATTTAGCATGGTCTATTTGTATGTCATAATGACTTCCTAAAAGCCTTGCCTGGTGGCACAGAAATCTCATAGGGAATACTTTTGTACCAAGGCAAAGGGGGCATTTCTAATTAACTAACTTTCTAAAAGCAATTTTCCTAACTCAGCACTCTCAAGATTGGTACAGATAAAAAGATCTTCTAATTCCCAGTAACCTTATTATCTTTTTCTTTTCTCATGGCTTCTTACCTCAATTGTTTGGATTTTTGTTGCCAAAATGTTACACATTATGACCCCACCTTTCCTTGACACCTAAAAGGTACCAAATTATAACAATGGTAAGAATATTTTACAGCTTCCCACTTTCATTACCACTAAATGCATCATTAAGTGTAAATTGATTGCAGCAAGGAGTACATTAATTGTGACTGCAGTACAAAGCCCTGATTTTATGCTGATACCACACTGCTTTCAGGGTGACTGCAGCATCCCCAAAGAACCTGTCTAGCACTTGTGGGCTGGCCCACTAACATGGGGATCCAAGGACTCCCAGAATCCTAAAGTACAGCGGGATTTTATTTGGCAAGTCTTTGAAATCAAAGTTAACATCACTTCCCCAGCAATTTCTCTTCTCACATCCTCAAAGACTCTCTCATTCCTTTGTTCCTCAAATTCCCATTTCTGTGTTTTTGAAAGTCCTATGCTATCTCCCGGATTCTTCTGTAGAGTGCTATTTTACTCTCTCCATCTGCATGTGTTGGACAATAATTGTGTCCTACATGAAGAAATGACAACTATATTATCCTCTCCTAGCATAAGTTGTGCCAGTATAGACATACCCAAGCTAGCTTTTAACCAGTATATTCCAGTACTACAAGCACTGGTGCTATGACCACTTGGAATACAGCTCATGCTGGAGTCTACTCCAGTCTCATTCCACACCCTTGTGGAGCCCCAGGACTCCTGGGGCCAGCCAGAGTTGTGATGTGAACAACAAAGAAAGGCTGCTGGATGATGTCCTGTTAAATTCCACATCTAAGAGAAAAAGAGAAGCAGAAATACCATCTTGGCCTCTTCAGAGGTGGAAGAGAAACTAAAGGAGCAGCAACACACCTACGTTCAGCAGGAAAATACCTCCTTTTTAGAAGACTCTAAAGTTGCACCTGGATGCAGAAAATACCCCTGATGTATTTTCCCAACCTGACCACTCCCAGTGAATTCCCCATCTGAAGTGGTACTTTATGCATAAAATTAAGCAGGTTCCTAGTCAGGCTGAGAAGAAACAGTATAATTCCCCTCCTCATTGCTGTCTCCAGTAAAAACCTGTTATTGGGGCTGAGCTGCTGATTGCTGAAGTGCACATGGGAAGAATAGACTGGCTGTAGCCAGGTCGCTTTGTCAGAAACCTGTTGTGTTGTCAATGCTGTTAAAAGAGATTACTTGAGAACCTGGAGGATATATACTTATTTATTAAGGTAAATAAGTGCAATTTGAAGTCAGTACATTTTCTGGCTTTAGTTTAGAGATCATACTCAGGCTAAGACCTTACCCACTATTGTATCTGGCAATAAATAATAAAGGGAGCTGGCAAGCCCTCCCCAAAGTCAACTCTAATATTTTTCTGTAATCGTGAACTGAACCCTGCACTCATGTTTTCCCTTTGACACTGGACTTTCGCTACTCAGAGTGACATTTGGAATCATTCAATCCACTAGATCAGGAGCTGTAATGCTCGAGCAGATCTGTGGTTCTGTTGTTGTCCAGACAACACCACATGACTGTGCAGCATTTTGATGTCTCCAGGTATAAACACACAGCCTCATTCCTTCAGTTTTGTCTTGTGAGAGGCAATTTCTGTGAGTTTTTGACCAGGGGCACCAATGTGCTTGTTTGCACTGTGATAGTGCACATATCCTTTAGTGATTTGCTACAATAGGATAGATCTTTAAAAAGTTAACGAACATCTCCTTAAATAGAAAACAGCTCTACATTTTCTTTCAGGCTAATTTTCTTCAGGTGGTACCTTAACTTCTCTGAATTTTAGATTGGTAAGTTATATATTGTTTTTAAGCATGCAAAAATTAAACTTTTCCATCAAAAGAGGTTCCTAAAGAAATGAACTAAACTAGTAACAGAAACTTGGAATATTTATATATATACACATATGTATGTAGGTTAAAAAAATAAAACAAGCTAGTGTTAGAAATAAACATTGCTATGTAGATCCAAACCCCCTCTTCGATCAGCTTTGCCTGAGCATTTGGGTATTACTGTAACCTTGCAGTTGACTGCTTGGAAGGCTCTTGTGTAATTTCAAATTCTGTGTCAATACTGAAAACACAGATGCTTTTTTAGGTGAGAATATGGGGATTTATCATTTCTGATTTTCTCACAGAAAATAGAAAAACTATGATTTCACCAAATATCTTTTTTCGTTGAAAAGCCATTCCAAAAGGTCATTATTGACCATCTCTAAAATTGATATCGCCTTTGGAATGTTCTTTGAAATCTACAGAAGAAAAAGAGTAATAATAGGTCATCTTACCAATTTTATTGCTTACGTCTCAAAGCTAAGAAACACTTTGAATTTAAGAATTATAGTGAACCATAAATACTTTTTACACCAGATTGTAAATCCTTCTGCTTTATTACAATAAACATGAGGGTCTGACTTTCTTGGCACAGGTAGTTTTATTGAAGCTATTACCAACAACAGATGTCAGCTAGTTAAATCCAAATCATTCTGGGGAAAAAGCTATGTAATTTTCAGTGGGTTTTACTAGAAGTTGAGTGTTTGAGAAGCTCAGAGACTGTGGGAAATGATCCATTTATATATATAAGAAAAAGGTATTTTCTTCTCTTTCACACTTCTATGAAATCTTTTCCCCAAAGTCTTTCTCAAATAGAACTCTTTGTATTTTCCAATACTAGATCTGGCATCAAATTACTACTTTTTTATCATTAGCATTTAAGTCCATTCAACAAAAACATACAGATGTTTTCACAATTGTGTTCACTACTTTTTTTTTTTCTTCTTTGTACTAAAGAAATAAAAAGAAGTAAAGAATCCCAGAGTGTAAGTACTTGGAAATCAGCAATAATTGTTTTGTGAGAGAGTGGCTTAAAAGGAATTTAATATGAAGCAAAATGGATTTCTGTCACCACAGACTTTCTTTGTTTCTAGGCTGGGATACATTTCTGTGTGAGGAATGAATTCCTTCAGCTTGAATTTGCTCTGATCCAGCAATCACTCACAGTGAATGCACCCTGCGCATCCCATCTCAGACACCACCACCACTGCAAAGCTGGGACTCTCTCCTTCAAGCTTCAAGGGAAAGCAAGTTTTGTTTCTACTGTCAGTTTTGCGAAGATTTGGGAATAACTGTAAAACCGGGTTTACCTTGCAGACACACTGTGAATACTCAAACCCTGACAGCATGATTACTTCAGCTAATCTTTAGTTTCTTTGGTGTTTTGTTTAGACTGGGCTTGATTTGTTTGTTTTTTTTTTTCAGAAATGGAACTGAGATGAAATGTGACATTTAAGCTGAGGTCTAATTTCTCCTTCAGGATGGACTGGGATATTCATGGTTCAGTGATACTTCTCCGAAGTTTTATGTGTAAAAATATTGTGGATACATGCACTTCACATGCTGCTGAAGTAGCGACCAGCAGTGAAGATTAAACCTGTGGCTTAATGGTTGAAGAGTTTAGGTTCACTTCTTCAGTTCTTTCTCCCATTCCTTATACATAAAAGGAAGTACAGCAATAAACAGCCTTCTTGTTCCAGTTTTTCTGGCTCTCACATTCACCAAAATGTGTCATTTTAAAGTACTTATATCTCCGAGGTTTTTTGCTGCCCCTTTCCAGACACTAATGCCTCCTCCTTATCTGGCAATGTGTCAGGAAAATGGACTTCACACCACTTCCTTAGCTACTGCAAATGCGAGATGGCCAAATTAATTCTAGCAACATGAGTGAGTTAGTTTATGGGGACATGGCTTCTCAGCACAACATCTAATATGCCAGGGCTCAGCTGTTCTAAAAAGAGGAATGCTTTCCTCCTGCCCTTGACTTTGCTTCGGAAGAGCAGAGTTATGGTTTCAGTGATCTGCTGCCCGCTCACTCATGGTACACTGCATAGGACACCCAAGATGAGATTCATAGGTTGAATGCAAGAATCTGCAGCACAGACATCTCTGAGAAAACTACTTGGGGTTCCCTCTACATTCAGTGCAGAGCTGGTCAATGGAGAGAATGGAGTTTTTAGAGCTGTTCAGTCTTCATCTGGTTACCTGAATGTTGAAAAGTCATTTGAGACTGTCTCCTTCATGTCACTTTAAGTAAGCTCCTACACTGGATGAAAAGATTCCTGTCTTTAACTTCCCTGACTCTGTTGATCTGTTCCCCATGAACTACAGTGGGAACTTCAGATATAGACATCTGGACTGAGGACACCCAGGGTTGGTCTTATTTGAGACTATGACACCTAAATATAGATGTCTACCTGAAGGTACATGAAAAAGCACTGGGTTGCTCAGACATTTGCCTAGCATCATCTGCGATACCCAACAGTATCAAAGACCTCTTTGTGGAGATAGCTGATGAGATACAGTCTATGGGAGATCCCTATTCTTCCTAAGTGGCATGCAGATGCCAAGGAAGATAACCTGCAAAGCCTAAAACTCACCTGTGTGGGGGCTACAGCATCCTACCCCATGTGTCTATGGTCTGTGATAGTCCATGAGCTGGTACGTTCAGAGGAGTCTAGTAAGCAATGCAGCTAATATGTGCTCACTTCAGTGCAAGCTGAAATCTCCCAGAGTTAAATAAAATAAACCCTACTCAAAACTAAAGAGTTGAAAAGACCTAAGAGAATGACAAATGGTTTTGTTCCCCAGGTCTCCTGTCTCTGTGTGACCATTTCAAATCCAGTCAATTCCAGACCCTGTTAGCCTGCTAACAGACTTTGAAGTGTATTTTTTGTGTATGTATATATATATATTTTTTTTTTTTTTTCACTTTGTGTGCTCTTTTCCCATAGCACTACACATTTTAAGGGGTTCAGTGAAGGCTCCTCATCCACTTTTAATCTGTCTGTGGCACAAGAAATAGAGGGCAAAATTGTTCCTAGCCCTGCAGTTCAGAGATCTCTGCCTTTTCAGACTCCAAGAAATAAATATGTTGTAAATTACACACTGCAATGGCTAGAAAGAACATGCAGTCATATAATCAGCCACAATATGACTATAAGAAGGCATCGGACTGAATCTAACTTTTATTGAAACACCAAAGTAATCTAAAGCCTCATATCACCAGGGGTATCTTCCAGACATGTTACAGCCTGTAAAAATTAAGCTAGTCATTATAAACTTAATCTGCAGTCTGAATAGCAAAATTGAAAAGCACTCAAGCATTAAACTGTGCTTCTTAAAGGTAAAATAATAAAACAATATGGGTAATATATAAATAGCTTTAGAGATTGCTGGGAGCAGAATAGCTGGGCTGAGTATTTCAGTGGAAATTGAAATGTGTTATGACTCTCAGTAAAGCCGAATGTCTTCAGCAGGCTACTTTTTGCACTAAGTGGTTTGCAACCATTATTGGCTTTGTGGAGAATCCTATGCACCCTTTCTGTTTTGTTTTTGGTTGTTTTTGTTTGTTTATTTTGTTTTGCTTTTAAAAACAGGTAGCTTTGTCAATGTGAAGTGCTGCTTGGAAACTGAATAACATCCTTAAAACACATACCCTTCTTGGTAACAAAGTTAATTCATGACTAGTAATAAACTTTTATTTTTGTCCATTAGTCAAATATCTTTATTAAGTTAACTGTGTTCTAATTGCTTCTCTTAATGAAGGTGACCTTGACTACAGGGTTGTCACCATTTAACCACAACCAGCAACTAAGTACCACACAGCCACTTGCTCCTCTCCACCTCATCTGTTGCAACAGCTTACAAGACTTTATCATATGATCAGTTGTTAATTTTAATGAGACTATTGTTCTATTAACTATTTTGTGCTGAACTGTGTTTAAATGCTTTAAATGAGATAGTCTGAGCTTAGCAGTGGTGCTGCCGACAGGCTGGGCTCTGGAGTATTTACTCAGCTGAAATCCTGCCTTTTCTCAAGTGAGACTTCATGGATTTGAAGCAGCAGGATCTACTCATTTACTGAAGGTACTTTTGAGAACAAATTAGCTCTGTTTATCATTTTTGGAAATAACCGTTTGGGGTCTTAATCGCTACTGCATTTGTGGCCCCACTTTACCACATGATTAAGAAATTATTATTCTGCAAACAGTTCTACAACATGTGTGAGATCAACACTGAAGTACTTTACTGAATAGTGATGAGATTAAAAAAAAAAAACAACAAAAAACAACAAACAAACAAACAAAAAAAAGACAATAAAAATCTTGCTGTTGCCATTTATTTCAGTGAAAAGGGATTGTAATCCAGAATTTTGCAGTAGAGAAAATGCTGCAGATGAGGAAAATGTGTTATCATGAACTGAGTAATGAAGATCATAGAGAGACTACAATATAGCTGGGATGCTAATCCATGTCTTCTCAGATCTAATGACCAGATAAGATTCTTGAGCTCAGAGGGAAAGAGTAACAGAAACATAATGACAATTATTTGTCAACATTGCCATGGATTTCCAGCACAACCCTCTGACTTTGCCAATAGTGTGATTCCACTGTTCCACTCTGAGCATCACTAAAGTCTAGAGAGATGCAAAGTGCTGAATCACTGTGGTTGAACTGTTTGCCCACAAATCCACATTAACTGACCATATGTTTGCTCCTGCTGTGTTGAAAGTGGCTTGAAATTTAAGAAAGATCGCACTCCTGATACCCACGTTTTGCTTTCAGAAGAGCAGAGAAACCACTTCCCATGTTCAACTTGTTTCCACAGATCTGGCTACTCAGTCTATCTATAATTGATGTAAACTATTTGAATGCCTTCACAGATGTATGTTTCAAAGATGCAGCAGCTGAAATCTTCAGGTGAAATCCAGCTAGACTGAATTTTGGATGAAAGATCCCTACTGCTTTCCTTTTTCCTTTTAGTTTTGATTATATTTGCACCTTGTCAGTAAGTTCTATGTTGAAACATACTCAGAAATTTCCATGTGGAGCTCTTTCACTTTCCACACTTCACCTCCTAACACATATAATCATGTGTAGTTATGGATAGGGCTTCGTTACGATGTGAAACCCAAACCAGGTTACCTCAAATGCTTCGTTATCCTGAGTTAGCTCTCCTGAGCCTGAAGCTTTAATAGAAGTTGTAAATAAGGCAAAGTTGTATGTCATTAGCCAGAGACATTTTCCTGCATCAACTGGAGTTTATGTTAATTTTGACCTAATTAACTAGTGATCATTTACTGTTCATTATCATTAAGTTCAGTAGATCCCACGGAGGGTGGAATGACCAAGCACACCGATTAAGCAGAGTTCTCTACAATATAGTCCACATAAACAGAGGCAACAGAGGACGATTTCACATGTGACGACACATTTCCCAAAGTGTTGCTGAAAACCACTTCAACTATTTTTTTCAAGACAGACATTAGTTTCCTCTTCCAAGTTCCATAATGCTTCTGGCAATATTATTTGTAAGATGATAGCCATTGAGGTGACACTATGCTGTGGATCTGCTGTCTCTCAAGTCTCTTAAAAGAGGCTGTGTGTTCTCCCTTGAAGAGGAAGGAGACATTAAAGCATAGCAGAGTCCTTAACAGCCTGACAGACAAGTAGATGCTGGATGAGATAAGAGAAATGAAGACTGATATATGCAGAGAAAAATGAGATGAAGTCACAAAACGTTCCAGCAAAACTCTCTTTGCATTCCATTTAAAGTACCTTTCTGTGTTTTTTCTCTGAGTTCAGGTTCACCTGAAACCATTTTAGAAGACAAAAACCACAAACAGGTTGAACATGATCCTAATATCAGCTGATGCCTGTATGTGTTGCATAAATGCATATATATATGAAGAACACTGTGACAGTCTAGTGTCTTACAATCCTGTCATATTATAGACATATGACAGAGCATCTTCCTCAAAATTAACAAGTAACTCAAGCAGTGCTAGCAAAACATGGAACAGGAGCAGTGGGAAGATAATAAAATGTTCCTATGCTTATGTTGAATGTAGAATAACATAAAATATTGGAAAGAATTTCTGTAGGTCATCTACCTGCTCCTGCTCAAAACCAGGGCAATTTCAGAGTTATAAGAGGTTTCTGAGGGCTTTTTCCAGTTGAGTTTCAAGTAACTCCAAGGACAGAGATCCCACAACCTCTCTGGGCCCCTTTTCCAATGTTCGTATTTCATGTCCTACAACTTGAGTCAGTTGACAAGTTGGGGTTTTTTGTGTGAATCTCTGAAAAGTTCTGTCTCTGTCTTTTTTATATCCAACAGAGGAAACCTGGTCCCTCCTTTGACTTTTCTCCAGGATGTATCTCTGTCACATCATATGTTATAGCCCCTCAGTTAACCTGGCTTCTCTCTGATGAACTCTTCCTTGTTTGTCAAACTTGCTCCTGTATTGAGGGCCCCAAATGGAATTAATTTTCACCGTTGGGTCCTTCTATTAACGTGAATGTATAAACAGTTCCTCTGTTCATTATTCTTTAACATGGTCTCTGAGCACAGAGACTCAACAGGCTCCCCAGGGAGGTGTCATGACCCCAAGCCTGTCAGTATTCAAGAAGAGACTGGACAACGTCGTCAGACACATGGTGTGAACTGTGCGGTTGTCACATGCACGGACAGGAGTTGGACTCAATGATCCTCGTTGGTGTCTTCCAACTCAGGACATTCTGTGATTCTGTGAATCATTACCAAGAATATTTTAATAAGAAGATTCATCTGAAAACAAGATACTGCCAAAGTATAAGATAAATCTCAATGAAATCAATGAAAGCTGAATCAGAGCCTTGTCTCACTAATCCAGTGTTATGGCTGACAGAGATAAGCCAAGAAATAGAACAATATTCTCCAGTGCTTCCCCCTTGCTAATGATCTCTCTCAAATGCAGTGATACTTTTTGATCCTGGGACTTGACAATAAAAGGACTCGTTGGTTGCATCAAGACTGTCTAAACTCCCTGAGGGCTAAATACAACATCAAGGCCAGCAAAGGGGACAGAGACCTCATCTGCAATTGTCAAAAATGCTCCAAAACACAAAACCCAGAACTTTCCTGCTTTGTGATTAACTGTTTAGGCGTCAGCTTTCTCACAAGTAATTGTGAAGGTGCTGATACATCCAGTTTACTCATTCCGTGCAGGCTTAAGCAAATTCAGACACGTGAGAGACTCTGGGAATGACTCAGTGAGAGAGAGAAAGAATATAATAGGAGAATATTTGCTCAGGACAGGGCAAAAGCCAGCAGCATGTTTTCCATTCCTCCCAGGGACAGTGGCTTTTGGACACTGCAGTTCAAGGGAAACTGTTTTACGTGATGGCTATGGTTCCATCCTCAGAAATGCCCATCTGGTGTTTGAGAAACCACAGGACAGAGAGACCAGGACTGGAGCTGACTCAGCACCAGTGAGCCAAGAGAGACAGAGTGGATTTGCAGAGTACCCAGGGCATGCACATATCTGATCCATCAGATATATATGCCAGGAGCTGACAGGGCATTTCTCGCCTCATCCATCCTGGTTCAGTCACCTTCTTACTGAGAAAAAATTATGCATGCCAATATGGACCTCTGTTCAACTATCGATAACTTAGAGACAGACCTTTCCCTCAGAAGTTTCCCGTCATCTATCTTTGTGCAATGGCAAACCCTGAAGGGGATGAGGCTTCATCTCTAATTAGTAGCAGGAGCATCTCTGTATGTCCATCTGCATTGGAGAGCACTAGACAGCTGCTGTACTGATTTAGGATCCACCACTTTTTGGGGTACTGAGCCATGACGTGCCTGCTAAAGGATAATACCAGCCATGAGAAGAGTGTCTGCAGTGGTTATATTCTGCCCTTAGTCTTCCATGGATTTGGATTTATAACTTCTAACTTTACTATTACTTAAATGCCAGGGACTGGCAGCCAGCTTTTCTGCTCTCCTTCAGATGGTGCTTGTGTTAATATGCGGAGTGTCTTGAAAACAAAACCAAACAATTTCATACGGGAAGACTTCTTTACTTTGTCAGACTTTCAAATTACAATACAGTCAGGCAATATCTCATTAACGTGTTCCCCAGTTGAGGGAGAATTGCCAGGAGATTTCACAGTGAAATTCCAACATATTTTAAGTGTGGCCAGTATGATACCAATGTTGGGTTTAATAGTGTCATCAAGCTAGGAATTTTTTAAATTTTATTTTCTTATGAGACTGAGAGGATGACACTTCCTAAGGCTAAAATGGAAGTTAAATTGTTCTACAATAGGTGTTCTTACTCACTTTGTCCAATGTAGCATTAGAAGAAACTGTGTTTTCTTCTCTCAGTCAACACTAAATTTCTCTGGTGCCCATTATGTCTATTACAACATGAAGGAAGAACACTTTGTCTCCCCGTAGAAGTTCATTAATTAAATAACAACCAGGGCACCTTAAATATATATATATATGTATATATATATATATTTTGACTTGCAGAGATGCGTCTAGAGAGGACTGTGTTGATCCTTTTTCCTAAAGATATCTTATTTAGTTAAAGCTTCCATAGATTTGAATTTGCTCTCATAGATTCGAATTTACTCCCAAATTATGGAAGATACGGATGTATGGAAGTTTGCAAATCAGATAGATGCTGTTCAGATGTCGTGGTTTAACCCCAGCCTACAACTAGGGCCATGACAGCATCTTGCTCACCCTCCCACACCTCCCCAAGGGGAGCAAAAGGGAAGGTAGAAACTGGTGAGTTAAGAACAGTTTAATAAAACAATAGAAATAATATTATAATAGTAGTAGGAACAGTAATAATAATACTAGTACTAGGAATAATAATAATAACAATAGTAATAAAGTGATACTCTATGAAATTTCTCACAAACTCCATCCATACCAAACAGCCAGTCCTGGAAAGGAAAGCATCCTGATCCCAGTCAGCTGATCCTAACAAGAAAGCAAAAGTGGTGAAAGGCAAACATAGCAAAAGCCAACTGCAAAACGGTAGGACAGCAAAAGGCTTAATTCTAACACTATGGAAATGAACTGGAATGCACCTAATGAGCCAGAAAATTCCACTCCTGTTATATAGTGAGCATGATGCTAATGGTAGGGAATATTTCATCGCCCAACCTGGATGTCAGTCTAGGTGCTGTCCCATTATTTTCCTTCCCAGTTGCTATTTTGCACCTACAGCTGGACAGTTCAAAAGTCCTTGGTCACCTGGAGAAAAGCCAAGGTATGTGAGTTCTTACATCCTTTTCATACTAACTCCTAAACACAGCCTAGATACTGAAAGAAATAAGCAAGCTCTTCTTAGAAAAAAACATAGGAAATGTAGCACGTTATATCATTATTCTTACAGTAAATTAAAAAAAAAAAAAAGAGAAAAGAAAAAAAAAAAAAAAAAGACCATGCTAGCTACAATTACAATAAGAAAAGTTTCCAACTGCATGGAAAAAAAACTAACTCAGTTTCAGTCAAACTAGGACATCAGTTTAAAGCACAGGACTTAAACTGACAAAAGACATTATCAGCTGCCATATTTTCCAAGACTTTCTGTGTGACCTTCCCTTCTTTCCATCTCAGTCCTGTAAAATGAGTGTGATTTCACTGCCTCTGTTTTGTGAGTCTCTTTTCTATGTAGGTCTTCAGTGCAGAGCCTGCTTCTTGCTCTGTATTTGTACGATACCCTGGAAAACAATACCCTGAGCTCAGTTCATCCTTTTAAGTAAATAACAGCAACCATTTTTCATCCAGCCATTAATAAAGAGCATTATCCTTATTAAATGGATGTCTTTCATTCTGAGTTAAGAACTCTTCTTCATCTTTCATTTGTAGATAATGTAGTTTGAACATTTTTTTTTTTCCAAAATGGGTAAGCAAAAAAGACAAGCCTGTTACTATGCTTCAGCAAGGCTTCATTTAAAAATTCAATGATACAAACAAACCAAAAAGACAAATGTAAATAGTATTGCAATTAAATGGAACCCAGGATGTCTCTGTGGGTATATTATAGGATGCAGTAGAGGTGGTAACATTGAAGAGGTGGCTAGGAATAGACTCCAGCATTAAAAATTTAAGCCTGCAACTCATTCACAGCTGTGACTGTGCATGCACTGGGAGAGAAATGGCACAACTGAAAACAGAATTGGCATATGTCTGCCAAACACATCCTGAGGAAGAGGAAACTTAACCCCTCTGTTCACAGTAAGAGTTTGCTTCAAAGTTCATCAGAGCTGTCAAAGGGCAAAGCAATAAACAGCAGAGTCTGGCAGAGGAACAGAGTAACTGCCACTCAGTGTGGTACAGCAGGGCTGAATATTAAAGTGTGGCCTCCCTGAAGGCCAGAGTAATACTGTAAACTGTGGGTGAAAGTCAGTCATACTTGTGCATAGGTGCTTGTGGGTGGTAGTCTTTGCAGACCTTCCAGGGTTCAAATAAAAATAAAATTTAAAAAAAAAAATGTTATGGCTTGGCTAATTGTGTGACTAAGTTTCTTGGTTTTTTTTTTTTTTTGCTTACAGAGAAAGGCAGAGGGAAACATCATCCCTGGTTTTAGGGCAGATGTTGAAACTAGTCACTTGCAAGACCTCCCACACAAATTCAACCAAGTGAACTAACTTATTGTTTTGTGCTTTGCTAGATGAGCCTATTCCTTCTTGGGAGAGCAAAGTTGTCCCTAATCTTACTAATAATTATGCGTTGTTTAGTGTATTTTTTCCATGTATGCTATTTAATCTTCATGACTCTTTTTTTAACTTGGGTTTAGTTTATAGGGTAGAGATGGTCATATCCTGCATGTTACTGTCCTATTCTGTAATTTTCAGGTAGAAGAGTTGTCTTTCTGGAAGAATACAAGGGCTATCATGTCTATGTTTGTAGACCTTGTTTGGATAATTTCTTAACAGGAAAGAGCCACCAACCAATTATTGGAAGGAAGAAAGAAGCCCAGCCATTCTTTTGGTCAACTCAGACATGCCTGTTTCTAAAACTGAGACACGGATCAGTGGATTTGATGTGAAGGGAGGGGAAAACAGCACAGACACACCCCTATCTCTTGTTAAGGTGACAGTCGTTGCTAGGGACTGTTATAATTAAGGACAAGGTTGTCTGTAGGATTCTGCAGTCTCTAGGAATACAAACTCTTCAAGGCATATGTCAGCAGCCTGTTATATTGACAGGAAACCCTACTCAGTGGGATGCTCTGAAATATCTGATATGTGCACACTATTGGACAACAGCATTGCTGTCCTTCTCTGAAAGGCAGAGGAGAAAAGCTACACCTGTAGACTCGGTATCTAATGAGGCAATGGGTTACTCATTTGGGCTAGAAGACCTCAATGCTAAGAAGGGAAGATCAGCCCTAATGAGGGAAAGGGCTGTCTCTTTATGGAGAGAAGCCCACAGTCAGAGAAGCCTGGGCAGCCATAGAGAGAGGGAACAGCAGAACCCTTGGTCAGTATTTGGATGTGTGGAAGATGGACTGGGCCTGGCTCCAAAGCCTGCTGGTCAGACTGACTCTTTATGGAATATCTTGAGACTCCTCTTTCTCTGAAACCTCCTTAAAGGAGAGGTATTCATTTATGATTTTACCTTCCCCTGGGCTATGTTTGTACATACATTTAGGATGGAGGAAACTGCACTACAGATGAACCTTGTGTTTCCTGTGGGTTCATTACGTTTTTCCATTTAGGATATTGTGAAGTCTGCCTCTCAATGGAGCTCTCAGATAAGCTGCTCTCATTACATTGTTATTGGTTCTCTTTTGTCTTTGGCTCTCTATTGTGTATTGCAACTCGTGAACATTTCAATAAAGTAGCAGCTCGTGTGGGCAAAAGCATTGAGCTATCAATTTTGCCATGAGCTGGATGCACTTTCTATGATGAAGCAGTCACTCATCAAAGACAATAAAGCACAGACAGAGGAGGTGGAGAGAGGTGTTCAAACTTCTGAATGCACAAAGGGAAAAACCCCGGCTTACAGTATCCTGCCACCAGAAACTACCTGAGAGACTGTAGTGACATAAATTTCATAAGGCTGTCAATAATATTTGCAAAATCAACAGGACTGTAAGTAAAAATGGAGTGTTGAACAGCCCTATGGATTCCCTTTTTTACACCTAGTTCTAAAGAAAATGTAGACAGCAGATGAATCCAGTTCAGAGAGTATCTGGATTACCAGAGCACTGCTACCTACCCAAAATACTTCTTCATTTTAGCACTGCAAATCAGAAATATTTCTGCCAGAGTCAGCAAACTAGACAGATAATTGAAACAAGGTGGAGTCAGATTTCATGGTTCCTAGTTGAATTTTTTGCAAATGGTAGATAGACAGAGAAGGTAAAGAAAAGGTAGCTGAATCTCTGTTACAAACAGCTCAGACCAGAATGAGGACATCTTCATGTTCTCAGTATGTGTTTGTTCCCATGATACAACAGAAATGGGTGACTTTTTACAGCCTGTGTTGAAGATTTGCTTAAAAACATCATCCTGTGACATGCTCAGGGCAGCCAGCTCTCATTCAGTTCAGCCTGAAGATTTACATGAATAAAAACAAGCAAAAACATTTGAGACCTTGCCCCATATTTTCCCAGTCTAGTCCTTGCAGTTGCCTTCACTTTAGTCTTTTCATTGTTCGTAAAGGATTCCTCTCCAACAAAATTAAAGATGTAGGCCTCTTCAAAAGGCTCCTAGATGATCTGGATATTTATTTAGCTCTCTTTAGTTTTGAGCAGCTGCTGTGCCCTGACTACTCAAAAGTACTGCACAGTCAATGGAGTAGGGCTCTGCTCCTGCTTCTCCATGGTAGATACCTCCCTAAACTGTCTGACAGAAGGCAAAGAGTTATCTACAGATAACAAACCCATGAACAACTGGGTAGTCTTGCACTCATATTCAGGTTGCAGGGACTACCTTGTCCCAGGAGTGTGTAGGAGAAGAGTGTTTAGACACCAGGAAAAGTGGAAGCAGTTTCAGCGAGAAGTTTTATAAGTTGCTCTTTCTTGGACTTTCAGATCCCTCAACACAGATCCTGACTTGAGACCTTTGCCTGAAGTCAGTTACCTAAGATCTGTGTATAAAGATTTGGGAGAAAAGCACATTTCTGAGTGCATATTGGATTAACTAGGGTCCTGGATTTAAATGTATCCTCAGTATAACGTTAATCAAAGGTTTGATTCCAGCTCTCATTGGACTACTTGGCTGCAGGGGTGGGTGTTTGAATAGGTGTTTTTGGAGAATGGAATCAAGCCTCAGCACCGTTTCTGACAGGTGATACCCTATAAAGCCAGTTGAGAGAGTGACCTTTTAAATTAAAAGAAGTGGAAAGCCCACCCTAGAGGAAAGTTGACTGAAAAAGGAAGGTGAAAAGCAATTCTTGTGAGTGAAAAGAGAAAAACTGTCTGTTTCTGAGTATGAGGCAAACGAATCTCTGAAATCTTCACATGGGACACAAGCTTGAAGGAGGTTTAGAGGATTTCACATTCACAAGGCCACAAAAAATACTTTGAAAAATGTTAAATTTACTTCCATAGACATTTTATAACTTTTTATAACTTTTTCAGATGTGGTTCAAATTAGTGCCTCTCACACAGCTGTAGCCTCCAAAATTAACACATAGAGGTGAAGAATCTCTTTGCCTTTTCCGCCATGTATGTTAGCTCACAGGCATGTCCTATGCCCTGAGTGCAAACACTGGCCTGTGTTTTAAATGCAGTGCTATTATCTATAAACGTAGATCTATTAATATATATGGGGAAATTCAAACCAAGGGAGATGTAAAAGGTGGCTAATGCTCTTCAGTGAGTTACTGTTAGAAAGCGCCAAGGAATGACTTTAACTTCAGTTTGGTTATTTTGGGATTTATAAAATTGAAGCTCAAAGAAAAAGTGGGATGAAAATAGCTCTTTTTAACATGGTGAAGTGGCCTGGATCCATTTGCCCAACACTTCACCAGGGAAGAGTGCTTCTAATCGCTTATCACAAGCCTTACATGATTGTCACTTTGACCTCAGTACAGATACTCTTGACTTTGAAGAAAATAAGACCAGAATTAGATCTGTGATGTTCTCCAGGCTAGCAGCAATCCATGTAGCATGAATGGTGTATTCTTGCTCCACAAAGATTACACCCTTCTCTTGCCTGTACTTTGACGTTGCTTTGTTTGACCCATTGTCTGATTAACATAACTTTCTTCCTTAAAACTGGTTGCATTTCCACAGTAGATTCCTGAGGGTGCATATCATGAAAATAACTAATCCTTTTCCTAAAGGAAAGTTGCTGCTGGAGCATCACAAGTAGCCTGTGCAACATTTGTTTCTTGGTGTATAACGTTTTTAAATAAATGTAAAAAATAAATAAGTAAATAGTAATCAAAGGAAAAAACTTTGGTATTCCTAAAGGCAAAAAGTTCTCAAGTGCACAGCAGATAAATTATTTTATTCATCAAGGGACATAGCCCTGATTCCATGGGTTTAGCTCAAGTGCTGTTCTGGTTTTTGGATGGCGGACTGCACAAGGCTTTTTTTCATGTAAGGCTACAGTTTATTGCTCTTCACAGCATCACAGGAAGGCAAACATCCCTCTTTGCAATCTAAGAGCCTAAATGTCCTTTCCTTGCAGATTCCAAAATGCTTTTGACTGATGTAAATAGTTCTGAATACACGCGGTTTGACTATTTTTCCCCTGATGACTGCTGGGGGGGGGTCACAATCTCATCTCGACTGCCAGTCTGGTTTGAAACCTGCCCTTCCACCTGTTGCAAGTGCCTTCCCAGTACCACAGTCAATACCTTTTCAGCATTATGGGGTTTTTTTCCAAATTCGTTGCAAATCATGTAGCTATTTGAAATCCACATTGTATAATGTGGATACATTCTAATGTGGACATTCTTTTCTACCAGATAGCTAAGGAGGAGCAGCGACTTCATGTTAAAATTAAGAGGACAGAAGATAAATTCCAGTGTGTTTGTTTGAGTTTAAAAGTCAAAAAAAGAGAGGAGAATATAATATTCAACATCACTTCTAATACATCAAAATAATTTCTATCAGAGCCATCCTATTTGCTTTAATACAAATTTAAAATAAAAATAATTTTCTTTAACTTGAAAAAGCTATTTAACAAGTTTATGTGTGAATTATTTTTGTGTGTTCTCTTCTGTACTGTACTTGTGAAACCACCTCAAAATACTGGTATTTTACTTTGAGGAAACATGCCTCGGAAAATGAGATAGATCATTGAACTTCTAGCATTTGAAAGACCAAAACAATTAAATAAAAATAAAATACAGATAAAACAAAATATAGTTTGCACAGAACAATGAATGTCATCTGGTCTCAAGGTTATTCTCCTAAATGAAGATTACAGCTTTATAATTAAATGACTAAACACTACAAGAGCAGTCAAACGTGTTTCTTCTCTAGAGCCCATGATGGTGATAATAAACTATTTATCATATACCAGCAATATTACACACAGTCTTTGTAGTAGGACTGTGGCAAGCATGTCAAAACATATGCTCCCTGGCCTGAAAAGTGTGTGTAATTTTAAGGCTGAGATATCAAAGGCAATATTTGTCTGTTTGACAAGAGAGGTTTTGTGTATTAATGTAAGCTACAGGGTCTGTTCTCTTGATTTTGAGAGGAACCTGGTAGACTTTGGTGATTAGGAAGAAAACAAATCAGACATATATTAAAAAATTTGCTCCAGAGATGTTATGAGCCTGACATTGCCTTCTTGCAATACAAACTCATGTGTGGAAATGTTTTAAATATTTATTGGTTTAATATTCAAAAAACATAATCCCTTAGAAATGTCTTCATCTTCGAGAGAAGAGAATTATTAAAGGGGACATAAGAATTGAAATAGACATATTCTTGATAGTTATAACAGCTCCATAGTGATTATTTCTGGGAAGGGAGGAATGGCTCCCCATGCTCTCCTCATCCAACTTTGTGAGAAAACTAGGGATGCAAATCAGGATTTTATTAATCCTTTGAAGCAGCCCTTGAGTTTATAATGAGGCATCCAGAGATGGAAATCATTCCACCTAAATAGCCGGCCATTTCATATGTCTTCCTCTGAAGGATATGTTTCTAGCTTCTACCAGTATAAAGCTACCAGAACAAATGCCCAGGGTCCAGATCCAGGATTGCAGTTCCCCTGTTCCACCCCAGCAAGAGGGAAAATGGATGAACTGGCTCTGAGGGAAGCCAGCTAAGCACAAAATGGTTCACCTGACATGGAGTGAAGCAAAGAGAAACCCTCCCATGACTTTGTTGAAATCTTTGACTGAACCCAAAGTGCTCTGACATATACTTGGGACATTGTTCTGCAGATATCACTATCAAATTCTCCACTGACTTCCTCTCCAGAAAATAGCTGTGACTTGATCCAACCAATAAGCCAATAAAATTCTGTGGTTTCTTTTACCATCGTAAATTAAGCGTGATCTAGACATTTCTCTGGAGCTGGGAGAGTTCTAGTCGGTTTGGGCCAAGATTGTGCTAGGAGACTTTCCAGCAGTTTGCGGATGATTGCACCCAAATGCCAGTTTGATTGACTGTGCACAGGATCTAGGAGAAATGGACATACTTGCCTTTGAGCACGCTGGTAGGGTGAGCCCACTTCAAAAACTGGGGTAAGATCTGATCTCCTCCATCCTGCAAAGTAGTTGAACCAAATATTGGCTGAAAAAGGTCTTAATATGTGCTACTCAGAGGACAGGCAAGCATCACTCTGCTGCCCAGCACTGACCTTTTGAGGGCAGGAGGCATATTTATTCTGTAACGGAGATTATTTACTACAATGTACCCTCCACATATTGTAGCATCTCATGATTCCAGTTGTGTGCCTGTGCAATGCAGAAGAATTCGATTCTCTAAGACAGGTTTTTTCTCTTTTGATAAAAAAAAACACATTTCACAATCAGTATCTCAGTCTCTCCATTTGTCACAGTGGCTTTTCACACTGTTCAGTTGCTCTCTGCACTGAGTGCTGCAGGTGGCTCTTCACAGATGTCTGTGACAGTGACAAATTAGGAGCTTCTTCACTGTTTTGATATCAAATGAGCCTTGCATATGCCTCCTGTTAAACATGAACCTAAACAGCAGGATTAATAAGAGTAGCAATTGTCACACTCATCTGTATATGATTTCATTTCAGTCATGATCTTGTTACTGTCAAAATAAATCAGATGTGTCTGCTAAGTCCAGCTGAAAAACAGGCAACTAATTTAGTAATGTAAGTAACAATTTTTGAATCCTCATTTTAGGGCTGTCTATCTCCAAAACTTAGGTGGAACTTAGGTGCATGTATCCAAACCTCTCCCATTCAAGACTACTTCACTCTTTGCTTTCACTGTTCAGATGTGTCAGTTGTATTTCCGAGTTTCATTCTGTGTAGGACTGGCCAGATCCACAGACTACACAGCTCCTTGTCTACCTGCCCTGAAGCATCTCAGAAGACACCTTCCTTAGAAGTTTTTTGTCAGACTTCACATGGGTTTAGCTGCAGCGTCCCATTTCTCAGGGAGATGTGTGGATTTGATGCCTGGGAATTGGGAAAGGAAGCAAAAGAGGTAAGTCCATATGCTTTGGACACAGGGTAAGCTATATGAGCAGATGTTGGGGGACAGGAAAGTCCCTCACAGTGAGAACCCTAAGATCTGAGCTGCAAGGAAACTCTCACATATTTTTCACTCTAAAGTAGTTCCCATGCAGTCCTAGAACCACAGATTCACGCAAGTCTACAAGGGACCTCTGCTTGTCATCTAGTTCAATCCTCTTCTCAAAGCAGAGCCAACTTCAAAGTTGGTTCAAGGCAACATGCAGTTGAGTTATCAGTATCTCCAAAGACAGTGATATCATAACTCCTTTTGTTTTCTTTCCCACAAGAGAAAATAACTTCAACAGAGGGAGTGGAAATGTCTCTTCTCTCCATACTCACGTAGGTAGACTTTGCTTTTGGAGATCACTTTGAATAACTCTGTGCATCTTGTGAGACTGGTGCCACGTCTCCCACATGGTGTGCTCAGCAGTGAAATGCATTTAAAGATGTGTCACCAAAACTGCTTTCTATTAAAAAATCAGAAGAGGACTTGAATTGGTGAAGATAGACTAGAGACCTTTAGCAGAGAGTGAGTATTGCCCAGATAAGCACCCACATCTTGATGAGAGGCAGAAGGTAGCACATGCCCCTTTCTCCGGTGTTTTGGTCTCCATAGAGATGTCCTCAGTCAATGCAGCTGCTGCTCTGAGGAGCCTGGGTCCCCTAATAATGCTATGTGGAGACATCAGAAACCCGTCCCTGAGGTCTGGATTGCAGTCTAGTAGCCAAATCCTGAAAAGAGAAGTGTCTCTGATTCAGTTTTGTAGTCTTCAGCCCTTTGGACCTAATCCTAAGAGCTCAGGACTGTGCTGTGGATTGATTGCAGAGTTACGAAAGAAATGCAGAAGCCTTGGCTTTTCAGTGCCAGGCACTGAAGCATTGCTCCTCTGGGTCAGGCAACAAACAAGCTAACAAAGCCTTCGAGGCTCTGAGAATGATTAATAGACCCAAAGCTCCAGCTTGGAGCCAGATGGAGAATGCACACACTCCTGTTCTTTATGTTTGCATACGTACAGGTGCTGCTCTCAAGGAGTTTGTCAGCTGCCTGCTTGCAGGGAGCTGACAGATCTACCGCAACACTGTTTGACTAAGTGTGCAAACATAAAGTGGAGATTAACCAAGATAGCCCTTTAATAACACCATCAGTCAAGTGATCGCGCTGACTGACGGCAGGGACTAGGCAGGGTTAAGTATGTATGCAAAGGGAATTTTTATTGCATCTTTTGCAGGTACTTCCATTCACATAAACATACACAGGTGTACCCCATGCTACCCAATCCCACATTTCTGCCACCAATCTGACTACCTATCAGACACTGGGCATGAATTCCTGGCAGCTGATTCACTGCTTGTGCCAAACTCTTTGCAATTTACTGCATGACGGTTTGATTTACCACATTTCTAAACCTGTATCTCATTTGTTTTGTCAGGCCAGTCCTGGAGAATCTGGTACCAGACCAAGGCATACTGAAGTACCTTGTATGTGTTCTCTAATAGTCTTCAGTGCTTTCCACTGAACTACCAGGCTGTGCATTTTAATTCTCTATGGCCTTGACAGCTCTTACTAGACACATTTTGGGCAAATACAAGGCAGCCTGTCAGACTAACAAGGCCCTGGCAAGTTTGGAGCAATATAAACCCTGTCACGAAAGCCAGAGAGAGAGGGAGCTGACAGAAGAGAAAAATGCCTCTAATGGCAGATGTTTGAGACAATTAACAGACAGCAGAAAGCTGTTTGGATCAAATGAAACAATGAAGTAAAATGTTCCCTAGTTTCTTTATTAAAATGAAGTACAAAATCTGAAGTGTCACTGAAACAGGGGTAAATGTTTGAAGGGATGTGGTTGGATGTGATATTCCCCTCCCCTAGGTAAATGCTGGTTCTTCTGTGCTTAACAGCAGGACGGTTATTACAGCAAGTGCTGCTTTGTGCTGTTCAATCAGTGATTCTTTGCAATCTCAAGTGAGATAATGAGGCACGTGTAGGTGCATCTGACAGAATGGTCTAGTGGCCAAAACTTAGACCCCTTGCAAGGGTGACCTGAAAGCCAGATTCAGGTCTGCCAATAAACTGCTGTGGGACTTGGGGAAGAACTGCAGCTTTCTTATGAGTTCATCACTAACCTTGTCTATTCTGCTAAGAAACTAGTGATGCAGAAACCTCCCATGTTTATGCATGATTTCTTCCTGTGTGCCTTTATGAGACCCATCAGTGCAGTTATGCTCTCAATTTCACCTCTGAATACTGCTGTTAAAAGAGTAAAGGTGGAAAGCTATCGAATGGAAAATGCTGGAGTTCATTGGCATCACTTGAAACAAAGGGATCTGTGGAAAGGAAAGGTGGTTTCTAGCACAGACTTATTGCTGAATTAATTGCTTTGTCCACTTTCATAGGTTGCCTTTAGTTAATGTGAAATGTTTTTAAAAGTAATGACATGTCTAATAATTACCAATTTCTTCTGTGGAATTAGCTTACTGTCTTTTCTTCTTCAAGGGTAAAGTTTGATGTCTTTGCTCATATGCATACGCATATGTATACATGTATATATATGCATATATACATCAAGGTAATGAGAAAAGAAAGAATGGGGAACAAAATTATACGCCAGGGAACTTCAAGAAAATGTTTAAAAAGGTAAAATTATTTCAGTATTTTCCTTTACTATTTATTTATTTTACTTCACTCAGAGAGGAAACTGGACTTCCTGAGATACCATCACTTCAAGAGATTTCCAAAAGGAAAGCTTTGTGATTTGTTTGTGAGATTTTCTCCTTTTGTCTGGATGCTTCTTTTCATCTGCTCTGTGACTATACTCTCAATTTACTGCCATGGGTGAAGTTTTCCCACCTCACACAAGAAATCATTCTGACAGGACATTTGGTACTTTTCTGGGGTCGTGTTCAGGGCCCGTGCCAATGCTTGAGGAAGCTGACATTTGGTGTTGGACCACCGCTCTGGTGACTTGTTCCCAGCCATGAAGACAGCCTGAAGGCTCCCCCTCCAGCCACTGTGACGTGTGGCACTGGACCAGCTGCAACCCAGTGAGCAACCCCAGTTGGTGCTGATTGAACACTTAGGCAGCAGGAGGTGGAAGCCAGGGGAAGGAGCTAAAAAGCCACCTTGGCTGTCCCCTCTCTTCCTGCTGAAGTTTCTTCCTGCTTCCTTTCAGTGATGCAGAGAAAATTAACTTAGGATTCAAATATCTGGAGAGCAGTGGATAAAAGGTGCTCTAGAACACATTGTTACAGATGTTCCTCTCCTTGCTGCTACAGAAAGTCAACATGAAAACATATTGCCTAAACTGTGACGTGCCTGAAATATAATGCCAAATTCAAGCAAGCAGTAAACCATGGAAACTCAAATTCTGCCCTGCAGGTAGCAGAGGAGAAGAAACGTTCTCTCTTTTTTTCTTTCTTTATTATTGTGTTATTAAAGATAAAATTGTGCTTGAGGGCATTCAAACAATGTGGTGCTGAGTTATGTACATGAAACAGATAACACTATTTCCCTTCTCTAGGAGGGAAATATATATAATAACAGGAACTTTATTCGTTAATTTGAAGAAAATTAGTATTATGTTGGTGAGGCTAAAGGGTATGAAATACCTTCTGCCGTTGGATAAAGGATAGTCCAGCCAATACTGAGACCAGGCTTTGGAAGTTCCTACTGGAAGAAATAGCAGATGAAGGTGGGGGTAAGAGGAGTGAAGTGATTTTCAAATGGTAACACTTTAATTTTTAATTTGAAAAAGCTAATACTATTCCAAGTTTTATACCCTGAAGAAGAAACCACTTGAGGCAATGTTGGCTCCCTGGTGAATTAAATAAACTTGTAGTCACAATGCTTTTTATTTATTTAAGGGACAGCTGTTGCCTTGGACTGAACATCTGCTTGGGAGCAGTACAATAGTGATTCCTTTAGGCAAGGGATCTGTCATGTGAGCTGGTGTGTGCATGCTCCTTTCCCAATCAATCAGAGTTACTCCACATTCCTGCAATATGGGAACCAGCAAGAATTGACGAGAGCAGGCTTATCATGGTAATATTCTACAATAATTTTCCCACCTAAAACTGAGGTTTTCTTGACAGGTGGGGTGAAGCAGGGTCGAGCTGCATCTCATCCAGAATTTCATAGGAGAATAAATGCTGTTTGTACCATCAGTTCTGCCAGTATTATGTCTGGAGTCAGAACACTTCACCGTGTGGGATTCATTACACATGATGGCGTTTCTTCCTTCATTTAAGTCTGGACCCTGTATTTCTTACTCAGGCTCCACTCAGCAGGCTAAAAGGAGCAGTGTGTTACATGACATATTATTCAGGCTGGAAGAGGGGAAGGTTGGGAAGGAAGAGGAAAGCTCACAAATTTTCAGCTCTCATTTGGTTCTTTACAAAAACACCTGGATTCATAAGAAAAAAAAAAAGCAATCTATGATAAGTGTCAAATGAGCAGAGGGAATGGATATTTACTCTGTAGAATTGAGCTGTAGTTGGCAACTGAACAATTTTTCGTTGGAGAAGTGGATAACAGATGATTAGTCCTGCTTTTTCTAGGTTTACTCCAATGCAGATGGATAACAAGATGACAGGAGGCCTGAGAACTAGGCAAAGATACACTGTTTGAGCAGTAGCCCAAAGCCTTGACAATTTCCCAGTACCTACTTGACCATGGCTATGCCAGGCTTCCCACAAGTGCTCCTGGATGAAGTCTCCAAGCCTGGCTGCTACTCAGATGGAAGACCACATGCAAATCTCAAATAATGTGGAATAAGTCAAGGAACAGGCAAATACTAGACTCCAAAACCTAGGTAAGTCAAAAAACTGTTTTCCAGTCCTGTTGTGACTTCAGAAAAGGCATGAGAACATTATCTGTTCATGAAGCTAGGGAAGAAACTGGAATTCTATCCCATGTGTAATTCACATAGAAGATTCAGCTTCTCTATGCTGAAAAGAAGAGAAGACAGGATATTTTTTCCTGTGCAGAGCTGGGATAAAGAGAGTTCCCAAGTTTCATGGCTGATGTAAGAGATAAAGCAACTGCCTATAAAACCAGATAGAACATAAGTCAAGATGAAGCCAATTTATAATCCATGAAAGGGAAGTCCTGTCACCAGATGTGACATTTGAGCTAAGTTGTTGCTTTGCCATTTCCTGATCAAAATGGCTCTGAAAAAAACAAAACCCAAAACCCAAACCAAACACAATAAAAACACAAACAAACAAACAAAACAAAACACCTTTTTTGAAGTAGGTTTTCTAGATAGAGAGAGACATCTATGATCTCTATGAAAATTCTTAAGGGCCAAACTTGCTGCACATCAAGGACCTTCTCTCACCCATGCTGGGAAGCTGCATATCCTCTTTGTTGCCCTTTTCCCATGCCCAATAACTCAGTGTAACTCACTCAAGAGCTCTATTTGTCATCTATTCACTCACCATACACCACAGTTTTCTACTCACCTTTTCCCTCTTCTCTCTTCCTTTTTTCCAGTCAGCTCCTCCTATCCTATGACTCTAAGTCCTTCAGAACAGCTTTCGCAGAGAACACAGAGATTAGTGAAGATTTGAGGATGGAGAGAGGGATGCAGTATCACTTTGAGTGCCTGAACAGGTCTGAATGCCAGATCCCAACTTGGATTCCCATAGTAACCAAATATAATCCTGGACAAGGAGACTGAAAAGTTTAAGGTATTGCTATTCATTAGACCAAAGTGAACAAAACCCATCCACTTCCCAGGCCCTCCAAAATAGCAGTTTCACGATAAACCTTCTCAATTTTTCTTTGGTTACAAGGTACTGGCATATTAAATCTCCTGGGACAGTGAGATGGGAAAAGGGAATAATACTTGGATAAGTTTAATGGATATCAACAATATGGTATTTGATTTATAAGTCAGAGGTTCTCAAACTGGGGTCACTATTAATAAAGCAACAGGAAGGATAACCTGATAATAACAGCAGTAGCTGGTCTTAATTTTGGATGTCTGCGTCCTTTAGTTTACTCTGTGGAAGTCATTGCTGGAAATGCACAGGACTTTGTTGGAACAAGCAGATCCTTGAACAAGACATTTAGACATGCTTAATCTCAAATATATTAAAGGTCTTTCTGAATCCAGTAGGACTTGTATCCTTACTGGATTGAATCTTCCATTTCTCTATCTTTCTCTGTTTCCTCGGGTGCTCGGTGGGGTCAGTAAATTGTATGCAGCTTTGGGGAGTCACATAGACACTAAACAAAAGGTAAAAGGGATATAAACAGCTCTCCTCCTTGTGTATTGTGTGTTTCTGCATCTTTAAACTGGGTCAACTATTGTGTTGCCCTTTGGAAGCCAAATGATGTAAGGACTGAGTCTGTAGTTGCCTGTCCTCTATGGAGTCTCCTTTCCTGAAGAAGAACATTTCTTTCAATGCAGAAGGGAAAGTTGATACTGAGGTCCAAATAAGAGGGCTACAGTTCTCAAACCTACCTGGGTCAAAAGCCTATCCCACCTGGAGTCACTCCAGCTACCCGGGAACCTCAGCAGAACAGGGGAAAGCAGTTCCTTTGTCAACAGGATTTCTTCTACTGCATTGTTTCCAGGCTGGAATCATGCAACAACATTTCTCTGACCAGTCTAGTGTCCGTATTTTGATTTTACTAAAAGACAAGTTTCTTGTGATTTTGACTACAACATTCAAGACTTCAAGTACATTTTAAGTCCTCCACCATGCACTAATTTATCTAGGAGTTAAGACATGGAGATCTTAGCCCTTTAAACTGTATTTGAACCAAATACTTGTATTGTGTTCTAAAGGTTCAAGTCAACTGTTGATTTCATTTTACTCCCAGCTGAGATGTGTAAACCATTCACCCCATATCAACAACTGTGTCACTTCCCCCTCCTGCAAAAAGCACAGTTTCTTTTATTCTTACAGTGCCCTATGAGACTATACTTCTATGCCTTTGCTGCCTTGTTGTGTGATGCTGGGGCTGATGACATATGGACTCTGTCCTATTTATATTTGACTGTCATGTGTTGGATTCCAGTAGCAGGAAACACTGTGTGCTGGGCACTCTGGACTGGAAAGGATTTTCAAAGTCACCATATCCAACCAGTTGTTGTTGCAGAGAACTAAAAGTCACCTGCAAAACTGATCAAGCTCCCTCTTGAACAGCAGCTGCCTATTTTTGTGTCGGCAATGCCAAGACTTGACATTTCCACTGATTAGCTAGAAAGTTTCTTCTGGTTTCTATTATCCAAGGCTAATTTCCTGTGCCAACGAAAACTTCTGGATGACACAGTTTCCTCTCTTTCTGCAGAGGTTATCAGCAATATTCCATGGGCTGTTTGTACTGGGCAACATCCTTATTCTGTGGCAACAGGGCAGGGAACATAATGTTATTTAGTATATCACTTCATTATGAGTTGTGCCCAATGACACAACTGTTAAAGCAGGATAACACATCAAGGGAAGGTTTTTATTTATGATGCCATAGAAATGGCATCGATGATTCACTGGGTGGAATTGTCCGAGAACAGGAAATGCAAACTTAGTGCATAGAAAACAACGATAAACATCAGGCTGATAGGCGCTCCTAATTACTTTAGAATGGCTTGCTCCCAACCTTTTTGTACCAAAAATAATTTTCCATGAATCACAACCATATCATTATAATGAGTGCAAGGAAACATGAGTTTATGCAACATCAAGTTAAGTAATGGGAAATTTTGCATTAGGTCTAATCTAATTATATTTTGTTCCATAACAGAAGGGACAGATTTATTTTTTCAGATAAGAGTGAAAAGCAGTGAGTAAACACGTGAAACTCAGAGAGAGAATCGCTTCTACCATCAGGCTCTGCAGAGTCAAGAAGTCAATTGAAACTAAGGCAACAGTTTCTCTGCTGACACTGCTGGGTGTGTAATTCTTAACCAAACACCTACATCAAATGCGTAAAGCTATGCAGCTAGACACTGTCCTTTCCAGTCAAAAGTAAGAATAAAAAAATCCTTCTTTTCCAAAACAGGCCTTCCTAAAGCAGTGCCCCAGAACTCTGAAATATACCCAAAGGTCCTACCATTTTAAAATGTCAATATGTTTGTGAACTTGGAACTCCATAAAGGAACGATGAGTCATAAAATTTATGCCAACAAAGACTATCATCAATGTCTTTTTGGCCTTCATATTTGACTCAGGTATAAAATTTAACTCAGTATTCCCTGCATTGGACCACAATTTGAGTGTGAAATACAGGATTTCTTTTGCAAAAATATTTGGTCTTCACCTGAATGAATTCTTATCTCTCTTGCAGCCTGTTGTAAGGCTCAGGAAATATTTGTGAAGTGCTTTGAGAGCCTCCTTGGGGAAGCAATGTAGAGAATTTGCAGGCAAACTAATAAAAGGTCATTTTCTATCTAGTTACTCTCATGTTGTTTTTACTGGAGACGTTGCTCTTAATACAGCTTGAATTCAGATAGGTGATTAACAAATCATAGTGCATATAGTACATTATTACAATGTCATACTTTCTGTCTTTCAATAAACACTGTTTCCACAGGATCAAATTCTGCCATGAGTTACACCAAAGTGAAACCAGAACAAACAGCTCTTCAAGTCAACAGAGTCGCCCCAGATTAATGCAAATAAATGAAGGCTTTCCAAGGCTACTGTTTGACTCATTAGAAGTTTTTTTAACCTCCTGGGTTATGTGTAGCAATGTCTCAATAACATGCCTTGGAAAACGTGCAGAACTGCCTGGGTGAGGTATAAATAAATTAGAAAGAAAAGGTGCTTATTCCCAGGGTAGAGAAATGTAGGCAGTACAAAGAACTGTATGTCCAACGAAGATCCTACATCAGAGGAGTGACAGCTCTATTTATGAGCACAAGTGGGACTATTAAGGACACAAGTGAGCTAACTAATGTGGAAATCTCTGTGATATTGGCACAGGACTCTTGATTGCAGGGTTTCTTTGCAGTCACTGTTGATCTCAATCTAGTCCATGGAGCACAACTCATCCCAGCGGGGAGAGGTCAGATTTACCCCATTCTGGTGCAGATGTAGATGACTTCTTTTACTCAACTGAATCCAACTCCTGGTGCCCACATTGTTGAAACAGTAGAAAATCTCACAGTTCCACCTTCACTTGAGCACGGCTCATGCATCAAAGTGCAGTTAATTCCCTTTGGAAGGATGGACCAACTATTCTGTCTGACAGGACACTGTTGTCCAGCAATAGTAGGAGACATCTATAATTTAAGTGATCTAGAAAAAAAAAAGTTATGATTTATCCTCGCCCAACAGCTAAGCACCACAGAGTTGCTCACTCATTACTACTCTCCCTAACGGGATAGAAGAGAGAGACAGAAAAGGCAAGTAAAAAACTTGTGGGCTAAGATGTAAACAGTTTAATAATTAAAAAGCTTTTTTAAGAATAAGGAAAATTAAAAAAAAAAAAAGGAAAGAAAGA